>NC_086447.1:245684784-246030618 GCF_028390025.1 Pseudophryne corroboree | reverse complement strand
GGCCAATCCGGAACAATGAGTATTGTTCTCACTCTTCTTCTTATGATTCTCAGCACCTTGGGTAGGAGAGGAAGAGGAGGAAATACATAGACCGACTGGAACACCCACGGTGTCACTAGAGCGTCTACAGCTATCGCCTGAGGGTCTCTTGACCTGGCGCAATACCTCTGTAGCTTTTTGTTGAGGCGGGATGCCATCATGTCTACTTGTGGCAGTTCCCACCGACTTGCAATCTGCGTGAAGACTTCTTGATGAAGTCCCCACTCTCCCGGGTGGAGGTCGTGCCTGCTGAGGAAGTCTGCTTCCCAGTTGTCCACTCCCGGAATGAACACTGCTGACAGTGCACTTACGTGATTCTCCGCCCAGAGAAGAATTCTGGTGGCTTCCGCCATCGCCACCCTGCTCCTTGTGCCGCCTTGGCGGTTTACATGAGCCACTGCGGGGATGTTGTCTGACTGAATCAGCACCGGTCGGTCGCGAAGCAGGGTCTCCGCTTGACGTAGGGCGTTGTATATTGCCCTTAGTTCAAGGATGTTGATGTGAAGACAAGTCTCCTGACTTGACCACAGACCTTGGAAATTTCTTCCCTGTGTGACTGCTCCCCACCCTCGGAGGCTTGCGTCCGTGGTCACCAGGACCCAGTCCTGAATGCCGAATCTGTGGCCCTTGAGAAAGTGAGCACTCTGTAGCCACCACAGGAGAGACACCCTGGCCCTGGGGAACAGGGTGATCAGCCGATGCATCTGTAGATGTGATCCGGACCACTTGTCCAACAGATCCCATTGGAAAGTCCTCGCATGGAACCTGCCGAAGGGAATGGCCTCGTATGATGCCACCATCTTTCCCAGGACTCGCGTGCAGTGATGCACCGACACCTGTTTTGGTTTTAATAGGTCTCTGACCAGTGTCATGAGCTCCTGAGCCTTCTCCATCGGGAGATAAACACTCTTCTGGTCTGTGTCCAGAATCATGCCCAGGAAGGGCAGACGAGTCGTAGGAATCAACTGCGACTTCGTAATATTTAGAATCCAGCCATGCTGTTGTAACACTTCCCGAGAGCGTGCTACGCTGATCAGCAACTGCTCTCTGGACCTCGTCTTTATGAGGAGATCGTCCAAGTATGGGATAATTGTGACCCCTTGCTTTCGCAGGAGCACCATCATTTCCGCCATTACCTTGGTAAATATTCTCGGTGCCGTGGAGAGACCAAACGGCAACGTCTGGAATTGGTAATGACAATCCTGTACCACAAATCTGAGGTACGCCTGATGAGGTGGATAAATGGGGACATGAAGGTAAGCATCCTTTATGTCCAGAGACACCATAAAGTCCCCCCCCTTCCAGGCTTGCGATGACCGCTCTGAGCGATTCCATCTTGAACTTGAACCTTTTCAGGTATATGTTCAGGGATTTTAAATTCAATATGGGTCTGACCGAACCGTCCGGTTTCGGAACCACAAACATGGTCGAATAGTAACCCCTTCCCTGTTGAAGGAGGGGAACCTTTACCACCACCTGCTGAAGATACAATTTGTGAATTGCAGCCTTCACTATTTCCCTCTCTAAGGGGGAAGCTAACAGGGCCGATTTGAGGTAACAGTGAGGGGGCATCTCTTCGAATTCCAGCTTGTATCCCTGAGACACAATCTCTATAGCCCAGGGATCCACCTGGGAGTGAACCCACTTGTGGCTGAAATTTCGGAGACGCGCCCCCACCGGGCCTAGCTCCGCCTGTGGGGCCCCAGCGTCATGCGGTGGATTTAGTGGAAGCCGGGGAGGACTTCTGTACCTGGGAACTAGCTGTATTGTGCAGCTTCTTACCTCTACCCCTGCCTCTGGCAAGAAAGGACGCACCTCGGACTTTCTTGCCTTTCTGTGATCGAAAGGACTGCATTTGGTAATACGGTGCTTTCTTAGGTTGTGAGGGAACATATGGCAAAAAAATTTACTTTCGGAGACCAGGTCCGAGAGACCGTCCCCAAACAATTCCTCACCCTTGTAAGGTAAAACCTCCATATGCCTTTTTGAGTCGGCATCGCCTGTCCATTGCAGAGTCCACAGGACCCTTCTGGCAGAAATCGACATTGCATTTATTGTAGAGCCCAGTAGGCTAATGTCTCTTTGAGCATCTCTCATATATAGGACAGCGTCTTTTATATGCCCCAGGGTCAGTACTATAGTATCCTTGTCCAAGGTATCAAGTTCCTCAGATAAGGTATCTGTCCATGCTGCTACAGCACTACACATCCAGGCCGACGCAATCGCCGGCCTTAGTAGGGTACCTGAATGTGTATAAATGGACTTCAGGATACCCTCCTGCTTTCTATCCGCAGCATCTTTTAGGGTGGCCGTATCCTGTGACGGTAGGGCTACCCTCTTGGATAAGCGTGTTAAAGCTTTGTCTACCCTCGGGGAGGATTCCCAGCGTAACCTGTCCGTTGGCGGGAAAGGATATGCCATAAGCATCCGTTTGGAAATCTGCAGTTTTCTATCTGGAGATTCCCAAGCCTTTTCACATAACTCATTTAACTCATGTGAAGGGGGAAAGGTCACCTCTTGCCTTTTTTCCCCCCATACATATAAACCCTCTTGTCAGGGACTGGGGTTTCCTCTGTGATGTGCAACACATCTTTCATTGCTATAATCATGTAACGGATGGCTTTAGCCATTTTAGGCTGTAACTTTGCATCATCGCCATCGACACTGGAGTCAGAATCCGTGTCGACATCTGTGTCAACAATTTTGGATAGTGGGCGCTTCTGAGACCCTGACGGCCTCTGCGACATAGGATCAGGCATGGGCTGAGACCCCGGCTGTCCCAAGGCTTCAGCTTTATCCAACCTTTTATGCAAGGAAGTAACATTATCATTTAAAACCTTCCACATATCCATCCAATCGGGTGTCGGCGGCGACCCCACATTCATTTGTTCCCGCTCTGTATCCACATAGCCTTCCTCGTCAAACATGCCGACACACCACACACACAGGGGATGCTCTATTTGAAGACAGTTCCCCCACAAGGCCTTTTGGAGAGACAGAGAGTATGCCAGCACACACCCCAGCGCTATATGTCCCAGGAATCACACAGTAACTTAGTGTTAACCCAGTAGCTGCTGTATACACTGTTTTTGCGCCAAATGTATGTGCCCCCCCTCTCTTTTTACCCTCTTCTACCGTGATTCTGCAGGGGAGAGCCTGGGGAGCTTCCTCTCAGCGGAGCTGTGGAGAGAAAATGGTGCTGGTGAGTGCTGAAGAAGCCCCGCCCCCTCAGCGGCGGGCTTCTGTCCCACGTTTCTGTGTAAAAATATGGCGGGGGCCCTTGCATATATACAGTGCCCAACTGTATATATGCTACTTTTGCCAAGAGGTCTCTAATTGCTGCCCAGGGCGCCCCCCCCTGCGCCCTGCACCCTACAGTGACCGGAGTATGTGGGTTTAGTGTGGGAGCAATGGCGCACAGCTGCAGTGCTGTGCGCTACCTCATATGAAGACTGGAGTCTTCTGCCGCCGATTTCGAAGTCTTCTTGCTTCTGACGCCGGCTTCTGTCTTCTGGCTCTGCGAGGGGGACGGCGGCGCGGCTCCGGGATCGGACGACCAAGGGTGCGATCCTGTGTACGATCCCTCTGGAGCTAATGGTGTCCAGTAGCCTAAGAAGCAGGACCTATCTTCAGTGAGTAGGGCTGCTTCTCTCCCCTCAGTCCCACGTAGCAGAGAGCCTGTTGCCAGCAGATCTCTCTGAAAATAAAAAAACCTAACAAAATACTTTCTTTTTAGCAAGCTCAGGAGAGCTCACTAAATAGCACCCAGCTCGTCCGGGCACAGATTCAAACTGAGGTCTGGAGGAGGGACATAGAGGGAGGAGCCAGAGCACACTAGTATCCAAATTCTTTCTTAAAGTGCCCTGTCTCCTGCGGAGCCCGTCTATTCCCCATGGTCCTTACGGAGTCCCCAGCATCCACTAGGACGTTAGAGAAATACTAATAACATCTCAAGATTAATAAAGTACAGTACAGTACTAAATATCTCTTCACATTCAATATATAATAGGTGTAATTATAGCAAATCCTATATCTATATTAATGGTGTAAAATGGATTTGTTAAATAGTAAAGCACGGTTGGCATAGTTCTGTTCTGTTCAATTCCCACCAAGGCTCTATCTATGTGCAATTTTTATGTTCTCCCCGTATCTGCATGGGTTTTCTACCATAATACAAAAACATACTGGTAGGTTCAATGGATTCTGACAAAATGTACATGTACTAGGGAATATACACTGTATGCTCCACTGGCGCAGGGACTGATGTGAATGGCCAAAACACTCTCTGTAAAAGCACCACAGAATACAGATATGCCCTCATACATTATTGCTGCAGTCACGCCAAACATCCCCTTTCTTGTGCGCCAGGTCCGGTGCGACACTGCTAGCATCTAGCATTTTTTTTTTGTACTTTTTTATTTTTTATTTTTACCAAAAATTAACCCGCAGAGTCTCTTGGACCATCCTAGTTGATTAGTTTGACATGTCATACTTGTATATCTATTTGCCACTGAGACTGACTCTGTATACGAAATGCCGTGGCTTGTTTCCAAGCCAACTTCCGTTGTACTACTTCTACAGACTCAGTTGCACACAGATATGCAACTATCACATATCCAATTACTCATCAGTGTCTTCTGGTACATCCTTGTTGCATTGCGACTAACACGCATTTCTGTTTAAAACAAATGCCCGCCGCTAGCACGAGTCAAAGCTCACTCGCGCCATGTGTCTTGCATCATATGGCGTATTGATGCTAGTTGCATTAAGACACATCTGTATGTGTGCGCCATATAAATGTTAATAATGATCTACTATAAATTGTGTGACAGCTACAAATAACACGAGTTATGGTAGACTTGCCATTCGTTAACTCTGTTTCTTAGTGATCCACAGGATTGACATGGGGTGTACGTAGTTGGCTAATGATCAGGCACCAAACTAATAAGCTTTTGAGCACCCAGAGTGCTCTGGTCTAACCTCCCCTATAACCCCGCCTCCTGGCCAGGGGAAGTCAGATTAGCAAGCCCAATGCAGGAGCAGTATTAAGCGAGAAGGAAAACCTGTACATACAAGAAAAACACACTCTTCCATACCAGACGGAAGGAGTTAGTAAAAGATTCTCAAATTAGGTGCGTCAGGGTGGGCGCCCTGTGGATCCTGTGGACCTCGAAGAAACAGAGTTAACCATGGTAAGTCTACCATAACTTTTATTTTCTTCTACAGGGTCCACAGCTGATCCACAGGATTGACATGGGGATGTCCCAAAGCAGAATTTAAGGGATGGGACACTATTGATTTGACAGGAGAATCCAATGCCCAAACGCAGCATCCTGAGAGGCAAAGGTATAAAAGGGATAATGTTTTAGAAACTTATTGGTAGATGACCATGTGGCTGCCTTACAGAGTTGTTCAGCTGAGGCACCATGGCGGGCTGCCTACTAGGGACCGAGTGAGCGGGTAGAATGGGAAGAGACATTATCCGCGATAGGGAGATCAGCTCGAGAGTAGGCTTCCGAGATCATCATCGAAAGCCATCTCACCAGTGTTTGCTTATTAGTAGATCCTTAATGCACTAACTACGTCCAATGATCTCCCACAGCGAGGTCCAGCAATTGGAAGGCCAGAACTACAATTTCTTCATTAAGGTGAAATTTAGAGACCACCTTAGGAAGATAACCAGACCTGGTTCTGAGAACAACTCTGTCTGGATCAAAATCCTTTTGCCTTTAGGACGGATAATTCAAGAGCCATGACGTCAAAGACAGCCGATCCAGGTGTGAGCAAAGACAGGTACATTAAAGCAATAGATCTGGTCATTGAGGCAGCAGCAATGGTTTGTCCACAGAGCCTCTGCAGGTCTGTGTACCAACTGCGTCTGGCCAAGCCGGAGCTATCAATATCACGGCGCCGCCTTCCTGTTTGAATTTGGGAATCACCCTGGGCAACAGGGAGATTGGCTGGAAGACATAAGTCATCCCCAGGAAGATCTTTGCCACATCTGGAACGCATATACGTCACTTCCAGTGACGCATTTCTAGTTACAGCAGTAGCGGCCGCGCGGAGACTCAGGGGAGTGCAAATTGGAATCTGATTGCATTGGGTAAAAAAAGAGGAGTCTTACACAAGTTTCCCATGCTTCTGATGAAGGACATTCGTGTCCGAAAACACGTTTAAGCAGTGGGGACTTCTCACCACTGGATCCACCAATGGCGATACTACTGATGTCCATAAGTATCTGGTGTCATCTTCTCTAGTTCCGGAACTGTGGAGGGACCCTTGTCTTTAATATCGTGCCACTTTGGACTACATAGCTCTTCCAGAGGGGATTATCCAGCTGGGTGATATACCTTATTTGTTTTTATTTATGTGAGTGCATTTATCCATTAAAACATGTTTTTTAAAAACATTATTGCACTATATGTTACGTCTATTCACGTTTTAGTTACAAAGAAGATTTCCTGATATTGAGGACGACTAACCCTATGTGGGTGATATGCAATGATCTATCTGTCAAATTGTGAGTGAGAGCAATAAATACACCTTGGATTTATTTCTGCTTCTTTATATTTCACTACTGTATTTTCTTCTGATTTTCAGAGATTTAAGTGTTAAAAGTTTCCATATATCTTACTAAAGAACCTCGTTGTTGTTGTGTAAGCAGTTCACACACAATTGAGTGATTTATGGTAGCGCTGTGTGATATCACTTTATTGATTTATTTATGCACTTGGGGGTTTTGGTGAAGGCTCTATTGTGACATTACTCGCAGCAACTATTGTGAGCGCGGTTGAGATCACTTTTTTTGTTGTACAGCTGCTAATTCAGACAATTTTATTCAAGTCTTCCCCAAACAAAATGTCCCCAGTGAAGGGGAGTACCTCCAAGGTCTTCTGGGAGTCTAGGTCCACCTTCCATGAACTTAACCACAGAATACGGCAAGCCAGGACATAGTCGACGCCTTGGCAGCCAACACACCCGCCTCAGAGGACGCCTCCTGAATATAATAGGTTACGGTGGTAATGTGAGACAAGTATTGTCTGGCACTGTATCCTCAGGCAGCTCTTACTCTTATGCCTGAACCCATGCTTCAATACCTTTTGCAGCCCAAGAGGAAGCAATAGTGGGTCGATGCACAGCTCCTGTAAGGGAGTAAATCGATTTCAGGCCTCCCTCCACACGCTTATCTGTCGGTTCCTTCAGTGAAGTGACATTGGTGACAGGCAGAGTGGACGACACCACTAGGCAGGTGATGTGAGAATCCACCGCAGGTGAATTTTCCCACTTGTTGCATGACTCTGCAGAGAAAGGAGAGAGAGCCAAAGCCCGTTTAGACAGAGGGAATTTCTTTCCAGGAGTAGACCAGGGTTCCAGTCTGATGTCCACTAAATGGTCAGAATGGGGCAACATTTTTAACCACCTTCTGCCGCTTAAACTGATAAGGTTTCTTTGCCACAGCAGTGGAATAAATAGGATTTTAATACCTACCGATAAAACCTTTTCTCTTAGTCTGTAGAGGATGCTGGGGTCATCATAAGAACCATGGGGTATAGACGGGATCCGCAGGAGACATGGGCATTTTAAGACTTTGAAAGGGTGTGAACTGGCTCCTCCCTCTATGCCCCTCCTCCAGACTCCAGTTATAGGAACTGTGCCCAGGGAGACGGACATTTCGAGGAAAGGAATTATTGTTAAACTAAGGTGAGATACATACCAGCTCACACCTCAAACACGCCGTACAACATGGCATTCAACAGAACTCAAGTCAACAGCATGAACATGTCAGCAACAGGCTGATTATAAACGTAACACAACTTGTGTGTAACCAGAACTAATAACTGCAGATGCAGTACGCACTGGGACGGGCGCCCAGCATCCTCTACAGACTAAGAGAAAAGGATTTACCGGTAGGTATTAAAATCCTATTTTCTCATACGTCCTAGAGGATGCTGGGGTCATCATAAGAACCATGGGGTTATACCAAAGCTTTAGAACGAGCGGGAGAGTGCGGATGACTCTGCAGCACCGATTGACCAAACATGAGG
This sequence comes from Pseudophryne corroboree, assembly GCF_028390025.1. Taxonomy (NCBI): domain Eukaryota; kingdom Metazoa; phylum Chordata; class Amphibia; order Anura; family Myobatrachidae; genus Pseudophryne; species Pseudophryne corroboree. The sequence goes on along the minus strand of NC_086447.1, from coordinate 246,022,534 downwards.
TCCTCCTCGGCCAGGGTATCAAACTTGTAAAACTTTGCAAAAGTGTTTGAACCCGATCAAGTAGCTGCTCGGCAAAGTTGTAACACCGAGACCAACCGGCCAGCCGCCCAGGAAGCGCCCACCTTTCTGGTAGAATGGGCCTTCGCCGATTTCGGTAACGGCAATCCAGCCGTAGAATGAGCCTGCTGAATCGTAGCACAGATACAGTGTGCAATAGTCTGCTTGGAAGCAGGAGCCCCAATCTTGTTGGGATCATACAGGACAAACAGAGCCTCCGTTTTCCTAATCTGAGCCGTCCTGGTGACATAACTTTTTAAAGCTCTGACCACATCGAGAGACTCAGACTCCACTAAGGCGTCAGTAGCCACTGGCACCAAAATAGGTTGGTTCATGTGGAACGATGAAACCACCTTCGGCAGAAATTGTTGACAAGTCCTCAATTCTGCTCTATCTTCATGGAAGATCAAATAAGGGCTCCTGTGAAACAAAGTCGCTAACTCCGATATCCGCCTTGCGGATGCCAAGGCCAACAGCATGACCACTTTCCAAGTGACGGATTTCAACTCCACCTTCTGTAAAGGTTCAAACCAATGTGATTGAAGGAACTGCAACACCACGTTAAGATCCCATGGTGCCACTGGGGGCACAAATGGAGGTTGGATGTGCAACACGCCTTTCACGAAAGCCTTAACTTCTGGAAGGGAGGCCAATTGTTTTTGAAAGAAAATCGATAAGGCTGAAATTTGTACTTTAATTGAGCCCAACTTTAAGCCCGCATCCACACCTGCTTGTAGGAAATGGAGAAAACGTCCTAACTGAAATTCTTCCGTAGGAGCCTTCTTGGATTCACACCAAGACACATTTTCTCCAAATACGGTGGTAATGTTTAGACGTTACTCCTTTCCTAGCCTGAAGAAGTGTGGGAATGACTTCACTGGGAATACCCTTTCGAGCTAGGATCTGGCGTTCAACTGCCAAGCCGTCAAACGCAGCAGCGGTAAGTCTTGATACACGCACGGCCCCTGCTGTAACAGATCCTCTCGTTGAGGAAGAGGCCAGGGATCTCCCATGAGTAATTCCTGAAGATCTGGATACCAAACCCTCCTTGGCCAATGGAACAATGAGGATCGCCTGAACCTTTGTTCTTCTTATGATCTTTAGCACTTTTGGAATGAGAGGAAGCAGAGGAAATACATACACCGACTGAAACACCCATGGTGCCACTAGGGCGTCCACTACTATTGCTTGAGGGTCCCTCGACCTGGAACAATATCTCTGACATTTCTTGTTGAGACGAGACGCCATCATGTCTATTTGAGGCATTCTCCAAAGACCTGTCACTTCTGTGAAGACCTCTTGATGAAGACCCCACTCTCCTGGATGTAGATCGTGTCTGCTGAGAAAGACCGCTGACAGGGCGCTTGTATGTCTTTCTGCCCAGCGGAGAACCTTCGTGGCCTCTGCCATTGCCGCTCTGGTTTTTGTTCCGCCTTGGCGGTTTATGTAGGCTACTGCTGTTATATTGTCCGACTGGATCAGTACGGGCAGATTGCGAAGCAGACGTTCCGCTTGAAGAAGGCCGTTGTAAAAGGCCCTTAACTCCAGAACGTTTATGTCGATACAAGTTTCCTGGCTTGACCATCTTCCCTGGAAGTTTTCCCCCTGTGTGACTGCCCCCCAGCCTCGAAGACTCGCATCCATGGTTACTAGGATCCAGTCCTGGATCCCGAACCTGCGCCCCTCTAGGAGGTGAGAGCTGTGCAGCCACCACAGGAGTGAGATTCTGGTCTTGGAAGACAGAATTATTTTCCGGTGCATGTGCAGGAGGGATACGGACCACTTGTCCAACAGGTCCCACTGAAACACTCTGGCATGGAACCTACCAAACTGAATGGCCTCGTAGGCCGCCATTATCTTCCCCAGCAAACGAGTGCATTGATGGACTGACACTCTTACTGGTTTCAGAATTTGTCTGACCAGGTTCTGAATCTCCTTTTCCACCGGAAGAAAAACTCTGTAATTCAGTGTCTAGAATCATTCCCAAACACGACAGCCGTGTCGTCGGAACCAACTGTGATTTTGGCAAATTTAGGAGCCAACTGTGTTGTTGCAGAACTGCCAGGGAGAGTGTAATGTCCTGCACCAGTTGGTCCCTGGATCTCGCCTTTATCAGGAGATCATCCAAGTACGGGATAGTCGTGACTCCTTGCTTGCGAAGGAGAACCATCATTTCCGCCATCACTTTGGTGAAAATCCTCAGAGCCGTGGACAGACCAAACGGCAACGTCTGAAACTGGTAATGACAATCCTGAATTGCAAACCTCAGGTAAGCCTGATGCGGAGGATAAATGGGAACATGTAAGTAGGCAACCGACACCATAAAATCCCCTTCCTCCAGAATGGAGATCACTGCCCAGAGAGACTCCATCTTGAATTTGAATTTTCTTAGGTAGAAATTGAGGGATTTTAGGATCAGGATTGGTCTGACCGAGCCGTCCGGCTTTGGGACCACGAACAGGCTCGAATAAAAGCCTTCTCCCTGATGTGACGGGGGAAACCTGATAATTACCTGATTTTGACACAACTTTTGTATCGCATACTACCTCCCTGTCCGGAAGAGAAACTGTTAAGGCCGATTTGAAAAATCGGCGAGGGGGAACGTCCTGAAACTCTAGTTTGTACCCCTGGGACACTATTTCTAAAACCCATGGGTCCAGGTCTAAACGAACCCAGAACTGACTGAAGAGCTTGAGACGTGCCCCCACCGGTGCGGACTCCCGCAGAGGAGCCCCAGCATCATGCGGTGGATTTGGCAGAAGCCGGGGAGGACTTTTGCTCCTGGGAACCTGACAAGGCCGGTGATCTTTTACACCTTCCCCTTCTCCTCTAGTAGTAAGGAAGGAAGAACCTCAGCCTTTTCTGTTTTAATTGGGCCAAAAGGACTGCATCTGATAGTGGTGTGTTTTCTTTTGTTGTGAAGGAACGTAAGGCAAAAACGATGACTTACCCGCGGTAGCTGTAGATACCAAATCAGCGAGACCGTCACCAAACAAGACACCACCCTTATATGGCAGAGATTCAATATTTTTCCTGAAGTCAGCATCAGCATTCCATTGATGGATCCACAATGCTCACCTAGCTGAGACTGCCATGGCATTGTCCTTTGATCCCAAAAGGCCAATATCTCTCGCCGTTTCCTTTAGGTAGGCCGCAGCGTCCCTGATATAACCCAGTGTCAAAAAGACGCTATCCTTATCTAGGGTATCTATATCAAATGCCACGTTATCTGCCCACTTTTCAATAGCACTACTCACCCACGCAGATGCAATGGCTGGTCTGAGCAGTGTACCCGTAGTGGCATAAATGGATTTTAATGTATTTTCCTGCTTGCGATCAGCAGGGTCCTTAAGGGCTGCCGTATCAGGAGACGGGAGAGCCACCTTTTTAGACAACCGCGATAGGGCCTTGTCCACAATGGGGGGTGACTCCCACTTTTCCCTATCCCCAGAGGAAAACGGATACGCCACCTGAATCCTTTTGGGAATCTGAAACTTTTTGTCAGGGCTTTCCCAAACCTTTTCAAAAAGAGTTCAGTTCATGAAAGGGAGGAAACGTTACCACAGGTTTCTTTTCCTTATACACACAGACCCTTGTATCAGGAACAGCAGGGTCCTCGGAAATATGTAAGACGTCTTAAACCGCCACAATCATGTACTGAATGCTCTTTGCTAATTTTGGATCCAATCTGGAATCACTATAGTCGACACTGGAATCAGTGTCCGTGTCGGTATCCGTGTCTGGCAGCTGGGCAAACGAACATTTTTGTGACCACGAAGGGTTCTGGACCTGTAATAACATCCTCCACAGATTTCTTCCATGCCTGGTTCTGAGATTTAGATTTATCTAATCTCTTATTAATAAGAGCCACATTAGCATTCAACGCATTCAAAATATTTACCCAATCAGGAGTCGGCGGTGCCGACAGGGTCACTCCCACAGCCGTGTGTGTCCTTAATACAGTCTCCACCTGGGAAGAGCACTCAGCCTCAGACATGTCGACACACGTGTCCCAAACACCCACAGACACACCGGGCATATAGGGGACAGACCCACAGTAAAGTCTGTCAGAGGGGAGTTTTGCCAGCTCACAACCCAGCGCCCAATCACCGGTTCTGAAACACTGAAGAATGCAGGGCTTTTATATTAAATATATATTGCACCAATATTACTGTGCCCCCCCCCCAGTTTTGCACCCTGATACTTATACAGAAGTGTGGGGAAGGACCAGCGCCTCTGCAGCCTAGTGAAGAGGAAAATGGCGCTGAGCTGTGTGAGCTGTGAGGATGAAGCTCCGTCCCCTTAATGGTGAGCTTCAGTCCCGCTTTTTTTAAATATATTTTTATACTGGCGGGGGTTAGGACAGTGCCTAGGCACTTATGTCCCCTCTTGCCAGTCTATTTTGAGGCTTTTCTGCTGCCCAGTGTCTGACAGGACTGTATGCTCCCCCTCCTCTTCAGATGAATCATCAGAAAGGTATGTGGATTTTGAGGAGGAAGCAGCCTGCTTAGATGACCCAGAGAAACGGGAGTGACCTGGGGTAGATTTTTGTCTAACCAATGACTGACTTAACTGCTGCAGCAAGTTAGATAAATTATCTGCCCAAGACAGACTCCCCATATTGACAAATTGTGGCTGTAGTGGCACAGGTGGCCCCATAGGGGGCACTAGGTGTTCTACTAGAGTACCCAATAGGGACGTGAACGCAGCCCAGGGTGGCTCCTGAGTAGACACAGGAACTGCGGACTGACTAGGAGAAGTATGACAGTACACAGACCATCATACAGAACTTCCCCCTCTGTTAAATCCTTGGAGCATGCTCTGCATGTTGCAGTTGCTTCCACAGATTTACTGCCCTTTCTATTAGACATTATGGAATAAATGTGACAGAGCGACTACGTACGATGAAGCCAGAGAAAGTACAAAACCTGCAAATAAATCCGGTATTGTGTGACTGAATACACAATAGATTATGTGTACTGGATAAATACTGTGCCGCACTATATTAGAGACCCAGACACACCTTGTCTCCTAGGGTACAGAATATAGTGACAGTTATATCAGGGAAACAGAGAGAAACCACATAGATACAGGCACACAGAGTCACAGACAATGCAGAATTTATTATCACAATAAAGCTGCACTGGACATATATATATATATATATATATATATATATATATATATATATATATATATATATATAGCCAAAATAAGGGGGCACTCACCAGAAAAAAAAATGTTTGCACTTAAAAAAAGCATTGGTTTTAATTCAGAATTACAAGCCGCAAACCAGGCGCTGATATATAACTAGTTCCACTTAATATATTACTAATTGTTAATTTCCAAGTTGCAAAGAGAGATACTGACTTGGGGTCTTCAAGTCAGAATAATTAGCACAGGTGACCCCTGTGCTGATTCCCAAAGCTATTCTAACAATTAACTCTTTGCGCTATATGATATGGTATGGCTGATGTTCAAAATAACCAAACAATAAATTCCATATATTTCATATGTTTTAATACACATAAAAAACTAGACCGGTCTAAGGTATCTTAACAATATAAGAACATTAATATACTCAGTATTATCAAATACTATTAAAAATAACACAAGGAGGTGGAACCAAGCTGATCTGTGCACAGTTCTCAAACGGACAAATGATTAACTGTGTTTCAGTCCGTATAATATATTTGTTATAATGCGCAACAATGTGCTTCTAGAACCTATACAGGAATACAAGTTCCTTAAAAGTTTTTGTGAAAGCAATGTTCCGTGTTTTATTGCCCATCAGCAGAGACAGATAAGTGACATGAAAGTATGCTCCTATTCGGAGCCTTACGTGTGGTTTCCGTCAATGTTGTATAACACAAGGTGGAGTCCCAATGGTAAATACAGTGGTCCCGATTTCAGGGGATCCAGCGCCTGCAATGACGCCAGCTCGTGACGAGGATGTCCAGCCACGGGGAACAACGAGACCGCACCGCTCCGGTGCTGCTTGCAAGCACTCAGGTCCCGGTCTCTCTCCTCTTAATCGGTGTCCAGCTGATGTTAATGGCAATTGCCAGAAATAAAGATGGGTTCAAAGACACTATGAGGGTCCAATGTCCAAGACCAATGTCCATTGAGAAGTGTGGACATTGGACCCTCATAATTCATACTAATCAGAACATCTGGAAAAGATAATTCAATCAACGTTTCGGTCCATCCGGATCATCATCAGGATAAACAGCTAAAACAGCTTTTGCAAAAATATGCATCTGTTAGCATGTACCAGTGTCAAAGCAGTCAACGCTTAACAGGCCCCCTAATATACCTCCAGCACATTCAAAAATGGCGGCAATACAAAAAAGGCAATTAAAATACCCGGACCAGCCCATTAAGATAAAAGGGGCAATAAATAGGAATGAAATGTCTGATAATAGGATTTTAATTACATGAAACGGTAAATCCTTTTTTCGTAGTCCATAGAGGATGCTGGGCGGAATTATGGTATCGGTTCCGCCTCAGCAGTGGAACAAGGGTTATTATTCAAACCTTTTCGTGGTACCGAAACCGGATGGTTCGGTACGGCCTATTCTGAACTTAAAGTCTTTGAACCCTTATCTCAGGGAGTTCAAATTCAAGATGGAATCTCTGAGAGTTGTCATCTCAGGGCTAACGGAGGGGGAGTTCCTGGTGTCTCTGGACATCAAGGATGCTTACGCTCCACATCCCCATTTGGTCACCGCATCAGGCATACCTCAGGTTTGCGCTGTTGGATGATCACTATCAGTTCCAGGCGCTGCCGTTTGGCCTCTCCACAGCACCAAGGATTTTCACCAAGGTGATGGCGGAGATGATGGTTCTTCTCCGCAAGCAGGGGGTAAACATAATTCCTTATCTGGACGATCTCCTGATCAAGGGGTCTTCCAGGGAGAGGTTATTGCGATCCATCGTGCTCACGACACAGCTGCTCAGGAAGCACGGTTGGATCCTGAACCTTCCAAAGTCTCATCTGGAGCCGACACGGAGGCTGCCTTTCCTGGGAATGATCCTCGACACGGAGGTGCAGAGGGTGTTTCTCCCGGTGGAGAAGGCATTGGTGATTCAAACAATGGTCCGGGAGGTCTTACGGCCTACCCGGGTGTCTGTTCATCAATGAATCCACCTTCTGGGGAAAATGGTTGCCGCCTACGAGGCTCTGCAGTACGGCAGGTTTGACGCTCATCTATTTCAACTGGACCTATTGGACCAGTGGTCGGGCTCTCACCTACACATGCACAAGAGGATACGCCTGTCTCCGAAAGCCAGGATTTCACTCCTCTGGTGGCTACAACTTCCACACCTTCTGGAAGGCCGAAGGTTCGGAATTCAAGACTGGATCCTTTTAACCACAGATGCAAGTCTAAGAGGTTGGGGAGTAGTCGCTCTGGGGGAAACCTTTCAAGGAAAGTGGTCGTTTCAAGAGTCCCTTCTTCCGATAAACAACCTGGAGGGAAACCCCGTGTACAACGCCCTCCTGCAAGCAGCACATCTGCTACAGGATCGGGCTGTTCAGGTACAGTCGGACAACGTGACCACAGCCGCCTACATAAACCGACAAGGCGGAACGAAGAGCAGGGCTGCAATGTCAGAGGTGTAAAAAATCCTTCTCTGAGCAGAAAGGCACGCTGTAGCAATGTCAGCAATCTTCATTCCGGGAGTAGACAACTGGGAAGCAGACTTCCTCAGCAGACACGATCTCCATCCAGGAAAGTGGTGCCTCCATCCGGAGGTGTTCAAGGAAGTAACCGCTTGGTGGGGGGTTCCTCATAGACATGATGGCCTCCCGCCTCAACAAGAAGCTGGGGAGGTACTGTTCCAGGTCAAGAGACCCTCAGGCAGTGGCGGTGGACGCACTGGTAGCACCGTGTTCCCGTCAGTGCATGTGTTCCCTCCACTTCCTCTGATCCCAAGGGTTCTTCAGCTGGTAAGAAGAACAAGGGTTCTGGCAATCCTCATTGCTCCGGACTGGCAGCGAAGGGCTTGGTATGCGGATCTGCTGGATCAGGGGCCTCTTCGGGCGGATCTGTTGCTGCAGGGGCCGTTCGCCTATCAAGACTTACCACGGCTTGGCGGCTGAACGCCAGATCTTAGCTCGGAAAGGTATTCCGAGCAAAGTTATTCCTACCCCGATTCAGGCTAGGAAGGGGGTAACGTCTAAACATTACCACCGTAGTTGGAAAAAATATGTTTCCTGGTGTGAATCCAGAAAATTTCCTGCGGTGGATTTTCAACTGGGACGTTTTCTCCTTTTCCTGCAAGCAGGAGTGGATATGGGCCTGAGATTGGGCTCCATCAAGGTCCAAATCTCTGCCTTGTCCATCTTCTTTCAAAAGCAATTGGCTGTCCTTCCTGAGGCTCAGACCTTTTTGAAAGGGGTTCTGCAAATCCAACCTCCTTTTGTGGCGTCAACGGCGCCCTGGGATCTACATGTGGTGTTGCAGTTCCTACAATCAGCTTGGTTTGAGCCTCTACTGGAGGCTGACATCAAGTTTCTCATGTGGAAGGCGGTCACTTTGTTGGCCTTGGCTTCTGCTCAACGTGTGTCGGAATTGGGGGCTTTATCTTGTAAAAGCCCTTATCTGATCTTTCATGAAGACAGGGCGGAACTTAGGACTCGTCCGCACTTCCTGCCTAAGGTTGTATCGGCTTTTCATATCAACCAGCCTATTGTGGTGCCAGTGGCTACCGACTCCTCAACTGCTTCAAAGGCCTTGGATGTTGTGAGGGCTTTGAAGATCTATGTGCAGACGACAGCTCGTCATAGAAAAACTGACTCTCTGTTTGTCCTCTATGATCCCAAGAAAATTGGGTGTCCTGCTTCGAAGCAGTCGATTTCATGCTGGATCAGGTTCACTACCCAGCATGCCTATTCTACAGAAGGATTTCCGTGTCCGAAATCGGTTAAGGCCCACTCTACTCGTAAAGTGGGTTCTTCCTCTGCACTACAGCTTTGCCGAGCTGCTACTTGGTCTGGTTCGAACACGTTTGCCAGGTTTTACAAGTTCGACACTTTGGCCTCTGATGACCTCAAGTTTGGTCAAGCGGTCTTGCAGGAGCCTCCGCGCTCTCCCTCCCGTTCTGGGAGCTTTGGTACATCCCCATGTTACTAATATGGACCCCAGCATCCTCTAGGACACAAGAGAAAACAGGATTAAAACTACCTGAAACGGTAAATCCTTTTCTCGTAGTCCGTAGAGGATGCTGGGCGCCCGCCCAGCGCTTAGTTTTCCTGCTTTGGTTTTATAGTTCGGTTCTACCTGGTTCCTAGGTAAGTTCTGCATTGTTTACTGTTTCAGTACTGTTTCAGCTGTTGCTGAGTTTTTCTGGCTTGTTAGCCGGGGGTTGTCTGTTGTGTGAGCTGGTATGTATCTCGCCACTATCTGTGTATTTCCTTCTCTCGAAGTATGTCGTCTCCTCGGGCACAGTTTTCTAGACAGAGTCTGGTTGGAGGGGCATAGAGAGAGGGGCCAGTCCACACTATTAAACAGTGCCAATGGCTCCTGGTGGACCCGCGGACCTGGGCGGAACCATAATGCGTTCCACACAGGCTTTGTGGAGCGCACACTGGCGCCTGGTAAACCTGCAGCCTGAAGGGACGCGGAGTTGACACAAACGCGAGCCAAGAAGCCCAGTGCGTTCCACCTGTACTGTGTGGAACGCACGCCGGCTGTGTGCAGTCTCCTGCACGTTTGCGCTGCTTGTCAGTGGTAAGTACCATCTACACAGGGTAGCTCGACCACCTTTGCTCTATATATACTATAATATATCAGACATTTCATTCCTATTTATTGCCCCTTTTATCGTAATGGGCTGGTCCGGGTACTGTAATTGCCTTTTTTGTATTGCCGCCTTTTTTGAATGTGCTGGAGGTATATTAGGGGGCCTGTTAGACATTGACTGCTTTGACACTGGTACATGCTAACAGATGCATATTGTTGCAAAAGCAGTTTTTGCTGTTTATCCTGATGATGATCCGGATGGATCGAAACGTCGATTGAATTATCTTTTCCAGATGTTCTGATAAGTATGAATTAAAACCAATGCTTTTTTAAGTGCAAATTTTTTTTTTTCTGGTTAGTGCCCCCTTATTTTGGGTTTCTATATGTGGATGTCTGGACTTGAACTCTGGACCTCTTGGAAATCACCCCAGTTGATGCTTAACTACTGCCTGCCGTGCGAGTGCGACCCTATATGGATTATAGATAGATAGATTTATATATATATATATATATATATATATATATATATAGATATATATATAGATATATAGATAGATAGATAGATAGATAGAGAGAGAGAGAGAGAGAGAGAGAGAGAGAGAGAGAGAGAGAGAGAGAGAGAGATACATATATAGATTGAGATATATATACAGATGGGTCCATGTTTATCTTGACCTTTAATAGGATTAACGGAGACTGGGCAGTCGGACTTAATCCCCTGCTGTATTGTTCTCTGTATTGTATTACAGCAGAGAACAATAGATGAAGGGTTTATGTCAATAAACCATGTTGTGCCTAGGCGCAGCAAACTAGCCAAGATAACCGTGGACCCATCTGTAGAGAATATATATATATATATATATATACATATATATATGAGAGAGAGAGAGAGATAAAACACAGCGCGGTCAGTAACATGACGATATATCAGAATACTCGTACAATATATTCTGGAAACAGTACACTCTCTCACTCTCTCAACTAACACTGACTGTATAAAGACATGTAGGATACTTAAGTGTATGTAAAGGCTCAGTGCTGTATACAGGTGGCTTTAAAAGGGAGACCTTGTCCTGCAGTCCCAGAGACCAACTGCAGATAAGCTCAGAAAATGGCGTCCAGCGTCTCAGTCAGGGAGTGAGGAGAGTGTGAGGCAGCTTCAGGCCAGGAAAATCTGCAGTAGACAGCTGCCGGGGGAGGGGCTACAGGTCAAGTGCTTCCTCCCCTATGCTGGACTTCCACCCCAGGTACTGAGAGCCTTATTAAATGGGGTGTTAGTACACCCGACCTGTACTTATACCACCCCAGTGGTCTAGTGGAGTCCCTGCCAAGTGACAGTGTCCACGCCAGCGCCGCGACCCGTCTCCCTAGGTCGCAGACGGAAAGATTTAATGGTGGATCCCGTCTGGGGGACCCTCTTACCCCTTTCCCATAGCAGCCACAAGAACCAGGGGAGCAGTCTGCGAATGTATGCTTAAGATGGGACATCTCCCTTGCAAGTACCCGGGAAAAGACCGCGGGAGTATGCGACGCCGCTTGAGAGGTGATGAAGCTGCAGCGCTGAAGTGTCACCCTGACATACAGCGCTGACAGCCCAGAGAAGGAATCGTCTTCAAAAAAGCTTTTTTGGCAGTGCAGCCCCCGTTAACGGACTGCTGCTGCAGGCACCAACTAAAAACTGATCTCTCAGTGTCTGGAGGCGGAGTTATAGGAGGCCCCAATGCATCCTGGGACAGCCTAAAGCTTTAGCCTGTTGGTGCCTCTGGATCAAGATCCACTCTACACCCTGAAGTTTCCCTGTGGAAAGCAATATACCCCGATGCAGAAACGGACTTTATTGCATGCAGGCATGTCCACTGAGTTGTGACAATCTTCTTCACCTGAGTCGGACTAAGGGAGAGAGGAGTCAGCCTCATCTTCTGACATCACAGATTCAGAAAGCAGTGCAGATTGTGAGGATGGTGACACACGTCTACGTGCTTTCCCTTCCACAGACTTGTCTGACTGTAACAACTGTGAAAGGCCGCAGAGGTCTGAGTAAAATTTTGGACTGAATGTGAGAACACATCTTACCCATGGAGGCTGTGGAGGAAACCCCAAAGCTGGAGTTATAGCAGGTGTAGCCAGGCGATCCGCTATACGTGTCAAAACCTACACAAAATAAGCCTCCCAATGTGTTTCTTGTACTTGTGCTGGTTCTAGGCTAGAAGCAAGTTAGTCAACTTGATTCAGTTTAGGAACATAATTTGAACACAACTCATCCTGCACCAGGTACTGAGGGATGAATTCTGCAGTACAGGATTTGCATGACATTAACACAGGAGCAGTAGCTGCCTTGTTACCCTTACCGTTCATGGCCATCGTAACAATATAAATCACACAATCAGTATAAATTAAGCAGCAATGTGACAGCCTTCACTTAAAACAAGTAAAAGTACATTAGAAAAAACCCTTTTCGCACCAGCCTTTAAGGTTTGAAAGGTGAAAGGGACAGAAAAGAGCTGACAGAAATTGTATTAAAGTCAGACAGCAGAACTAGCATACGTCACAATGTAATAAATTATACAACTGCAATGGGCACTTAATCAACTACTCAGTACCACAGAGGTAGGTAGGAGGTAGTGCTGTATAACCTGGCCCTTGGGAGAGGTATACAGGGAGGCTAAACCCAGCATTCCTGAAGACACGCTGTAACAAATTTCGCCCAGTTTATATTGTTGCCCAGCGACTATCTGCAACAGACACGTCTAGCGTATATTACCACACAGCGATTACTGAAGCAGACACATATATAATGTCGCTCAGAGTCTTTTACATGTAAGCGGGCTAATCAGTTCAGGGCGGGAAAACCGTAGTTAATTCGTCATCTGACCCAGGGGGATGGGCGACTGGGGGAGGGCCTTACTCCCCACTGCTCACCCAGGGTTCTGCGGCCTCCAAATTTATCCCCGACACCTGTGATCCCTGGTGGTCTAGCCAGGGGAACACCCGAGAAGAACGCCCTGCTAGCCTCCAACTGGAGACAGCCAGGCTGCGTAAACAAACGTGAAAGTCGACTTACCTTTCTTCCCGTGCTCCAGCCGCAGCCTAGGGTCTTCAGCGTGGGCTTGCTAGCTAACCCCCCTGCTGGCGCCCACCAAAATCACCAGTGTAGTTTCTGGTATTGCAGCACCGACTGGAAGTCGTTCGAGCGGTTGACGCAATACATCAAAGATGCATAGCGCAGCACGCTCTATAAAAGGCTATATAAAATAATAAAAGTTTAAAAAAAAGCTTGGGACTGTTAAACAGTCCCACGGTTTTACATGTGATTCGGCTCCTACCGCACCAAACAAAAAACGGACTTTGCTTGGCCAGGAGGGGTTATAGTGGAGGTTGGACCAGAGCAATCTGGGAGCTCAAAAGCTTAGCAGTTTGCTGTCCGATCCTTATTCAACCACCGACACCCCATGTCAATCCTGTGGATCAACTGTGGACCCTGAAGAAGAAACATCGCCATCAAAACAGACACACATTAAATAAATTATGCATTTTTTTTTAGTTTTTTTTTTTTTTTTTTTTTTATAGGTTTCACTTTTCATTAAGAAAATCATAAAAAAAATGTAAATAGAAAGCAATTTTGCAGAGTAATGAAGATTATGCATTTTGTTCCTTTTCCTACTATCGCTTTCTTGTTGCCCAGAATGGCAAAACATGGTCACCAGGTAAAAGCAACCTTTTTAAATATGACTTCAGAGTAAAGAAATATAAAATGGAACCAACCAGTGGCAAATTTTGCCTATGGACTGCAGCCCCCCAGTGAAATCTGCCACTTGCAGGGAAATACACCCCTGCTAATCGCAGCAAGACAGGCAGTCCTAGTCTAAGGTGTTTTTATCTCTGAGACTGCCAGTCCAGGCTGCCATAGCAAAGAGAATGCTTCCCCTGGGAAGTCACTCTCCTGTTTTTACAGCAGCCCAATCTGATTTCTAGGGGCTGCAGCCACTGCAGTTCATAGAAGCAAGGCCTGTTCTTTACTAGTGCTGGACCCTTGGTTTAAGCCAACATTTTTTTTTTTTTTTAATAAAAACCACTATTATGCGGTTAGTATAGGCACAGCACCGTGATTTAAAAAATAGGATTTTAATTACCTACCGGTAAATCCTTTTCTCGTAGTCCGTAGAGGATGCTGGGGTCCATTTTTGTACCATGGGGTATAGACGGTTCCACAGGAGCCTTCGGCACTAAGACTTTTCAACAGTGTGAACTGGCTCCTCCCTCTATGCCCCTCCTCCAGACCTCAGTATAGGAACTGTGCCCGAGGAGACGGACAACTTCAAAAGAAGAATTTACATTAAACTAGTGGCGAGATTCACACCAGTTCACACCATACAAAACATGCTGTCTAACATGGCTTTCAACATAACCCATGCTAACGTGCATGCATAACGCAACAGCTGTGAACATCTTAACACATGAGAACCTGTGTAAAAAGATAAAACGTTATTCTGCTGGAAAAATGAGCACTGGGCGAGTGCCCAGCACCCTCTACGGACTACGAGAAAAGGATTTACTGGTAGGTAATTAAAATCCTATTTTCTCTTACGTCCTAGAGGATGCTGGGGTCCATTTTAGTACCATGGGGATGTACCAAAGCTCTCAGTACGGGCGGGATAGTGCTAATGTTCCTGTAGAACTGACTGACCAAACTGAAGGTTGTCAGCAGCCAAGGTGTCAAACCTGTAAAACTTAGCAAACGTGTTTGCCCCTGACCAAGTAACTGCTCGCAAATTTGCAACGCCAAGACACCCCGGGCAGCCGCCCAGGAAGAACCCACTTTCCTTGTAGATTGGCCTTTACCGAACTCAGTAACGGCAATCCTGCCGTGGAATAAGCGTGCTGAATGGTACCTCTGATCCAGCGCGCAATAGTCTGCTTAGAAGCAGGACCCCCAATCTTGTTGGGGTCATTGAGGACAAACAAAGATTCTGTTTTCCTTATCTGACCCGTTCTTGCAACATAAGTCCTCAACGCTCTGACGACATCCAAGGACTTTTGAAAACGGCTGAGGTGTCATAAGCCACTGGCACCACCACAGGTTGTTTGATATGGAAATAAGACACAACCTTTGGAAGAAAATGCTGACGCGTCCGCAGTTCAGCTCTATCTTCATGAAAAATCAAATAAGGACTCTTGTGTGACAGAGCCCCTAATTCAGACACTCGTCTGCCTGAGGCCTAGGCCAACAGCATGACCACTTTCCAAGTGAGAAACTTCAACTCTACGTCTTCTAGAGGCTCAAACCAGTCCGATTTAAGGAACTGCAACACCACATTAAGATCCCATGGCGCCGTTGGAGGCACAAAGGGAGGTTGGATGCGCAGAACCCCCTTCAAGAACGTCTGGACCTCAGTAAAGGGAAGCCAACTGTTTCTGAAAGAAAATGGACAAGGCCGAAATTTGGACCTTGATAGACCCTAATCTCAAGCCAGCATCCACACCCATCTGTAGAAATAGGAGAAGACATCATCATTTAAACTCCACCGCAGGAGACTTCTTGGATCCACACCAAGATACGTATTTTTTCCAAATACGATGGTAATGTTTGGACGTTACCCCTTTCCTGGACAGAATAAGTGTGGGAATGACTTCATTGGGAATACCCTTACGGGCTAGGATCTGGCGCTCAACAGCCATGCCATCAAACGCAGCCGCGGTAAGTCTTGATAAACAAACGGCCCCTGCTGAAACAGGTCCTCGCAAAGAGGAAGAGGCTGAGGACCTTCCAGTAATAACTCCTGAAAATCTGGATACCAAGCCCTCCTTGGCCAATCTGGAGCAATGAGAATTGCTCGAACCCTTGTTCTTCTGATGATCTTGAGAACTTTTGGTATTAGTGGAAGTGGAGGGAACAGATACACCGACTGAAACACCCACTGGGTCACCAGTGCATCCACTGCTATTGCTTGTGGGTCTCTTGACCTGGAACAATATTTCTGAAGCTTCTTGTTGAGACGTGATGCCATCATATCTACTTGAGGAACGCCCCAACGATCTGCTACCTCTGCAAAGACTTCTGGGTGGAGGCCCCATTCTCCTGGATGGAGATCGTGTCTGCTGAGGAAGTCTGCTTCCCAGTTGTCCACTCCCGGAATGAAAATTGCCGACAGAGCTTTTGCATGTCTTTCTGCACAGAGGAGTATCTTTGTCACCTCTACCATTGCCGCTCTGCTTTTTGTTCCGCCCTGGCGGTTTATGTAAGCTACTGCTGTTACATTGTCTGACTGGATCTGTATGGGACGACCTTAAAGGTGTGCCGCTTGATGAAGGCTGTTGTACACAGCTCTCAATTCCAGAATGTTTATGTGAAGGAGTACTTCTTGACTTGACCATCGTCATTGGAAGCTTTCCCCTTGCGTGACTGCTCCCCAACCTCGGAGGCTTGCATCTATGGTCACCAGGATCCAAGTCTGAATCCAGATGTCATTATACGTACTGTGATAATACTAGTACTCTAATGACTCGCTGTGTGTGATATTGAAATATTCCCCAATAAAGTAATCAAACAATAAATGTGTATTGTGCTTTTACTATATTTCAGAGTTAGTGTACAAACTCTATTAAAGTCACAATAGCACCTGTGTGCCCTCCCAAGCTTCATGAACAGTATTGTATCCACTGCAAGAGAAACATAAGAACCTAAGGATACAAATGTATCCACTAAACAAGACACAGCTGTTGTTACAATAGTTCAAAAATTAGGCTCTGGCAGTGTCAAGCCTTTCAATTGCCACGAATGATAAAAACAGTTATCCCAGTTTCATTGTAGCATCATTTGTGCTTATTTAGAGCTATAGTGATTATTGGCAGTGAATGATCACTAATCTCTTATCAAGATGTTATTATACATCACATTCTTTCCCTCAAGGTCCCTGTACATCAATATATGATGATGATCCATTTGAGATCATTGAGGTTATCCATTCCTCTATGTTGTAGCAGAAGATAATGAGGGTTCACCCCGTTCTTATATGGGTGTAGGCTAATACATTAATTTATGCATAGTTCATTTCTGTATTTTACTTAGCCATGAGAGTATATATACACAGTGATAATTAAGCCTTGCACTTGGTACCTAAATATATTAGGCACCCTATGTTTCCCTGTTGCTAAGGAGGGTTACACACACTCGGTGATCATATAACACGTGCTGTGAATAGATCCGTAATCATTATAAAGTTGCTGTACATGTGAGTCATGTCACTAATGTCCTGACACGTGCTCAGCCCTTTATTAAACCATTTCTGATATAGGCACACATGTATATTGAATGTCTGGTAGTATACGTGTTGAGGCTTTATTGTACAGCCTTATGGACACTCTTTGATACAATTCACTACACACAGTATTTTTTCAGGTACAGTGAGATATTTATCAGCATCTGATTTTACTGCTTTCTTCTTATGCTCCCCATGGCTTGCATGGGTTAAAGCACTCTCAACCGAATACTTTCTGATATAGGCACATATACACATAGAATGTCTGGTAATATACGTATTAGGGCTTTAATATACAGCCTTGGAGACAATGTTTGATACAGTTCACTACACACAGTGTTTTTGCATGCACAGTGAGGTATTTTCGTCAGCAGCTAATTCTACTCTTTTCTCCTATGAACCCCGTGGCTTGCATGGGTTAAAGCACTCTCGACTGCAATAAAGGAGATCCTTCCTAATCTATCTAACTAGGCATGATCCGGTGACTACCTAAAGTGCGCAGCTAGCCTGACGCACGCTTCGCTGTTCGCTTCATCAGAGGCAGGTGAGAACTTTGAAGCCACCACAAGAGTGATATTCTGGCTTTTGTTGACAGGATTATCCTCTGGTACATGTGTAGGTGCGATCCGGACCACTTGTCCAGTAGGTACCTTTGGAACACCCTGGCGTGGAATCAGCAAAATTGTAGAGCTTCGTAGGCCGCTACCATCTTCCCCAGCAGGTGGATGCACTGATGAATCGATATGCGTGCTGGTTTTAAAACTTGTTTGACCATCCTCTGGATCTCCAGAGCCTTTTCCACCAGAAGGAATACTTTCTGTGCTTCCGTGTCCAATATCATTCCCTGAAATAACCTCATTGTGGGTTCCAATTGTGATTTTGGAAGGTTTATGATCCAACCGTGCTGTTGTAGCACCGTCAGGAAAAGTGCAATGTTCTGCACTAGTTTCTCCCTGGATCTCGCTTTTATGAGGAGATCGTCCAAGTATGGGATGACTTTGACTCCTTTCTTGCGAAGAAGGATCATCATCTCCGCCATCACCTTGGTGAATATTCTCAGAGCCGTGGAGAGCCTGAAAGGCAATGTTTGGAGCTGGTAGTGGCAGTCCTGCACCACAAATCTCAGGTATGCCTGATGCGGCGGGTAGATGGGAACATGTAAATAAGCATCTTTGATGACCATCGATACCAGAAATATACGTTATGGTAAGAACTTACCGTTGATAACGTGATTTCTCTTATGTCCACAGGTATCCACAGGATAACATTGGGATATTGTTGAGCGACAGCGAGAATGGCACCAACACGGTCACAAGCTTTCTGGCCTCCCAGGATGCATTGGGGCCTTCACCATTTAGTCCCGCCCACTGACTCAGTCAAATCAGTTCTTTCCACAGCGATTTTAGGCAGGAACATCAGGTAGAGACCTGTTTAGGCGATAAGAACACACATGCACACCCTTCCATACAAGAAGGAAGAGGTTTTAGTGATTGTCTAGATCCTCAAATCAGATGCGTCAGGGTGGGATCCCTGTGGACATAAGAGAAATCACGTTATCAACAGTAAGTTCTTACCATAACGTATATTTCTCTGGCTGGGTTCACAGGATTATCCACAGGATAACATTGGGATTCCCAAAGCCATTTTAGTGGTGGGGATGCTCCTGATTGCACAGGAGGACCTTTCGCCCGAAGTCTGCGTCATGAGAGGCAAAAGTATCCAAGGCATAATGTCTAATGAATGTGTTTATGGAAGACCATGTGGCTGCCTTACATATCTGTTCTGCTGAAGCACCCTGTTGTGCTGCCCAAGAAGGACCTACCTTACGTGTAGAGTGTGCAGAGACATTAGCCGGAGTAGGGAGATCTGCATGAGAATAAGCTTTTGATATTACCATTCGGAGCCATCTCGCCAGCATCTGTTTACTAGCAGGCCATCCTCTTCTATGGAATCCGTAGAGGATGAAGAGAGAATCTGTTTTTCTGATGGCACTAGTACGATCTATTGAGATTCTTAAAGCTCGGACCACGTCCAGCGACGCTTCTCCCGCAGATAGTCCCGATACCTGAAAAGCTGGGACTACAATCTCTTCATTCAGGTGAAACTTTGATACCACCTTTGGAAGATAGCTAGATCTCGTTCTGAGAACTGCTCTGTCTGGAAAAAAAACGTAGGAAAGGAGACTTACACGATAATGCTCCTAAATCTGACACTCTTCTGGCTGACGCCATTGCCAGTAAAAAAAAGCACTTTAGCCGTTAACCATTTAAGATCTGCTCTCTTAAGTGGTTCAAACAGAGGACCCTGGAGAAATTTAAGAACTAAATTCAAATCCCAGGGAGCTGCAGGAGGAACAAATGGAGGCTGAATATGTACTACTACTTGAAAAAACATACGTACATCCTGTAAATCAGCAATCTTTCGCTAAAACCATACAGTTAACGCTGATACCCTCAAGGAAGCAACTTTCAAACCTTTATCCAATCCTGCTTGAAGGAAATCCAAAATCCTGGAGACTTTAAACGATCTCGGATTGAAATTTTTTCCAGTACACCAATGAATATAGGCTTGCCATATTCTATGATACACACGGGCCGAAGAAGGCTTTCTTGCTCTAAGCATAGTTTGGATTACTTGTTTCGAAAATCCTTTAGCCTCTAAGATAGAGATTTCAACAGCCATGCCGTCAAAGACAGGCGATCCAGATGACTGTGACAACAAGGACCCTGCATTAGCAGATCTTGACATTGAGGGAACAGTATCGGTGCTTCCACGGACATTCTCAACAGATCTGTGTACCAATGCCTTATTGGCCAAGCTGGAGCTATTAGAATCATTGCTCCTTTTGCTTGTTTTATCTTTCTCACTACTCTGGGTAACAGAGATATTGGAGGGAACAGATACGCCAGCTGAAACCTCCATTCTACTGACAGTGCGTCTACAAGGACCGCTCCTGGGTCCCTTGTTCTCGATCCGTACCTTGGAACTTTGTTGTTTAGACGAGACGCCATAAGGTCTATCTCTGGTAGACTCCATCTGTTCACCAGTGTCTGAAACACTTCTGGGTGTAGTGCCCATTCGGTTTCCTGAAAAGGTGTGCCGACTGAGAAAATCCACTTCCCAGTTTAGCACACCCAGGACAAATACTGCTGACAATGCTGGGAGATGGAGTTCCGCCCATTTTAGAATGGGAGTTATTTCCTCCATCAGTCTCTTGCTGTGAGTTCCTCCCTGATGATTGAGGTATGCTACTGCCGTCGCATTGTCTGAGCGAATCTGGACTGGTCTTCCTTGCAGACTGTCCTTTGCCTGAACTAGAGCCAAGTAAATGGCCCTTATTTCCAACAGATTTATTGGCAGGCGACTTTCCCTTGCGGTCCATTTTCCCTGGAACCACAGGCTTCCGAGTACCGCACCTCAGCCTTGCAGGCTGGCATCTGTTCTCAGGACTTGCCACTCTTTTATCCAAAAGGGTCTCCCCTTGTTTAAATGGTCCGTCTGTAGCCACCACGCTAGAGACCTTTTTACTTTTACTGGAAACTTTATCATCTGCTTCTTTATCGTCTAATGATTTCCGTTCCATTTGGTCAAAATAAGGTGCTGCAATGGTCTGGAGTGGAATTGCGCATATTCCACCATGTGGAAAGTTGATACCATCAGACCCAACAGTCGCATTGCTGCATGGACTGACATTGTCTGGGCGTGCAACGCTTCCTGAGCCATGACCTGCACCTTGACTATCTTTTTCTCTGGTAGGAGAACTTTCTGTAGGTCTGAATCCAATATGGCCCCCAAATGAACCATCCGCTGTGACGGATTAAGAGACGACTTTTCCCAATTTATGAGCCACCCGTGTCTCTGTAAACAAACTATTGTCTGTTGAAGATGGCTCAAAAGTACATCCTGCGAATGTGCTAGGATTAACAGGTCGTCGAGGTATGGGAATATTCTTATCCCGTTTGCGCAGACAAGCTGCCATAACCACCATGATCTTGGTAAACACCCTGGGTGCTGTAGCTAGCCCGAAAGGCAGAGCTTGGAACTGAAAATGTTCCTGGAGGATGGCAAACCTGAGGTAACACTGATGCGACAGTGCTATGGGCACATGTAGGTAAGCATCCCGTACATCCAGAGATACCATGTAATCTCTCGGCTCCATAGCCAACATTATGGAGCGTAACGTCTCCATGTGGAACTTCGGGATCCATATGTATTTGTTCAACATTTTCAGATTGAGAATTGGTCGATATGACCCATTTGGCTTCTGGATTAGAAATAGATTGGAGTAAAACCCCTGTCCCCTTTATGATGGAGGTACTGGGACAATCACACCTGACTGCAGTAATTTTTGGACTGCTTCTTCCAGGGCATTGGCCTTCGACTCTATACGAGACGGGCTGGTGCAAAATAATCTTTGAGGAGGCTGCCTCCTGAATGGGAACCCATACCCCTGAGATACTACCTTCTGCACCCAAGCATCTGCTGTTGACTGTTGCCATATGTGTGCAAAATGAAGGAGTCGGCCCCCAACCCTGGAATACTCCAGGCGGAGGCCCGTCTCTTCAGGCTGATGGTTTCTGTTCAGGTTTGGAAGCTGGCTTTTTGCTAGCCCACTGCTTCCTACCCCTGGATTTAAACTGGGGTTGCTTAGGCTCCTCTTTAGCTTTCGCTTTGCTTTGCCAACGAAAAGAGCGAAATTTTAAACCCTTGGACTTAGGGTTATAGGTAGCCGGAAATCTGACCTTTTTTGATTCAGCCTCTGATTCTAGGATATCCGATAAAGGTTTTCCAAATAATATATTACCGACAAAAGGCAATGCTTCCAATTCTTTCTTGGATTCCGCATCTGCCTTCCAGGTACGTAGCCAAACTGCTCTGCGAGCGACTACTGTCAAGGCTGAAGCTTTAGAAGCAACTGTACCTACATCAATTGCTGCTTCTTCCAGCTACTGGGCAGATTGTCTTAAACGGCAAAAACGATCCTCTTGCTCCCTAGTAGGAGAAGGGATGTCATTCTCTAGTTCCTCTATCCATTCGCCCATTGCCTTTGCTACCCAGGCTGAAGCCATAGCAAGTCTTACCACTGCTCCTAATAGAGAAAAAATATTTTTCAAGAGGCTATCTACCCTTCTTTCTGTGACATCATTTAGTGAGGTAGATGACAGTGGTAAAGCAGATTTATGCACGAGTCGCAGAACATGTGCATCTACTTTTGGAGGAACTTCTCTTTTCGAACAATCCACAGCTGGAAATGGATAATAAGAATCCCATCTTTTAGGAATCTTATACTTTTTACTGGGCGCCGCCCAAGACTCATCCATCATTTCCGTCAGCTCATCTGACGCTGGGAATTCAGCTTTCACTAATTTTGTTCGTTTAAATACAGGTGCTTTAGCTTTTAACACCGGCTTGGCTGGCTCTTCCAACGAGAGAACAGCCTTCACAGCATTAATAAGTTCAGCTACATCTTCTGAACTAAAACTCTGCGACTGATCATCATACAGAGTATTCGAATCTATTGTATCATCATCCGATGTATCATCTTGTGTAGTCTGCCACACAGACGTATCTGTCTTAGTCTTACCTGTCCCTTGGTTGCTTGTAGAGGCTACTAGAACCAAGCCGTAGGAAGGGAGATGCATGTATGGGTTCATAGTGTAACCTAACCCTTGAGGTGGTGCTGCCGGAGTTAACCTGTCCGCTATTGAAGATAGAGTCTTTGCAAACATATTCCATGGTGGCTCTGTTGGTGGTTGAACCAACTCCTGTATTTTACTTCGCTGAAAAGCGAAACAGTTCGCACACAAACCCTCATAAGTGACCAATTGATTCATATCAATTACCCCTGACTTACAAGACAAGCATGTTAGGGCTGTAGGAGTGCTTGATAAATTCTCCTCGTCACTTTTGCCGCTCACAGACATGGTAATAATCTGTTATTGACTACACAGTTTGTGACTGAAAATCACCCTATATGTAAGCATATAGATCAATCTGACCACAGTGCACCTGATTTGAGGGTCAGAACAGGACTGACATTACACAGAAAAGTCAGCACACATACTAGCAGTCAGTCACATGTTACAGCATTAGACATTGCCATATGAGAATACAACCTCCATAACAACTTATACATAAGTAGGAAAATTGTACTTCTCTTTTAAAACTGGTTCTTTTTTCAACATAACATGCAGAAAACACAGTAATATACAGATCTCATATGCAATAGGTATTAAAAATTAACTATTCATACTAAGTAGTAGAGAGAATTTTTAGTACTGTATACCCTGACTCCGGAGAGCAGGATACAGGGAGACTCACCACACTTCCATATCCAAGCAAATGCTAGTAAGACGCTGAGTGGATTCAGACGCTACTGATGTACACTACCGCACTTGATAACTGATAACGGACACGGACGCTCACTGATGGACACGGATGCTGAGCGACTTCCACGTGTATGCAGACGCTAAGACCTGCGACTCGGTCTGGCGGGTTTATCTCCAGTGTACACAACCGCAGCGTCTAAGCTGTGACCGAGTACCCTCGTGGTAGCGTCTGAGCCGGAAGCGAGGTCATTCAGTTCATGAAACAAGAGACGCGCAGAAACTGCCCATGAACTCGGAGGAGGGGCGGCCAGGAGAGCGCCTGAATCCCCCTGTTGACTTAAAATCCCAGGATCGTGGCCTCTACCTAGTCCTGGTGCCTATGATCCCCGGAGCGTAACGCTGTCGCACTCGAGATGTTCGGCGCATCAACACACTGTTTGTAGTCTCCACCAAATCAGTGTAGCTGTGTCCTGACCCCTCTAGTAAGAAGAATTCCATAGACTCACCGTCTCCCCATGCTCCGGCCACAGCCTGGTTACGTCTGCTGGACCTGCTAGAACATCCGACACAGATGCCCGTCGAGACAGCACTAAAAACCGAAGGTAAGCGTTGTTGTGACCCGGTGGGGAGTTGTTGGAGCGACTCTTTCTAGTATGCGTTTAAGATGCTGTTAAGAGAAGTCGCTCAAAAAAATATAGTAAGTCTATAAAAAATAAAATAATAAAAGCCTGAGGCTGCTCTCTCAGCAGTCCTGTGACCATGCGGCTTCCTGCCGCACCAAGCAAAAAACTGATTTGACTGAGTCAGTGGGCGGGACTATATGGTGAAGGCCCCAATGCATCCTGGGAGGCCAGAAAGCTCGTGACCGTGTTGGTGCCATTCTCGCTGTCGCTCGACAATATCCCAATGTTATCCTGTGGATAATCCTGTGGACCCAGCCAGAGAAATTCCTTTTCCTCCAAGCTGGAGATCACCGCTCTCAGGGATTCCACTTGAATTTGAACCTTTTCAAATAAAGGTTCAGAGTCTTTAGGTTTAAAATCAGTCTGACCGAGCCATCCTGTTTCGGCACTACAAACAGGCTTGAATAAAACCCTTTTTCCTGTTGTGACACAGGAACTAAGGAAATGACATTGTCTTGACATAATTTCTGTATTGCGTTCAGCACTTTTGCTCTGTCCTGAACAGAAGCTGGTAAGGCTGATTTGAAAAATCGGCATGGAGGAAGGTCCTGAAATTCCAATTTGTACCCTTGGGATACTATCTGCAATACCCAAAGATCCAGATCTGAGTGAACCCAGACCTGGCTGAAAGACAGTAGACGTGCCCCCACCCGATCGTACTCCCGCAGGGGAGCCCCAGCGCCATGCTGAGGTTTTAGCAGAAGTAGCTGTTGACGTCTGCTCCTGCGAGACTGATGGTGTTGTAGATTTTGTACCCCTTCCTCGCCCTCTTCCTGCGAAGAAGGGGGTACCCTTTGCCTTTTTGGACTTGTTGGGCCAAAAGGATTGCATCGTATGAGAATTAAATCCTTTCCTAGGTGGAGCAGCTGCGGAAGGCAGAAATGCTGACTTGCCTGATGTAGTTGTTGAAATCATGGCATCCACCTAGTCTCCAAAGAGGGCTTCTCCATTGTAAGGAAGTGCCTCAATGTTCTTTTTTGATTCCGCAACAGCATTTCATTGGCAGGTCCACAGCGCCCTGCGGGCTGAAATCGCCATAGCGGAGGATCTTGAACTCAGCAACCCAATATCCTTCATAGCTTCAACTAAGTAACCTGCAGCATCTTTGATATGGCCGAGAGTTAGGACTATTTTATCCCTGTCAACTGTGTCTATGTTAACAAGCAAGTTGTCAGACCATTTTTCCACAGCGTTACCCACCCACGCACAAGCAATGGTGGGCCTGAGCAACGTTCCGTTAGCTGTATATATGGATTTTAGGGTTGCCTCTAATTTACGGTCAGCCAGATCTTTTAAAGAGGATGAACCAGGGGCAGGCAAAACTATTTTCTTAGACAGCCGAGAAACTGAGGTGTCTATCATTGGGGGTGTCTATCATTGGGGGAGTCTCCCATTTGTGCCTGTCTTCCTCAGGGAAAGGGTACGCTACACGTATCCTTCTGGGAAGGGTAAATTTCTTCTCTGGGTTAGCCCAGGATTCTTCAAAGAACGCATTCAAATCCTTTGAAGGAGGAAGTGTCACAACCTGCTTTTTATTTAATTTAAAAATAAGAATTTACTCACCGGTAATTCTATTTCTCGTAGTCCGTAGTGGATGCTGGGAACTCCGTAAGGACCATGGGGAATAGCGGGCTCCGCAGGAGACTGGGCACTCTAAAAGAAAGATTAGGTACTATCTGGTGTGCACTGGCTCCTCCCTCTATGCCCCTCCTCCAGACCTCAGTTAGGGAAACTGTGCCCGGAAGAGCTGACACAATAAGGAAAGGATTTGGAATCCCGGGTAAGACTCATACCAGCCACACCAATCACACCGTACAACTCGTGATACTATACCCAGTTAACAGTATGAATAACAACTGAGCCTCACGAACAGATGGCTCATAACAATAACCCTTTAGTTAGGCAATAACTATATACAAGTATTGCAGACAATCCGCACTTGGGATGGGCGCCCAGCATCCACTACGGACTACGAGAAATAGATTTACCGGTGAGTAAATCCTTATTTTCTCTGACATCCTAGTGGATGCTGGGAACTCCGTAAGGACCATGGGGATTATACCAAAGCTCCCAAACGGGCGGGAGAGTGCGGATGACTCTGCAGCACCGAATGAGCAAACTCAAGGTCCTCCTCAGCCAGGGTATCAAACTTGTAGAATTTTGCAAACGTGTTTGATCCCGACCAAGTAGCAGCTCGGCAACGTTGTAAAGCCGAGACGTTCCTCGTGGAACGGGCCTTTACTGATTTAGGATGCGGCAGTCCAGCCGCAGAATGTGCAAGTTGAATCGTGGAGCAGATCCAGCGAGCAATAGTCTGCTTAGAAGCAGGAGCACCCAGCTTGTTGGGTGCAAGCAGGATAAACAGCGAGTCAGTTTTTCTGACTCTAGCCGTCCTGGAAACATAGATTTTCAGGGCCCGGACTACGTCCAGCAACTTGGAGGCCTCCAAGTCCCGAGTAGCCGCAGGCACCACAATAGGTTGGTTCAAATGAAAAGCTGATACCACATTAGGGAGGAATTGGGGACGCGTCCTCAATTCTGCTCTGTCCATATGGAAGATCAGATAGGGGCTTTTACAGGACAAAGCCGCCAATTCTGACACCCGCCTAGCTGAAGCCAAGGCCAAAAGCATGACCACTTTCCACGTGAGATATTTTAATTCCACGGTCTGAAGTGGCTCAAACCAATGTGATTTTAGGAAATCCAACACAACGTTGAGATCTCAAGGTGCCACTGGGGGCACAAAAGGGGCTGAAAATGCAGCACTCCCTTAACAAACGTCTGAACTCCAGGCAGTGAAGCCAGTTCTTTTTGAAAGAAAATAGACCGGGCCGAAATCTGGACTTTAATGGAACCCAATTTTAGGCCCATAGTCACTCCTGACTGTAGGAAGTGCAGAAAACGACCCAGCTGAAATTCTTCTGTGGGGGCCTTCATAGCCTCACACCAAGCCACATATTTTCGCCATATGCGGTGATAATGCTTTGCTGTCACATCTTTCCTAGCTTTTATCAGCGAAGGAATGACTTCAACCGGAATGCCCTTTTCCATCAGGATCCGGCGTACAACCGCCATGCCGTCAAACGCAGCCGCGGTAAGTCTTGGAACAGACAGGGCCCCTGCTGTAGCAGGTCCTGTCTGAGAGGCAGAGGCCAAGGGTCCTCTGAGATCATTACTTGCAGTTCCGGGTACCAAGTACTTCTTGGCCAATCAAGAAAGATAAGTATAGTTCTCACTCCTCGCTTTCGTATTATCCTCAGTACCTTTGGTATGAGAGGAAGAGGAGGGAACACATAAACCGACTGGTACACCCACGGTGTCACTAGAGCGTCCACAGCTATCGCCTGAGGGTCCCTTGACCGGGCGCAATATCTTTTTAGCTTTTTGTTTAGGCGGGACGCCATCATGTCCACCTGTGGCCTTTCCCAACGGTTTACAATCAGTTGGAAGACTTCTGGATGAAGTCCCCACTCTCCCGGGTGGAGGTCGTGCCTGCTGAGGAAGTCTGCTTCCCAGTTGTCTACTCCCGGAATGAACACTGCTGACAGTGCTATCACGTGATTTTCCGCCCATCGGAGAATCCTTGTAGCTTCTGCCATCGCCATCCTGCTTCTTGTGCCGCCCTGTCGATTTACATGGGCGACCGCCGTGATGTTGTCTGACTGAATCAGCACCGGCTGGTTTTGAAGCAGGGGTCTTGTGTAGGGAAGCCTCCTGACTCGACCATTGTCCCTGGAAGTTTCTTCCCTGAGTGATTGCCCCCCAACCTCGGAGGCTTGCATCCGTGGTCACCAGGACCCCGTCCTGTATGCCGAATCTGCGGCCCTCTAGAAGATGAGCACTCTGCAGCCACCACAGCAGAGACACCCTGGCCCTCGGGGACAGGGTGATCAGCCGATGCATCTGAAGATGCGATCCGGACCACTTGTCTAACAGATCCCACTGAAAGATCCTTGCATGGAACCTGCCGAATGGAATTGCCTCGTAAGAAGCGACCATCTTTCCCAGGACTCGCGTGCAGTGATGCACCGACACCTGTTTTGGTTTCAGGAGGTCTCTGACCAGAGATGACAACTCCTTGGCCTTCTCCTCCGGGAGAAACACCTTCTTCTGTTCTGTGTCCAGAACCATACCCAGGAACAGCAGACGCGTCGTAGGAACCAGCTGCGACTTTGGAATATTCAGAATCCAGCCGTGCTGTTGAAGCACTTCCTGAGATAGTGCTACTCCGACCAACAACTGCTCCCTGGACCTCACCTTTATAAGGAGATCGTCCAAGTATGGGATAATTATAACTCCCTTCTTTCGAAGGAGTATCATCATTTCGGCCATTACCTTGGTAAATACCCTTGGTGATGTGGACAGACCAAACGGCAACGTCTGGAATTGGTAATGGCAGTCTTGTACCACAAAACGGAGGTACACCTGGTGAGGAGGGTAAATGGGGACATGCAGGTACGCATCCTTGATGTCCAGTGATATCAAGTAATCCCCTTCTTCCAGGCTTGCAATAACCGCCCTGAGCGATTCCATTTTGAACTTGAACCTTCTTATATAAGTGTTCAAGGATTTTAAATTTAGAATGGGTCTCACCGAACCGTCTGGTTTCGGTACCACAACATTGTGGAATAGTAACCCCGTCCCTGTTGAAGGAGGGGAACTTTTATTATCACCTGCTGGAGGAACAGCTTGTGAATTGCCGCCAGCACTACCTCCCTGTCCGGGGGAGTAGCTGGCAAGGCTGATTTGAGGTAACGGCGAGGGGGAGACGTCTCGAATTCCAGCTTGTATCCCTGAGATTGTAGAACCCAGGGATCCACCCATGAGCGAACCCACCGGTCGCTGAAGTTCCGGAGACGGGCCCCCACCGCACCTGGCTCCACCAGTGGAGCCCCAGCGTCATGCGGTGGATTTAGTGGAAGCAGGGGAGGATTTCTGTTCTTGGGAACTGGCTGTATGGTGCAGCTTTTTTCCCTCTACCCCTGCCTCTGGGCAGAAAGGACGCGCCTTTAACCCGCTTGCCTTTCTGGGGCCGAAAGGACTGTACCTGATAATACGGTGCTTTATTTGGCTGTGAGGGAACCTGGGGTAAAAATGTCGACTTCCCAGCTGTCGCTGTGGAAACGAGGTCCGAGAGACCATCCCCAAACAATTCCTCACCCTTGTAAGGCAAAACCTCCATGTGCCTTTTAGCGCATCACCTGTCCACTGCCGAGTCCATAATACTCTCTTGGCAGAAATGGACATTGCATTTATTCTAGATGCCAGCCGGCAAATATCCCTCTGTGCATCTCTCATGTATAAGACTACGTCTTTAATGTGCTCTATGGTTGGCAATATAGTGTCCCTGTCAAGGGAATCAATATTATTAGACAGGGAATCAGACCACGCTGCTGCAGCACTGCATATCCATGCTGAAGCAATAGCAGGTCTTAGTATAGTACCTGAGTGTGTATACACAGACTTCAGGATAGCCTCCTGCTTTCTATCCGCAGGCTCCTTTAAGGCGGCCGTATCCTGAGACGGTAGTGCCACCTTTTTTGACAAGCGTGAGCGCTTTATCCACCCTCGGGGATGTCTCCCAACGTACCCTGTCCTCTGGCGGGAAAGGGTACGCCATTAGTAACTTTTTAGAAATCACTAATTTTTTATCAGCGGATGCCCACGCTTCTTCACACACTTCATTTAGCTCATCTCAAGGGGGAAAAACCACTGGTTGCTTTTTCTCCCCAAACATAGTACCCTTTTTAGTGGTACCTGGGTTAATGTCAGAAATGTGCTTTCAGTGCCGTAATCATGCAACGGATAGCCTTAGTGGAATGTACATTTGTCTCGTCGTCGTCGACACTGGAGTCAGACTCCGTGTCGACATCTTGTTGTCCGTGTCGACATCTGTGTCTGCCATCTGAGGTAGCGGGCGTTTTTGAGCCCCTGATGGCCTTTGAGACGCCTGGGCAGGCACAGGCTGAGAAGCCGGCTGTCCCACAGCTGTTATGTCATCAAACCTTTTATGTAAGGAGTTAACACTGTCGGTTAATACCTTCCACATATCCATCCACCCTGGTGTCGACCCCGCAGGGGGTGACATCACATTTATCGGCACCTGCTCCGCCTCCACATTAGCCTCCTCAACAAACATGTCGACACAGCCGTACCGACACACCGCACACACACAGGGAATGCTCTGAGGACAGGACCCCACAAAGTCCTTTGGGGAGACAGAGAGAGAGAGTATGCCAGCACACATCACAGCGCTATATAATTAGGGATTTACACTATTACAGAAAGTGATTTTTCCCTATAGCTGCTTAACATGTATAGTTTGCGCCTAAATTTAGTGCCCCCCCTCTCTTTTTAACCCTTTGAGCCTGGAAACTGCAGGGGAGAGCCTGGGAGCTGTCTTCCAGCGGAACTGTGAAGAGAAAATAAGATTTTACTTACCGATAAATCTATTTCTCATAGTCCGTAGTGGATGCTGGGGACTCCGTCAGGACCATGGGGAATAGCGGCTCCGCAGGAGACAGGGCACAAAAGCAAGCTTTTAGGATCACATGGTGTGTACTGGCTCCTCCCCCTATGACCCTCCTCCAAGCCTCAGTTAGGTACTGTGCCCGGACGAGCGTACACAATAAGGAAGGATCTTGAATCCCGGGTAAGACTCATACCAGCCACACCAATCACACCGTACAACTTGTGATCTGAACCCAGTTAACAGTATGATAACAAAGAAGTAGCCTCTAAAAAAAGATGGCTCACAACAATAATAACCCGATTTTTGTAACAATAACTATGTACAAGTAATGCAGACAATCCGCACTTGGGATGGGCGCCCAGCATCCACTACGGACTATGAGAAATAGATTTATCGGTAAGTAAAATCTTATTTTCTCTAACGTCCTAGTGGATGCTGGGGACTCCGTCAGGACCATGGGGATTATACCAAAGCTCCCAAACGGGCGGGAGAGTGCGGATGACTCTGCAGCACCGAATGAGAGAACTCCAGGTCCTCCTCAGCCAGGGTATCAAATTTGTAAAATTTTACAAACGTGTTCCCCCCTGACCACGTAGCTGCTCGGCAAAGTTGTAAAGCCGAGACCCCTCGGGCAGCCGCCCAAGATGAGCCCACCTTCCTTGTGGAATGGGCATTCACAGATTTTGGCTGTGGCAGGCCTGCCACAGAATGTGCAAGCTGAATTGTACTACAAATCCAACGAGCAATAGTCTGCTTAGAAGCAGGAGCACCCAGCTTTTTGGGTGCATACAATATAAACAGCAAGTCAGACTTTCTGACTCCAGCCGTCCTGGAATTATATATATATATATATATATATATATATATATATATATATATATATTTTCAGGGCCCTGACAACGTCTAGCAACTTGGAGTCCTCCAAGTCCCTAGTAGCCGCAGGCACCACAATAGGTTGTTTCAGGTGAAACGCTGACACCACCTTAGGAAGAAACTGGGGACGAGTCCGCAGTTCTGCCCTGTCCGAATGGAAAATCAAATATGGGCTTTTGTAAGACAAAGCCGCCAATTCTAACACTCGCCTGGCCGAGGCCAGGGCCAACAGCATGGTCACTTTCCATGTGAGAATTCAAATCCACAGATTTGAGCGGTTCAAACCAATATGATTTGAGGAATCCCAACACTACGTTGAGATCCCACGGTGCCACTGGAGGCACAAAAGGGGCTGTATATGCAATACTCCCTTGACAAATGTCTGGACTTCAGGAACTGTAGCCAATTCTTTCTGGAAGAAAATCTACAGGGCCGAAACTTGAACCTTAATGGACCCCAATTTGAGGCTCATAGACACTCCTGTTTGCAGGAAGTGCAGAAATCGACCTAGTTGAAATTTCTTCGTGGGGCCTTCCTGGCCTCACCCACGCAACATATTTTCACCACATGTGGTGATAACGTTGTGCGGTCACCACCTTCCTGGCTTTGACCAGGGTAGGTATGACCTCTTCCGGAATGCCTTTACCCTTAGGATCCGGCGTTCAACCGCCATGCCGTCAAACGCAGCCGCGGTAAGTCTTGGAACAGACATGGTACTTGCTGAAGCAAGTCCCTTCTTAGCTCCCGAGGCCATTAGTCCTCTGTGAGCATCTCTTGAAATTCCGGGTACCAAGTCCCTCTTGGCCAATCCGGAGCCACGAGTATAGTTCTTACTCCTCTACGTCTTATAATTCTCAATACCTTGGTTATGAGAAGCAGAGGAGGGAACACATACACCGACTGTTACACCCGCGGTGTTACCAGGACATCCACAGCTATCGCCTGAAGGTTTCGTGACCTGGCGCAATACCTGTCCCGTTTTTTTTTTGTTTTTTTTTTTTTTTTCGGGCGGGATGCCATCATGTCCACCTTTGGTCTTTCCCAATGGTTCACAATCATGCGGAAAACTTCCCGATGAAGTTCCCACTCTCCCGGGTGGAGGTCGTGCCTGCTGAGGAAGTCTGCTTCCCAGTCGTCCACTCCCGGAATGAACACTGCTGACAGTGCTATCACATGATTTTCCGCCTAGCGAAAAATCCTTGCAGTTTTGCCACTGCCCTCCTGCTTCTTGTGCCGCCCTTTCTGTTTACGTGGGCGACTGCCGTGATGTTATCCCACTGGATCAATACCGGCTGACCTTGAAGCAGGGGTCTTGCTAAGTTTAGAGCATTATAAATTTGCTCTTAGCTCCAGTATATTTATGTGGAGAGAATTCTCCAGACTTGATCACACTCCCTGGAAATTTTTTCCCTGTGTGACTGCTCTCCAGCCTCTCAGGCTGGCCTCCGTGGTCACCAGCACCCAATCCTGAATGCCGAATCTGCGGCCCTCTAGAAGATGAGCACTCTGTAATCACCACAGGAGAGACACCCTTGTCCTTGGATATAGGGTTATCCGCTGATGCATCTGAAGATGCGATCCGGACCATTTGTCCAGCAGATCCCACTGAAGAGTTCTTGCGTGAAATCTGCCGAATGGAATCGCTTCGTAATAAGCCACCATTTTTACCAGGACTCTTGTGCAATGATGCACTGACACTTTTCCTGGTTTTTAGGAGGATCCCGATTAGCTCGGATAACTCCCTGGCTTTCTCCTCTGGGAGAAACACCTTTTTCTGGACTGTGTCCAGAATCATCCCTAGGACCAGCAGACGTGTCGTCGGAACAACTGCGGTTTTGGAATATTTAGAATCCACCCGTGTTGTCGTAGAACTACTTGAGATAGTGCTACTCCGACCTCCAACTGTTCTCTGGACCTTGTTCTTATCAGGAAGTCGTCCATTTTCTTTGAAGACGAATCCTCATTTCGGTCATTACCTTGGTAAGGACCCGGGGTGCCTTGGACAATCCAACGGCATCGTCTGAAACTGATAGTGACAGTTCTGTACCACGAACCTGAGGTACCCTCGGTGAGAAAGGCAAATTTTTGGGACATGGAGGTAAGCATCCCTGATGTCCCGGGACACCATATAGTCCCCTTCTTCCCGGTTCGCTATCACTGCTCTGAGTGACTCCATCTGGATTTGAACTTTTGTAAGTGTTCAAATATTTCAGATTTAGAATAGGTCTCACCTAGCCTTCTGGCTTCAGTACCACCATATAGTGTGGAATAATACCCCTTTCCTTGTTGTAGGAGGGGTACTTTGATTATCACCTGCTGGGAATACAGCTTGTGAATTTTTTTCAATACTGCCTCCCTGTCGGAGGGAGACATTGGTACAGCAGACTACAGGAACCTGCGAGGGGGAAACGTCTCGACATTCCAATCTGTACCCCTTGGATACTACTTGTAGGATCCAGGGGTCCTGTACGGTCCCAGCGTCATGCTGAGAACTTGGTAGAAGCGTTTGAGGGCTTCTGTTCCTGGGAATGGGCTGCCTGCTGCAGTCTTCTTCCCTTTCCTCTATCCCTGGGCAGATATGACTCTTATAGGGACGAAAGGACTGAGGCTGAAAAGACGGTGTCTTTTTCTGCAGAGATGTGACTTAGGGTAAAAAACGGTGGATTTTCCAGCAGTTGCCGTGACCACCAGGTCCCATGGACCGACCCCAAATAACTCCTCCCCTTTATACGGCAATACATCTTTGTGCCGTTTGGAATCTGCATCACCTGACCACTGTCGTGTCCATAAACATCTTCTTGCAGATATGGACATCGCATTTACTCTTGATGCCAGAGTGCAAATATCCCTCTGCGCATCTCGCATATATAGAAATGCATCCTTTAAATGCTCTATAGTCAATAAAATACTGTCCCTGTCAAGGGTATCAATATTTTTAGTCAGGGAATCCGACCAAGCCACCTCAGCTCTGCACATCCAGGCTGAGGCGATCGCTGGTCGCAGTATAACACCAGCATGTGTATGTATACTTTTTTGGATATTTTCCAGCCTCCTATCAGCTGGCTCCTTAAGTACGGCCCTATCTGTAGATGGTACCGCCACTTGTTCTGATAAGCATGTGAGCGCCTTATCCACCCTAAGGGGTGTTTCCCAACGCGCCCTAACTTCTGGCGGGAAAGGGTATACCGCCAATAATTTTCTATCGGGGGAAACCCACGCATCATCACACACTTCATTTAATTTATCTGATTCAGGAAAAACTACAGGTAGTTTTTTCACATCCCACATAATACCCTTTTTTGTGGTACTTGTAGTATCAGAAATATGTAACACCTCCTTCAATGCCCTTAACGTGTGGCCCTAAAGGAAAATACGTTTGTTTCTTCACCGTCGACACTGAAATCAGTGTCCGTGTCTGGGTCTGTGTCGACCGACTGAGGTAAATGGGCGTTTTACAGCCCCTGACAGTGTTTGAGACGCCTGGGCAGGTACTAATTTGTTCGCCGGCTGTCTCATGTCGTCAACCGGCTTGCAGCGTGTTGACATTATCACGTAATTCCATAAATAAGCCATCCATTCCGGTGTCGACTCCCTAGAGAGTGACATCACCATTTCAGGCAATTTGCTCCGCCTCCTCACCAACATTTTCCTCATACATGTCGACACACACGTACCGACATACAGCACACACATAGGGAATGCTCTGATAGAGGACAGGACCCACTAGCCCTTTGGGGAGACAGAGGGAGAGTTTGCCAGCACACACCAAAACGCTATAATTATATAGGGACAACCTTTATATAAGTGTTCCTCCCTTATAGCATTTAATATATATTCATATCGCCAAATCAGTGCCCCCCCTCTCTGTTTTAACCCTGTTTCTGTAGTGCAGTGCAGGGGAGAGCATGGGAGCCTTCCCACCAGCATTTCTGTGAGGGAAAATGGCGCTGTGTGCTGAGGAGAATAGGCCCCGCCCCCTTTTCGGCGGGCTTCTTCTCCGGAGTTTGTGATATCTGGCAGGGGTTAAATACATCCATATAGCCTCAAGGGCTATATGTGATGTATTTTTCGCCATACAGGTATTATACATTGCTGCCCAGGGCGCCCCCCCCCCCGCGCCCTGCACCCTCCGTGACCGCTGTGTGAAGTGTGCTGACAACAATGGTGCACAGCTGCAGTGCTGTGCGCTACCTGATGAAGACTGAAAGTCTTCTGCCGCCTGGTTCCGGACCTCTTCAATCTTCAGCATCTGCAAGGGGGGTCGGCGGCGCGGCTCCGGGACGAACCCCAGGGCGAGACCTGTGTTCCGACTCCCTCTGGAGCTAATGGTGTCCAGTAGCCTAAGAAGCCAATCCATCCTGCACGCAGGTGAGTTCACTTCTCTCCCCTAAGTCCCTCGATGCAGTGAGCCTGTTGCCAGCAGGACTCACTGAAAATAAAGAACCTAAAAACTTTTTCTAAGCAACTCTTTAAGAGAGCCACCTAGATTGCACCCTGCTCGGACGGGCACAAAAACCTAACTGAGGCTTGGAGGAGGGTCATAGGGGGAGGAGCCAGTACACACCATGTGATCCTAAAAGCTTGCTTTTGTGCCCTGTCTCCTGCGGAGCCGCTATTCCCCATGGTCCTGACGGAGTCCCCAGCATCCACTAGGACGTTAGAGAAAATGGCGCCAGTGTGCTGAGGGCTTATCCCGCTCTTTTATTAATATTATGGCAGGGGATTTTTACACATATATAGTTTATTAGACTATATTATGTGTTTTTTTGCCATGTTAAGGTACTCTAATTGCAGCCCAGGGCGCCCCCCCCCCCCCCCCCAGCGCCCTGCACCCATCAGTGACCGGAGTATGTGGTGTGCATGGGGAGCAATGGCGCACAGCTGCAGTGCTGTGCGCTACCTTAATGAAGACCGGAGTCTTCAGCCGCCGATTTTCTCCTCGGAATCTTCCGTCTTCTGGCTCTGCAAGGGGGACGGCGGCGCGGCTCCGGGACCGGACGACCGAGGCTGGGCCTGTGTTCAATCCCTCTGGAGCTAATGGTGTCCAGTAGCCTAGAAGCCCAAGCTAGCTGCAAGCAGGTAGGTTCGCTTCTCTCCCCTAAGTCCCTCGTAGCAGTGAGTCTGTTGCCAGCAGATCTCACTGAAAATAAAAAACCTAATAAATACTTTCTTTACTAGGAGCTCAGGGGAGCCCCTAGTGTGCAACCAGCTCGAGCCGGGCACAGATTCTAACTGAGGTCTGGAGGAGGGGCATAGAGGGAGGAGCCAGTGCACACCAGATAGTACCTAATCTTTCTTTTAGAGTGCCCAGTCTCCTGCGGAGCCCGTGTATTCCCCATGGTCCTTACGGAGTTCCCAGCATCCACTAGGACGTCAGAGAAAATAAGAATTTACTTACCGATAATTCTATTTCTCGGAGTCCGTAGTGGATGCTGGGGTTCCTGAAAGGACCATGGGGAATAGCGGCTCCGCAGGAGACAGGGCACAAAAGTAAAGCTTTCCGATCAGGTGGTGTGCACTGGCTCCTCCCCCTATGACCCTCCTCCAAGCCAGTTAGGTACTGTGCCCGGACGAGCGTACACAATAAGGGAGGAATTTTGAATCCCGGGTAAGACTCATACCAGCCACACCAATCACACCGTACAACTTGTGATCTAAACCCAGTTAACAGTATGATAACAGCGGAGCCTCTGAAAAGATGGCTCACAACAATAATAACCCGATTTTTGTAACTATGTACAAGTATTGCAGATAATCCGCACTTGGGATGGGCGCCCAGCATCCACTACGGACTCCGAGAAATAGAATTATCGGTAAGTAAATTCTTATTTTCTCTATCGTCCTAGTGGATGCTGGGGTTCCTGAAAGGACCATGGGGATTATACCAAAGCTCCCAAACGGGCGGGAGAGTGCGGATGACTCTGCAGCACCGAATGAGAGAACTCCAGGTCCTCCTTAGCCAGGGTATCAAATTTGTAGAATTTAGCAAACGTGTTTGCCCCTGACCAAGTAGCTGCTCGGCAAAGTTGTAAAGCCGAGACCCCTCGGGCAGCCGCCCAAGATGAGCCCACCTTCCTTGTGGAATGGGCATTTACATATTTTGGCTGTGGCAGGCCTGCCACAGAATGTGCAAGCTGAATTGTATTACACATCCAACTAGCAATAGTCTGCTTAGAAGCAAGAGCACCCAGTTTGTTGGGTGCATACAGGATAACAGCAAGTCAGTTTTCCTGACTCCAGCCGTCCTGGAACATATTTTCAGGGCCCTGACAACATCTAGCAACTTGGAGTCCTCCAAGTCCCTAGTAGGTGCAAGGCACCACAATAAGCTGGTTCAGGTGAAACACTGACACCACCTTAGGGAGAGAACTGGGGACGAGTCCGCAGCTCTGCCCTGTCCGAATGGACAAACAGATATGGGCTTTTTTGAGAAAAAACCACCAATTTGACACTCGCCTGGTCCAGGCCAGGGCCAAGAGCATGGTCACTTTTCATGTGAGATGCTTCAAATCCACAGATTTGACTGGTTTTAAACCAATGTGATTTGAGGAATCCCAGAACTACGTTGAGATCCCACATTGCCACTGGAGGCACAAAAGGGGGTTGTATATGCAATACTCCCTTGACAAACTTCTGGACTTCAGGAACTGAAGCCAATTCTTTCTGGAAGAAAATCGACAGGGACGAAATTTGAACCTTAATGGACCCCAATTTGAGGCCCATAGACACTCCTGTTTGCAGGAAATGCAGGAAACGACCGAGTTGAAATTTCTTTGTGGGGCCTTCCTGGCCTCACACCACGCAACATATTTTCGCCACATGTGGTGATAATGTTGTGCGGTCACCTCCTTTCTGGCTTTGACCAGGGTAGGAATGACCTCTTCCGGAATGCCTTTTTCCCTTAGGATCCGGCTTTCCACCGCCATGCCGACAAACGCAGCTGCGGTAAGTCTTGGAACAGACATGGTACTTGCTGAAGCAAGTCCCTTCTTAGCGGCAGAGGCCATAAGACCTCTGTAAGCATCTCTTGAAGTTCCGGGTACCAAGTCCTTCTTGGCCAATCCGGAGC
Organism: Pseudophryne corroboree; assembly: GCF_028390025.1. Classification (NCBI taxonomy): domain Eukaryota; kingdom Metazoa; phylum Chordata; class Amphibia; order Anura; family Myobatrachidae; genus Pseudophryne; species Pseudophryne corroboree. The sequence continues at coordinate 245,984,049 of NC_086447.1, read as the reverse complement.
CATGAGTATAGTTCTTACTCCTCTACGTCTTATAATTCTCAGCACCTTAGGTATGAGAAGCAGAGGAGGGAACACATACACCGACTGGTACACCCACGGTGTTACCAGAACGTCCACAGCTATTGCCTGAGGGTCTCTTGACCTGGCGCAATACCTGTCCCGTTTTTTGTTCAGACGGGACGCCATCATGTCCACCTTTGGTATTTCCCAACGGTTTACAATCATGTGGAAAAAACTTCCCGATGAAGTTTCCACTCTCCCGGGTGGAGGTCGTGCCTGCTGAGGAAGTCTGCTTCCCAGTTTCCATTCCCGGGATGAAACACTGCTGACAGTGCTATCACATGATTTTCCGCCCAGCGAAAAGTCCTTGCAGTTCATTGCCCTCCTGCTTCTTGTGTCGCCCTGTCTGTTTACGTGGGCGACTGCCGTGATGTTTTTCCCACTGGATCAATACCGGCTGACCTTGAAGCAGAGGTCTTGCTAAGCTTAGAGCATTATAAATTTACCCTTAGCTCCAGTATATTTATGTGGAGAAAAGTCTCCAGACTTGATCACACTCCCTGGAAATTTTTTCCTTGTGTGACTGCTCCCCAGCCTCTCGGGCTGGGCTCCGTGGTCACCAGCATCCAATCCTGAATGCCGAATCTGCGGCCCTCTAGAAGATGAGCACTCTATAACCACCACAGGAGAGACACCCTTGTCCTTGGATATAGGGTTATCCGCTGATGCATCTGAAGATGCGATCCGGACCATTTGTCCAGCAGATCCCACTGAAAAGTTCTTGCGTGAAATCTGCCGAATGGAATTGCTTCGTAGGAAGCCACCATTTTTACCAGGACCCTTGTGCAATGATGCACTGTTTTTAGGAGGTTCCTGACTAGCTCGGATAACTCCCTGGCTTTCTCTTCCGGGAGAAACACCTTTTTCTGGACTGTGTCCAGAATCATCCCTAGGCACAGCAGACGTGTCGTCGGGATCAGCTGCGATTTTGGAATATTTAGAATCCACCCGTGCTGTTGTAGCAGTATCCGAGATAGTGCTACTCCGACCTCCAACTGTTCCCTGGACTATGCCCTTATCAGGAGATCGTCCAAGTAAGGGATAATTAAGACGCCTTTTCTTCGAAGAAGAATCATCATTTCGGCCATTACCTTGGTAAAGACCCGGGGTGCCGTGGACAATCCAAACGGCAGCGTCTGAAACTGATAGTGACAGTTCTGCACCACGAACCTGAGGTACCCTTAGTGAGAAGGGCAAATTTGGGACATAGAGGTAAGCATCCCTGATGTCCCGGGACACTATATAGTCCCCTTCTTCCTGGTTCGTTATCACTGCTCTGAGTGACTCCATCTTGATTTGAACCTTTGTAAGTGTTCAAAAAAATTTTTTAGAATAAGTCTCACCTAGCCTTCTGGCTTCAGTACCACAATATAGTGTGGAATAATACCCCTTTTCTTGTAGTAGGAGGGGTAATTTAATTATCACCTGCTGGGAATACAGCTTGTGAATTTTTTCCCATACTGCCTCCTTGTCGGAGGGAGACCTTGGTAAAGCAGACTTCAGGAGCCTGCGAAGGGGAAACGTCTCGACATTCCAATCTGTACCCCTGGGATACTACTTGTAGGATCCAGGGGTCCTGTACGGTCTCAGCGCCATGCTGAGAACTTGTCAGAAGCGGTGGAACGCTTCTGTTCCTGGGAATGGGCTGCCTGCTGCAGTCTTCTTCCCTTTCCTCTATCCCTGGGCAGATATGATCTTATAGGGACGAAAGGACTGAGGCTGAAAAGACGGTGTCTTTTTCTGCAGAGATGTGACTTAGGGTAAAAACGGCGGATTTTCCAGCAGTTGCCGTGGCCACCAGGTCCGATGGACCGACCCCAAATAACTCCTCTTCCTTTATACGGCAATACACCTTTGTGCCGTTTGGAATCTGCATCACCTGACCACTGTCGTGTCCATAACATCTTCTGGCAGATATGGACATCGCATTTACTCTTGATGCCAGAGTGCAAATATCCCTCTGTGCATCTCGCATATATAGAAATGCATCCTTTAAATGCTCTATAGTCAATAAAATACTGTCCCTGTCAAGGGTATCAATATTTTTAGTCAGGGAATCCGACCAAGCCACCCCAGCTCTGCACATCCAGGCTGAGGCGATCGCTGGTCGCAGTATAACACCAGTATGTGTGTATATACTTTTTATGATATTTTCCAGCCTCCTGTCAGCTGGTCCTTGAGGACGGCCCTATCTATAGACGGTACCGCCACTTGTTTTGATAAGCGTGTGAGCGCCTTATCCACCCTAAGGGGTGTTTCCCAACGCGCCCTAACTTCTGGCGGGAAAGGGTATACCGCCCATAATTTTCTATCGGGGGGAACCCACGCATCGTCCCACACTTTATTTAATTTATCTGATTCAGGAAAAACTACGGTAGTTTTTTCACATCCCACATAATACCCTCTTTTGTGGTACTTGTAGTATCAGAAATATGTAACACCTCCTTCATTGCCTTTAACGTGTGGCCCTAATAAGGAATACGTTTGTTTATTCACCGTCGACACTGGATTCAGTGTCCCTGTCTGTGTCTGTGTCGACCGACTAAAGTAAACGGGCGTTTTAAAACCCCTGACGGTGTTTTTGAGACGTCTGGACCGGTACTAATTGTTTGTCGGCCGTCTCATGTCGTCAACCGACCTTGCAGCGTGTTGACATTATCACGTAATTTCCTAAATAAGCCATCCATTCCGGTGTCGACTCCCTAGAGAGTGACATCACCATTACAGGCAATTGCTCCGCCTCCTCACCAACATCGTCCTCATACATGTCGACACACACGTACCGACACACAGCACACACACAGGGAATGCTCTGATAGAGGACAGGACCCACTAGCCCTTTGGAGAGACAGAGGGAGAGTTTACCAGCACACACCAAAAACGCTATAATTATATAGGGACAACCTTATATAAGTGTTTTCCCTTATAGCATCTTTTTTATATATTTCTAACGCCAATTTAGTGCCCCCCCTCTCTGTTTTAACCCTGTTTCTGTAGTGCAGTGCAGGGGAGAGCCTGGGAGCCTTCCCTCCAGCCTTTCTGTGAGGGAAAATGGCGCTGTGTGCTGAGGAGATAGGCCCCGCCCCTTTTTCGGCGGCCTCGTCTCCCGCTCTTAACGGATTCTGGCAGGGGTTAAATATCTCCATATAGCCTCCGGAGGCTATATGTGAGGTATTTTTAGCCAAAATAGGTATTCATTTGCCTCCCAGGGCGCCCCCCTCCCAGCGCCCTGCACCCTCAGTGACTGCCGTGTGAAGTGTGCTGAGAGGAAAATGGCGCACAGCTGCAGTGCTGTGCGCTACCTTTAGAAGACTGAGGAGTCTTCTGCCGCCGATTCTGGACCTCTTCTTACTTCAGCATCTGCAAGGGGGCCGGCGGCAAGGCTCCGGTGACCATCCAGGCTGTACCTGTGATCGTCCCTCTGGAGCTGATGTCCAGTAGCCAAGAAGCCAATCCATCCTGCACGCAGGTGAGTTCACTTCTTCTCCCCTAAGTCCCTCGTTGCAGTGATCCTGTTGCCAGCAGGACTCACTGTAAAATAAAAAACCTAAGCTAAACTTTTCTAAGCAGCTCTTTAGGAGAGCCACCTAGATTGCACCCTTCTCGGCCGGGCACAAAAATCTAACTGGCTTGGAGGAGGGTCATAGGGGGAGGAGCCAGTGCACACCACCTGATCGGAAAGCTTTACTTTTGTGCCCTGTCTCCTGCGGAGCCGCTATTCCCCATGGTCCTTTCAGGAACCCCAGCATCCACTAGGACGATAGAGAAATAATTGTTTTCCTCAGGGACCAGTGTTGTTTCAGGACTTCCTTTATAGCAACTATCATACATTGTATGCTTTTGGCTAATTTGGGGTCTACGCCTCTCAAATCCCCAGTGTCGACGTCAGAGTCGGAATCTGTGTCTGTGTCCCCTTGCATTATCTGGGCCAGAGACCTTTTCTGGGAACTGGATGGGACCCGAGTGGATGATATGGAGGGGTCAGTAAACAGTGCATCCTCCACAGACTGCCTCCAATATTTAGTCTGTTGTTCAGACTCAGAATTTCTTTGCAAGCATTGACATTCTTTTGCAACATTCTCACCCACTCCGGCTCCTTCTGAGAGGGAAGGGCCACCATATTACCCTCTTGTGTATCTAAAATGGGTTCTTCCTGGGAAGAACCCTCCCCAATGTCTGACATGTTACACACACACACACACACACACACACACACCCCTATCACAGAGGGGAGCTATTGGGGACAGACCCACACTAAAGTCTGTCAGAGACAGAGGGATCTGCCAGTCCACACACTGCACCTTATTGTGAATTGTGGAAATATCACCCACTTACAGCTCATATACCAATAATAGGTCCACGGACCTAATTATAATGAACACTCTCTGCCCCTTCTATAACACCCTGTACTTGTATCAGCGTGGTCATGAGGAGAAACAGCCTTCAGGAGATTCACACTGGAGTTTCTGTCAGGAGAAAATGGCACCCAGTGAGTGTTCTGGCAAGTCTGAGGAGAAGCCCCGCCCTTCAGCCTCAGCAATGTAATATTTATACAGGTTGAGTATCCCTTATCCAAAATGCTTGGGACCAGAGGTATTTTGGATATGGGATTTTTCCGTATTTTGGAATAATTGCATACCATAATGAGATATCATGGTGATGGAACCCAAGTCTAAGCACAGAATGCATTTATGTTACATATACACCTTATACACACAGCCTGAAGGTCATTTTAGCCAATATTTTTTATAACTTTGTGCATTAAACAAAGTGTGTGTACATTCACACAATTCATTTATGTTTCTTATACACACAGCCTGAAGGTCATTTAATACAATATTTTTAATAACTGTGTATTAAACAAAGTTTGTGTACATTGAGACATCAAAAAACAAAAGTTTCACTATCCCACTCTCACTCAAAAAAGTCCGTATTTCGGAATATTCCGTATTTCGGATATTTGGATATGGGATACTCAACCTGTACTGGCTGGGGATGGCACATCAGCGGCTGTACATTAATGTACCCTTTTTGCCAGTGAGAGTAAGGTTTTAAAGCATGTCCTCAGAGCGCAGCTTCCCCCGCACTCTGCACCCTTGCGCTGAGAGACATGGCGCGTGCTGCGCGTGTACCTGTATGCCGCCGCCGATGACCGGAGGATCCCCTCTCTGCAGGACACCGGTATTACACTCACCAGCCTTCTGACTTCTGGCTCTGTTAGGGGGTGGCGGCAGTGCTGTGGGAGTGAACGCTGGCAAGGCTTGGGCTGTGTTCAGTACCCTTCAGGGGCTAATGGTGTCCTGTCAGCGGAAGCAGAACCATTAACTAATTGAGAAGTTGGCTCCTACTTCCCCCCTAAGTCCCACGAAGCAGGGAAGCTGTTGCCAGCAGCTTCCCTGTAAAATAAAAAACCTAAGAAAGTCACTTTCCAGCAAAGCTCTGTAGAGCTCCACTAGTGTGCATCCAGTCTCCTGGGCATATTTTCTAAACTGAGGTCTGGAGGAGGGGCATAGAGGGAGGAGCCAATTCACACTGTTGAAAAGTCTTAAAGTGCCGAAGGCTCCTGCGGAACAGTCTATACCCCATGGTACTAAAGTGGACCCCAGCATCCTCTAGGACGTAAGAGGAAAAAACCCTATTACATGAATTTTGGATAAGGGATACTCAACCTGCATACTAAAAAAATAGTGCTTTTATTTAAAATGTTTAATGCTAGTGCCATTTTGTATTACTATTCAGATTTCTTCAATTATAATAAGACTAATTGTTAACATTAACTTGTTGATCTTATTTTTAATTTCAACTATGAGTGTACTTTGTATGTATTATCATGTTTAATCTATCTACATATATTCAGACGTAATAGGAATAATGAAGCTTAAAAAAAAATAAAAATGGTTTTACTGAAATATGTAAAATAAATCGTATCAAAGCCTAATAACATTATTAATGTTAGAAAGCATTAAAACATGGTTAATCGAGGTTTCTAATACAGGATTACATTTTCTTTTTCATTAAAATATTAATGCAGGCCTGGCCAACCTGTGGCTCTCCAACTGTTGTGAAACTACACATCCCAGCATGCCCTGCCACAGTTTTAGCATTCCTTAATAGTAAAACTGTGGTGGAGCATGTTGGGACTTGTTGTTTCACAACAGCTGGAGAGCCATAGGTTGGCCAGGCCAGCATTAATGCATTTACAAAAAAACAAAACAAAACACGGTTTCAACAAAAAAAAAAAAAATCTGGGGGGCTTTTTTTCCAACCCTGGCTGGACCTCAGCCCTGCCAACGGACTTAAACACCCCACCTCCTACCGGTGGGATACAAAAGAGAAGCACGGAAGTTACATTTTACATGTTGGTAAGAAACTAGCTCAAAATTATTTAAACTTTATCCTGTAATATAATAAAACTACTGAAATGTTATTCTTAATACTAGATCAGACAGGGGATGAGACAAGATACTTACTCTGAAACAATCTCCACTCCCATTTTGGACATATAGTAAGCTCGTTTGTACTGTCTAAACTCAGTCTCGAAGATATCTTCTTCTTCTTGGTCTTCATCTAAACCTAAAAAACAGAAAATAATAGTGGAAATAATTGAATTTGTAATGGACAATATGTAAATCACACATTTAGCACTAATCACAGGACTGCACATTAAGGGATCAATCCAATCGCGGGCAATGTACTCGTCCCTGCGAGTTATTGCGGAAAAAGCAGCTTGAACTTGCACAATTATGTTAGCAGTGGCAAAGGGCTGCATACAAAATTGTGCGCATTCAGAGTGAGATCGGGCTGCGAGATAGGGTGTTGTTTCCACGCTGTTGCAACAGCAACTCATACCCCTTGCCCGCAATTGGATTAACCCATTTGTCATCTGGCATTTGTATTGCACAGCATATGAGCTTCTCTGCCATCCAAACATGACAGGATGTGACCATTCATCTTTACCTTTCTCTCCTGCCCATTGCAAAATCCAAGTTACACCTGATTACCTGAATAGGAGAGGAGGAAGACTTTGCCCAAAATAGGACATATCCTTTTAAGATAAGATACGGACATAAAAAAGGGCATTACAGATAAACCAAACAAACATCCCATTCATGATAATAATGGGTAATATTGTTACCTATTAATCAATAAGCATACTGTATATAGGCAGATTAGTCTGCTTAAATTCAAGAACTGACTCAAACATAAATAAAATATATTAATAACACAAACATCACATTAAAAATATTTTAAAAATAACTAACATAACCATGAATCGGCAGCAACCAGTGTGGTTAGAAAAGGTTAAGCCAATTTATAGACTGTATGAACTTTAGTCAGACTCTTCCTTACAGGAAAAACTGGATGTACAGTAAGCTTTTGTTAGCAAATATAATTGATGTTAGCAGTATCTGGAATATAGTACTGAAATCATGTGGGAGTATAACAACTGTTACATTCACTAACAAAAATTTGTATATCATTTTTCTTATAAGGAAGATTGCCAGATTGAGGTTCATATATCATTAGACTTTTGCCTTTCTAACACCACCATGGTGCCGATTCATGGCTATGTAAACATTATTTTGATAGTAATTTGTCTGATTAATACATTTTCTTTATGTTGGAGTCAATTATTTCATTTAACAAACAAATAGGCCTATATGTCAACCGATTACTAGATAACAATATTACCAATTATTACCATTAGTAAGATTACACTGTTTGTAGTTAGGTATTTTTATATTTTAGGAAGATGCAGAAACAAGATAGAACTAAGTAGTGGAGCCAGAGTCTGTGCCTTTGACACCTTTTAGATAAAATATAATGAGCATAATAGCAGTGGTATGAACACCCTTATACAACCCTGGTATGTACAACGGACACACTTCAAGGGTGACTGAAACCAAGGTATGTACTTACACTTTTCTTCTTTATCTTTCTCTAACGCACCTAAAGAGAGAGAGTCATCAAAACCCTGTGGAGACACAAAGTCAAAATACGTGCATCAGTTCTATTATTATTACCAGTTATTTATATAGCGCACACATATTCCGCAGCGCTTTACAGAGAATAATTGTCCATTCACATCAGTCCCTGCCCCAGTGGAGCTTATATTCTATATTCCCTACCACATGTACACGCACTCATTCATGCTAAGGTTAATTTTATTGGGAGCCAATTAACCTACCAGTATATTTTTGGATTGTGGGAGGAAACCGGAGTACATAGAGGAAACCCACGCAAGTACGGGGAGAATAAACAAACTCCACAAAGTTAGAGCCATGGTGGGAATTGAACCCATGACCTCAGTGCTGTGAGGCAGTAATGCTAACCATTACACCATCCGTACTGCCCATCTTCACTACTCCTTGTATAACACTTATAGATTATGTACCAACACAACATAACTATCAGAGGTGTTAGTGCAACAAAAACACATTGTGCATGGCCTTAAATGATCAAACAAATGCAAAGACAATTAAAATGACAAATTAAAAAGATCATGAAAACAATTACATTTTTAAAAATGTACAACGTACAGGGTTTTAACAACTGCACCTGAACGAATAATGATGTTAATCGTATTGTAATAACAAATGAACAATGATGGATAGGACATAAGTATTTATTCTATTCCAACAAGATGACTGCTGGTCCTAATGAACATGAGCTTAAAATATAGGGAGACTGGGGGAGAAGAGGAAAAGATAATGATGGGGAAAAAGGGTATATGTAACACAAGTGATGAGTCCAGAGTCCGGTGCAATGGAGCGAGGATGCGGTGTTTACAGGTGCTGTGATCTGATGGGTCCCGGACTTTGTTTGCGGGCACTATGAGTAATGGTGCCCTTTCTGATAATAATACGATATACCTTTTCGTATACATTGACCCTGTGTTTACATGTCTGTAAGTCTTTTTTGTCCTTCTTCATGATTTTTGGTTTTTTGATGTGTGTTAATTAGATGGTTTCTTATCAATATTCATGTACAGGACTTATTTAACGTTTGGATCATATGAGAACACTATTAGCTATTTAGGGTTAATCTATTATTGATGGCATTTAGGTGCCCTATTATTGGAACCTTAGTCTCACTTCTGATCCTTACTGATTTTTGATAGTCCTGCCAGCTTCACTTTATTATTTTCTGTATGGTTATTTGATGGTTATGTTTGTTACTATATTGCTGCCAATACGACTATTAACACATTGGGAGACATACACTTGTTGCCGCGAGACGCTGTATCCGCTAGCGCAGCACTGACGGGAGGACTTCCGCCGAGTGACACGCAGTTTGCGTTCCACGAGCCGGAACTTCCGGACTCGTGGGGAGCGGCGTGCGTTCCACGGCGTTAGCTTCCTGATGTAGGTGCAGCGGCGGGACCGGTCTCTGTGGGCGGTGATGGACTCCAGGTGCTGGTGGTGAGTAGGGCGCTGTGAGCAAATATAATGCGCTCACAGGTGATGTAAGGGTTGCACGGCACGCAAGCACTTTCTGACATGGCAGTTTGACATTTTGCCTGGTTATTCCCCTGAGGAAGGTTACTTACCGAAAACGGCTGTTTGGGAGTTTGCCAGTGATGAAATATTACCATAATACGATGAGTATATGCTGCTGTCGATACATGCTGATGTCGATGTAATTGTTCTATGAATGAAGTTCAACACGGAGTAAAAACTTGTTTTGAATATTACGCAGAGTGCTGGTTCTGTCTTAAACCTCAACCTGATAGATTGGCATGTGACTTTATTATCTTCTATTTAACCGGACACCTGCCCCTTTTCTAATGGAGAGTGTCAGTGCGGCTTTCCGGGACTTTTTTTCTGTGATTTGGCTATATATATATATATATATATATATATATATATATATATATATATATATATTTTATGACAGAGCATGCAGCCAAATTGTTGATCCATAGCATACAACATCAGAGCAAGAGAAAAAAAAAACCCACAAGGTAACAATTTTCTCATACTGAGAAAAAAATTGAATCGTATCGAAAAATAGGTAGAGTGTTTGCATGTAAGTAGGCTCAAAGAAGAAAATTGTAACACACATTAATTGAGATCAATACTATCAATAATAATATAATATAAATTAACAGCAATAAAACATTATTATTATTATTTTTTTTTAAAACAAACATACAGACAAAAGACAAGAAATGGAGGAAAGGTGAACATGGGGGGGCAGGGGAATGACATTTTAACTATATGAAAGGTAAGGACAACAAATTATGGGTATGGTCGATCATCAAGAGAACTTGTCTGAAATCCTGAGGTATCAGAAGGGATAGAATATACTGTACTTGTCTAGAAAGATACCAATTAGTAAATTCAAACAGACTAAGGATATGTTGCTGTTGTGACAAATCCAGCGTCTCTACTTAGGCACCCCATTTTCTGTAAAAACGTACCACATTGTTGTCGAGATATGGAAGAGTAGGCTGGCATTCTAGATATAGAATACGAGTAAAAAACGAGATTTATGGTAAGAACTTACCGTTGTTAAATATCTTTCTGCGAGGTACACTGGGCTCCACAAGGATTCACATCCGTGGTGTAGAGTAGGATCTTGATCCGAGGCACCAACGGGCTCAAAGCTTTTGAATGTTCCCAAGATGCACAGCGCCGCCTCCTATATAACCCCGCCTCCATGCACAGGAGCTCAGTTTCGTTAACCAGCCCAATGCAGTAGCAGGTACCAGAGACGACAACTGCCCGTAGCCAATTACACCACACACTCACCACAGGAGAGGGTTTCAGCGGCTATGCCATACCAACCCAAAGAAGCTAAGTGCATCAGGGTGGGCGCCTTGTGGAGCCCAGTGTACCTCGCAGAAAGATTTAACAACGGTAAGGTCTTACCATAATTCTCGTTTTTTGCTGCGGGGTACACTGGGCTCCACAAGGATTCACATCGGGGATGTCCTAAAGCAGTTCCTTATGGGAGGGGACGCATTGTAGCGGGCATGAGAACTCGGCGTCCAAAGGAAGCTTCCTGGGAAGCTGCGGAATCGAAGGCATAGAACCTTACAAACGTGTTCCTTGAGGACCACGTTGCTGCCTTGCACAATTGTTCAAGGGTCGCACCACGGTGGGCCGCCCAAGAAGGTCCAACCGACCGACCACCGGTCATGGTGAAAAATCAAATAGGGAGACTTACAGGATACCCTTCTAGCTGAAGCAATGGCCAGCAAGAATAACACCTTAAGGGAACGCCACTTAAGGTCAGCAGAGGTAAGAGGCTCAAAAGGAGACTCTTGTAAGGCCTCCAAAATCACAGACAGATCCCAAGGGGCCACAGGTGGCACATAAGGAGGCTGAATCCGCAACACACCCTGAGTGTGAATGTATGGACATCAGGTAAGGTAGCAATCTTTCTCTGAAACCAAACCGACAAGGCAGAGATATGAACCTTGAGGGAGGCCAGACGCAGGTCTAAGTCCAGGCCTTGTTGTAGAAAGGCCAATAGTTTGGCCGTACTAAACATAAAAACGTCATTATTGTGAGACGCACACCAAGTAATCATTCCAGACCCTAAGGCAGGCCTGGCCAACCTGTGGCTCTCCAGCTGTTGTAAAACTACAAGTCCCATCATGCTTTGCTACAGTTTTGCTATTAGGGAAGGCTAAAATAAGAATTTACTTACCGATAATTCTATTTCTCGTAGTCCGTAGTGGATGCTGGGGACTCCGTCAGGACCATGGGGAATAGCGGGCTCCGCAGGAGACAGGGCACATCTAAAAAGCTTTTTAGGTCACATGGTGTGTACTGGCTCCTCCCCCTATGACCCTCCTCCAAGCCTCAGTTAGGTACTGTGCCCGGACGAGCGTACACAATAAGGAAGGATCTTGAATCCCGGGTAAGACTCATACCAGCCACACCAATCACACCGTACAACTTGTGATCTGAACCCAGTTAACAGTATGATAACAAAACGAAGTAGCCTCTGAAAGATGGCTCACAACAATAGTAATAACCCGATTTTTGTAACAATAACTATGTACAAGCATTGCAGACAATCCGCACTTGGGATGGGCGCCCAGCATCCACTACGGACTACGAGAAATAGAATTATCGGTAAGTAAATTCTTATTTTCTCTAACGTCCTAGTGGATGCTGGGGACTCCGTCAGGACCATGGGGATTATACCAAAGCTCCCAAACGGGCGGGAGAGTGCGGATGACTCTGCAGCACCGAATGAGAGAACTCCAGGTCCTCCTCAGCCAGAGTATCAAATTTGTAAACTTTTACAAACGTGTTCTCCCCTGACCACGTAGTTGCTCGGCAAAGTTGTAATGCCGAGACCCCTCGGGCAGCCGCCCAAGATGCGCCCACTTTCCTAGTGGAGTGGGCCTTTACAGATTTAGGCTGTGGCAGGCCTGCCACAGAATGTGCAAGTTGGATTGTGCTACAGATCCAACGTGCAATCGTCTGTTTAGACGCAGGAGCACCCATCTTGTTGGATGCATACAATATAAACAGCAAGTCAGACTTTCTGACTCCAGCCGTCCTAAACTATATATATATAAATATATTTTTAGGGTCCTGACAACGTCTAGTAACTTGGAGTCCTCCAAGTCCCTAGTTTTAGCCGCAGGCACCATAATAGGTTGTTTCAGGTGAAAACCTGACACCCCCTTAGGAAGAAAACTGGAGACGAGTCCCAGTTCTGCCCTGTCCGAATGGAAAATTAAATATGGCTTTTATAAGACAAAGCCGCCCATTCTGACAATCGCCTGGCCGAGGCCAGGACCAACAGCATGGTCACTGTCCATGTGAGATATTGGTCAACAGCATGTTCACTTTCCATGTGAGATATTTCAAATCCACAGATTTGAGCGATTCAAACCAATATGATTTTAAGGAATCCCAACACTATGTTGAGATCACACGGTGCCACTAAAGGCACAAAAAAGGGGTGTATATGCAATACTCCCTTGACAATCTGGACTTCAGGAACTGAAGTCAATTCTTTCCGGAAGAAATTCTACAGGGCCGAAACTTAAAACCTTAAAGAACCCAAATTTTAGGCTCAAAACACTCCTGTTTTCAGGAAGTGTAGAAATCGACCTAGTTGAATTTTCTTCGTGGGGCCTTCCTGGCCTCACCCACGCAACATATTTTCACCACATGTGGTGATGACGTTGTGCGGTCACCTCCTTCCTGGCTTTGACCAGGGTAGGTATGACCTCTTATGGAATGCCTTTTTCCTTCAGGATCCGGCATTCAACCGCCATGCCGTCAAACGCAGCCGCGGTAAGTCTTGGAATAGACATGGTACCTGCTGAAGCAAGTCCCTTCTTAGCTCCCCAGGCCCTTAGTCCTCTGTGAGCATCTCTTGAAGTTCCGGGTACCAAGTCCCTCTTGGCCAAACCGGAGTCACGAGTATAGTTCATACTCCTCTATGTCTTATAATTCTCAATACCTTGGTTATGAGAAGCAGAGGAGGGAACACATACACCGACTGTTACACCCACGGTGTTACCAGGACATCCACAGCTATCGCCTGAAGGTCTCATGACCTGGCGCAATACCTGTCCCGTTTTTTGTTCGGGCGGGACGCCATCATTTCCACCTTTGGTCTTTGCCAATGGTTCACAATCATGCGGAAAAAACTTCCCTATGAAGTTCCCACTCTCCCGGGTGGAGGTCATGCCTGCTGAGGAAGTCTGCTTCCCAGTTGTCCACTCCCGGAGAGAACACTGCTGACAGTGCTATCACATGATTTTCCGCCTAGCGAAAAATCCTTGCAGTTTTTTCACTGCCCTCCAGCTTCTTGTGCCGCCCTTTCTGTTTACGTGGGCGACTGCCGTGATGTTATCCCACTGGATCAATACCGGCTGACCTTGAAGCAGAGGTCTTGCTAAGTTTAGAGCATTATAATTTTGCTCTTAACTCCATCTATGTGGAGAGAATTCTCCAGACTTGATCACACTTTCCTGGAAATTTTTTTCCCTGTGTGACTGCTCCCCAGCCTCTCAGGCTGGCCTCCGTGGTCACCAGCATCCAATCCTGAATGCTGAATCTGTGGCCCTCTAGAAGATGAGCACTCTGTAATCACCACAGGAGAGACACCCTTGTCCTTAGATATAGGGTTATCCGCTGATGCATCTGAAGATGCGATCCGGACCATTTGTCCAGCAGATCCCACTGAAGAGTTCTTGCGTGAAATCTGCCGAATGGAATTGCTTCGTAATAAGCCACCATTTTTACCAGGACTCTTGTGCAATGATGCACTGACACTTTTCCTGGTTTTAGGAGGATCCCGATTAGCTCGGATAACTCCCTGGCTTTCTCCTCTGGGAGAAACACCTTTTTCTGGACTGTGTCCAGAATCATCCCTAGGAACAGTAGACGTGTCCTCGGAAAAGCTGCGATTTTGGAATATTTAGAATCCACTCGTGCGGTCGTAGAACTATTAAAGATAGTGCTACTCCGACCTCCAACTGTTCTCTGGACCTTGCCCTTATCAGGGAAGCGTACCAGTTTCTTTTAAGAAGAATCATCATTTCGGCCATTACCTTGGTAAAGACCCGTGGCGCCGTGGACAATCCAAACGGCAGCGTCTGAACTGATAGTGACAGTTCTGTACCACGAACCTGAGGTACCCTTGGTGAGAAGGGCAATTTTGGACATGTAGGTAAGTGTCCCTGATATCCAGTGACACCATATCGTCCCCTTCCTGGTTCGCTATCACTGCTCTGAGTGACTCCATCTTGATTTGAACGCTTGTATGTAAGTGTTCAAATATTTCAGATCTCACCGAGCCGTTTGGCTTCAGTACCACAATATAGTGTGGAATAATACCCCCTCCCTTGTTGTAGGAGGGGTACTTTGATTATCCCCTGCTGGGAATACAGCCTGTGAATTGTTTCCAATACTACCTCCCTGTCGGAGGTAGACGTTGGTAGAACAGACTTCCGGAACTTGTGAGGAGGAGACATCTCGAATTTCCAATGTACACCTGGGATACTACATGTAGGATCCAGGAGTCCCCTTGCAAGTGAGCCCACTGCGTGCTGAAACTCTTGAGATGACCCCCTACCGCACCTGAGTCCGCTTGTACTGCCCCAGCGTCATGCTGCGGACTTGGCAGAAGCTGTGAAGGGCTTCTGTTCCTGTGAATGGGCTGCTTGCTGCAGTCTTCTTCCCTTTCCTCTACCCCTGAGCAGATATGACTGGCCTTTGCCCGCCTGCCCGTATGGAGACGAAAGGACTGAGACTGAAAAGACTGTGTCCTTTTCTGTTGAGATGTGACTCGGGGTAACAAAAGGTGGATTTTTCAGCTGTTGCCATGGCCACCAGGTCCGATGGACCGCCCCTTTATACGGCAATACTTCCATGTGCCGTCTGGAATCTGCCTCACCTGACCACTGTCGTGTCTTCGTCTGGCAGATATGGACATCACATTTACTCTTGATGCCAGAATGCAAATATCCCTCTGCGCATCACGCATATATAGAAATGCATCCTTAAAATGCTCTATAGACAATAAAATCTTGTCCCTGTCAAGGGTATCAAAATTTTCAGTCAGGAAATCCGACCAAGCCCCCTCAGCGCTGCACATCCAGTCTGAGGCGATTGCTGGTCGTAGTATAACACCAGTATGTGTGTATATACTTCTTAGGCTATTTTTCAGCTTCTTATCAGCTGGCTCCTTGAGGGCGGCCGTATCTGGAGACGGTAACGCCACTTGTTTTTATAAGCGTGTGAGCGCCTTATCCACCCTAAGGTGTGTTTCCCAACTCGCCCTTACTTCTGGCGGGAAAGGGTATTTTATCGGAGGAACCCCACGTATCACCACACACTTCATTTAATTTATCTGATTCAGGCAAAACTACAAGTAGTTTATTCACACCCTACAAAATACCCTTATTTGTGGTACTTGTAGTATCAGAAATATGTAACACCTCCTTCATGCCCTTAACATGTAACGTGTGGCCCTAAAGGAAAATACGTTTGTTTCTTCACCGTCGACACTGGAGTCAGTGTCCGTGAGGTAAATGGGCGTTTTTACAAGCCCCTGACGGTGTCTGAGACGCCTGGACAGGTACTAATTTGTTTGCCGGTCGTCTCATGTCGTCAACCGGCTTGCAGCGTGTTGACATGATCACGTACTTCCACAAGTAAGCCATCCATTCTGGTGTCGACTCCCTAGAGAGTGACATCACCATTACAGGCAATTTGCTCCGCCTCCTCACCAACATTTTCCTCATACATGTCGACACACACGTACCGACTTACAGCACACACACAGGGAATGCTCTGATAGAGGACAGGACCCACTAGCCCTTTGGGGAGACAGAGGGAGAGTTTGCCAGCACACACCAAAATGCTATAATTATACAGGGACAACCTTTATATAAGTGTTCCTCCCTTATAGCATTTAATATATATTTATATCGCCAAATCAGTGCCCCCCCTCTCTGTTTTAACCCTGTTTCTGTAGTGCAGTGCAGGGGAGAGCATGGAAGCCTTCCCCTCAGCCTTTCTGTGAGGGAAAATGGCGCTGTGTGCTGAGGAGAATAAGCTCCGCCCCTTTATCGGCGGGCTTTTCCTCCCGGTTTTTTAAGAACTGGCCTGGGTTAAAATACATACATATAGCCTTAATGGCTATATGTGATGTATTTATTTTGCCAAATAGGTATTTATATTGCTGCCCAGGGCGCCCCCAGCAGCGCCCTGCACCCTCCGTGACCATGTCAGTGAGCCGTGTGACAACAATGGCGCACAGCTGCATTGCTGTGCGCTACCTCTCTGAAGACTGTGAAGTCTTCTGCCGCCTGTTTCCGGACCTCCGTCTCTGCCGTCTTCAGCGTCTGTAAGGGGGATCGGCGGCGCGGCTCCGGGACGAACCCCAGGCTGACCTGTGTTCCGACTCCCTCTGGAGCTCAGTGTCCAGTAGCCTAAGATCCCAATCCATCCTGCACGCAGGTGAGTTGAAGATCTCTCCCCTAAGTCCCTCGTTGCAGTGATCCTGTTGCCAGCAGGAATCACTGAGTGAAAACCTAAAAAAAAACTTTTCCAAACAGCTCTTTAAGAGAGCCATCCAGATTGCACCCTTCTCGGACGGGCACAAAAACCTAACTGAGGCTTGGAGGAGGGTCATAGGGGGAGGAGCCAGTACACACCATGTGACCTAAAAAGCTTTTTAGATGTGCCCTGTCTCCTGCGGAGCCCGCTATTCCCCATGGTCCTGACGGAGTCCCCAGCATCCACTAGGACGTTAGAGAAAACTGTGGCAGGGCATGCTGGGATGTGTAGTTTCACAACATCTGGAGAGCCACAGGTTGGCCAGGCCTGCCCTAAGGTATATCAGAGCAGAAGCTGGCTTACGGGCCTTCAACATAGTTTGAACGACCGCCTCAGAAAAACCCTTGGCCCTCAGCACGGAAGCTTCAAGAGCCATGCCGACAAAGCCAGACGGGCCAAATCATGGTAAACACAAGGGCCCTGAACGAGGAGGTCTGGTCGTTGTGGAAGTAGAAGGGGACGTTCCAACGAGTGACCCTGTAGATCTGTGAACCAGTGCTGCCTGGGCCACGCTAGAGAGACCAGAAGTAGGTTTCCTCCTTCTTGCTTGAACTTCTGTATTACTCTGGGCAGGAGTGACACCGGAGGGAACACATACGGCAGCCGAAAATTCCACGGGCTTGACAGAGCATCCACGAACGCTGCTCGAGGATCCCTTGTCCTTGCTCCGAAGACCGGAACCTTGTGATTGTGTCGAGATGCCATCAGGTCCACATCAGGGAGGCCCCACTTGTCCACGAGAAGTTGAAAACCCCTCTGGATGGAGGCTCCATTCTCCGGCGTGCACGTCCTGACGACTGAGATAGTCCGCTTCCCAGTTCAGAACGCCCGGAATGAACACTGCTGATATGGCCGGCAGATGGCGTTCTGCCCACTGAAGAATCCTTGATACTTCCCTCATTGCCATGCGGCTTCGAGTGCCACCCTGATGATTGATGTACGCCACCATGGTGGCGTTGTCCGATTGTACTTGAACAGGTCTGTTCTGTATGAGATGCAGGGCCACTGTCAACGCATTGAACACTGCCCGCCGTTCCACAATATCAGGAGTAGTGACTCCTCCGTGGTCCACCAACCCTGAAGAGAGTGTTGTTCCAATACCGCGCCCCAACCTCTCAGACTGGCATCAGTCGTCAGCAGACCCCAGTTGGATATCCAGAAGGGACGGCCCCTGCTCAATCGTCGGTCCTGAAGCCACCAGCTCAGTGACAGGCGGACCTTCCGGAGATAGGGAGATCATGTGAGACCTGATCCGGTGAGGCAGGCTGTCCCACTTGGACAGAATAAACTACTGCAGAGGGTGAGAATGGAATTGAGCATACTCCACCATGTCGAAAGCAGACACCATTAGACCTAGCACTTGCATCGCCGAATGAATCGACACTAGCGGACGGGATAGGAAGCATCGGATCTTGTCCTGAAGTTTCAGGACTTTCTCCTGAGACAGGAACAACCACTGGTTGTGAGTGTCCAATAACGATCCCAGGTGTACCATGCTCCGAGCAGGAACCAGGGAGGATTTCTTCCAGTTGATCAGCCACCCAGTGGGCTTTCATGCACTGGACTGTCAGATCGAGATGACACAGGAGAAGTTCTGGGGAATTCGCCAGGATCAACAAATCGTCTAGGTAGGTAGTATCCTGACCCCTTGACTGTGAAGTGAAGCCGTCATGACCGCCATTACTTTGGTGAAAACTCGGGGAGCCGTTGTCAAACCAAAGGGCAACGCCCGAAATTGGTAATGAAGGTTGCCCACAGCGAACCTCAGGTACTGCTGATGAGACACTGCAATGGGGATATGCAGGTAGGCATCCTGTATGTCCAGTGAGACCATATAGTCCCCAGACTCCAAGGCCAGAACAGTAAAGCGCAGAGTTTCCATACGAAACTTGGAGATCCGCACATACTTGTTCAAGGACTTCAGATTCGGCTTCGGGACTAGAAACAGCGGTGAATAGTACCCCTTGCCTCTCTGAGCCAGAGGCACTGGTACCACCACTCCTGTGGTCAGGAGGGAATGTACCACCGAATGCAGAGTGTTTGCTTTTGCCGGGTCCAGAGGTACATCCGTCAGGTAAAATCGATGAGGGTACGGCGTAACCTCGAGTGACGACTTCCCTTACCCAGGTATCTGAAGTGGTCTTCAACCATTGCTGGGCAAAACCTAGAAGTCGGGCCCCCCACCCTGGGATCCCCCAGAGGGAGGCCCGCACCGTCATGTGGCAGGGTTGTCAGTTTTGGAAGCAGGCTCGCTTAGGTCTGGGCAGGTCTGGAAGCGCGAGTTTGCTTTGGGTACGCCTGACCTTTTGCTTTACCTGGAGGACGAAAGGGCAGAGGGAAAGTACTTTTAGCCTTCTGTGCGCAAGGAGCCAAGCTGTTTTAGCAGTAGCCAGATCAGCCACAAACTTATTGAGATCTTCTCCAAAGAGAATGTCTCCCTTGAAAGGAAGCACCTCCAGGGTTTTCATGGAATCCATATCCACCGACCAGGATCTCAACCAAAGGATACGTCTGGCCAAGACGGACATAGTAGCAGCCTTGGCAGCGAGCACCCCGGCATCGGAGGCCACCTCCTTAAGGTACAGAGAAGCCGTGATAATATACGAGAGACATTGTCGAGCATGTTCAGATGTGTTGGAAGGCAGTTCCGCCTCAAGCTCCTGAGACCACGCCTCAACAACTTCAGCAGCCCAAGTTGCTGCAATGGTTGGCCCATGCACAGCCCCCGTTAGGGTATAAATCGCTTTTAAACAACCCTCCACCCGTCTATCCGTCGGTTCCTTCAGAGAGGTGACTGTAGTTACTGGCAGAGCAGCGGAAACAACCATAAGCACCACATGAGAATCAACAGGCGGAGGGGTTTCCCAATTCTTACATACCTCCACAGAGAGAGGATAGCGAGCCAACAGTCTCTTATTCAGTGTGAATTTTGTCCCCGGATTTTCCCAGGATTCCCGACGTATGTCGACCAGGTGTTCAGAATGGGGTAAAACTTGTTTAGCCACCTTCTTACGTTTAAACCTATCCGGTTTCTTAGAGACAGCCTCAGGTTCAGGATCATCAGACACCTGAAGAATGAGCCTAATCGCTTCAATCAAATCTGGGACATCCAATAAAGACTTCCCTTCCCCATCAGAAACATCTGTATCAGTGTCTGTGGGATCAGAATATGCACCATCCTCATCAGGGATAGCAGTGGATTGGGAGGAGGTAATGGCCCGTTTAGAAGACGACTTAGTCTTAGACGGGCGAGAGTGACACTTAAATTTAGTCAGCGACCGGTTCAAATGCTGTAACTGAGTGGAGATTTGATCAGCCCATGGCGGATAAATAGCAGGGACTATAAACTGCTGCAGTGGCACAGGTGGTCCCACAGGGGGCGCCAATTTAGTTACAAGCGTGTTTAATAGCGTGGAAAATGTAGCCCAAGGTGGGTCCTGTAAAGCCCCAGGTGCTACCGACCCACTGGGGGGTAAAGGACCCCCTGAACCTGAACTCTCAGCTGCCATATTATCCTCCATCACATCCGCTGCCTCACTACCACGCAATGTGGGAGAAGCCCCAGCGTCGTTGCCATGTGTAGCAGACATAACAATGTGCACAATATCGGGCAACCTAGTACAATGTGAAGCAGCAATATACATAGCAAGAGCACCTGTGAAGTGCGACTATGACAGCACAGACCGGGAGTTCAAGAGATATAAACATATATGGTGACTATAAATCACAAGTAAAAATACACAGCAGGTATATCTTGTGATACAATCCTATATTAAACAAAGACACCTGATACACTTAGCCCCCTCAGGTATAGCAATATAGGAGTAGCACGCTGAGTGAAATACCCTGTAATGAGGCAGCCACATGCACACACACATCTATAGTCTCACGTGTACCATGCAGAAATTATGCACCATAAAACTGCACTGGACTAGCAATACAAAGTAATACTCAGTATGGCTATATGTGTTAACAATAGATATAACAAACACAGTAAAGACTGGATGCACACACACATCTATAGTCTCACGTGTACCATGCAGAAATTATGCACCATAAAACTGCACTGGACTAGCAATACAAAGTAATACTCAGTATGGTTATATGTGTTAACAATAGATATAACAAACACAGTAAAGACTGGATGTATATCACATGGTGTTTGTACCACACAACCCTGAATGTATGCACTCATTCTTAACTAACACTGTCCCAGTGACAGGTAGTATACTTAAGTGTCCTGTAGGAGGAGGATTTGCCCCAGCAGTCCCAAGAACAGCTCAGCTCAATCTGTGATGGCCGCTGGTCGGGAGTGAAGGAGAGGTAAGCAGCTCCAGGGCGAGAACATTCATAGAAATGGCGCATTGGGGATTGGGGCTTGGGGGAGGGGCCACAGGTCCGACCTGCTCCCCCTGCTGGCATCCCCACCGGGCGCTGCGGGCAGATTAAGACGGGGTATATGTATAATAAAATACCTCCAGACCTGTGTCCATGATGTCCCTGGTGGCTAGTGCAGCGGCTGCCCAGCAGTCAGTTTCCACACCTGCGCGCGGCCCGCCTCCTACGGCCGCGCTGGATCGCGGTAAAGTGCGGGCACAGGAACGCCTTACCTCCCCCGTAGCTGCGGCCCCACGATCCGGGAGGACGGCGGCGTGTGTGTGACTCACGTTTAGAAGGAACCAGTGCCTCCGCTGCAGTGACCCGGTAACGAGGGCACGGGAGTATACAGCGCCGCTGGGGGTGAGGGAGCTGCAAACAGAAAAGTATGTGAGACTTTGCCTGCTGCAGCCCTTGAAGTCTTTTGTAGAAAAACCTTCTTTCTGTCATTTAAGCTATCAGCAGACTGCCTCAGGCAGCCCTCCTGTTAAGTGCCTGCTTACTGCATGGCACCAACTTACAAACTGAGCTCCTGTGCATGGAGGCGGAGTTATAGCGGAAGCAGCGCTGTGCATCTTGGGAACAGTCAAAAGATTTGAGCCTGTTGGTGCCTCGGATCAAGATCCTACTCTACACCCCCGATGTGAATCCTTGTGAAGCCCAGTGTACCCTGCAGCAGAAATAGGATTTTATATACCTACCGGTAAATCCTTTTCTCGTAGTCCGTAGAGGATGCTGGGGTCCACATTAGTACCATGGGGGTATAGACGGGTCCACTAAAAGCCACTGGCACTTTAAGAGTTTGAGAGTGTGGGCTGGTTCCTCCCTCTATGCCCCTCCTACCAGACTCCGTCTAGAAACTGTGTCCGAGGAGACTGACAACTTCGAGAGAAGGATATTACACAGATAGTGGCGAGATTCACACCAGCTCACACAGACAAGGCACATCAAGCTAACTATCTTGAAAAATCAGCAACGGCTGAACAATATTATTTAACCAAGTAACAATACAGTACTTAACCAAGAACTAAGAAGACTGAACTAAGTAACCACTGCAGGAAACGAAGCGCTGGGCGGGCGTCCAGCATCCTCTACGGATTACGAGAAAAGGAGTTACCGGTAGGTAATTAAAATCCTATTATAATTAAAATCCTATTTTCTCTTACGTCCTAGAGTATGCTGTCCACATTAGTACCATGGGGATGTACCAAAGCTCCCAGAACGGGAGGGAGAGCGCGGAGGCTCCTGCAGAACTTCAGGTCCCCAGAGGCCAAAGTATTGAACTTGTAGAACTTGGCAATCGTGTTCAACCAAGACCAAGTAGCCGCTCGGCAAAGCTGTAAAGCCGAGACACACCGGGCAGCCGCCCAACAAGAACCCACCTTACGAGTAGAGTGGGCCTTAACAGACTTAGGACACGGCAATCCTGCCGTAGAATACGCATGCTGGATACCTGATACAGCAAGAGATCATCTTAGTAGCAGGAAACCCACGTTTTTTGGGATCATACAGGACAAACAGAGTCCGATTTTCTGTGACAAGCAGTCCTCTTCACATAGATTTTCAGAGCCCTTACAACATCCAAGGACTTTGATGAAATTGAGGAGTCAGTAGCCACTGGCACCACAATAGGTTGGTTGATATGAAATGCCGACACAACCTTCAGAAGGAACTGCTGACGTGTCCGGAGCTCAGCTCTATCCTCACGGAAGATCAAGTAGGGGCTCTTACAAGACAAAGCCCCCAACTCCGACACACGTCTAGCAGAAGCTAAGGCCAACACAGTGACAGCCTTCCACGTGAGAAACTTGACCTCAACCTCCAGCAGAGGTTCAAACCAATCCGACTGGAGGAACTGTAACACCACGTTAAGATTCCAGGGAGCCGTAGGTGGCACATAGGGAGGCTAAATGTGCAGAACCCCTTTCAAGAGAGTCTGAACCTCAGGGAGGGAAGCCAATTGTTTCTGGAAGAAAACGGATAGGGCCGAAATATGGACCTTGACGGATCCCAACCTCTGCCCATATCCACACCTGCTTGCGGGAAGAGGAGAAACTGTCCCAGTTGAAACTCCACCAAAGGAAACTTCTTGGACTCATATCAAGATACATATTTTTTTCCAAATACGATAGTAATGTTTAGACGGTACTCCTTTTCTAGCCTATATCAGGGTATGAATAACCTTGTTTGGAATGCCCTTCCGAGCCAACATCTGGCGTTCAACCTCCATGCCGTCAAACGTAGCAGCGGTAAGTCTTGATAAGCGAACGGCCCCTGCTGCAGCAGGTCCTCCCGAAGAGGAAGAGGCCTCGGCTCTTCAAGCAGTAGATCCAGAAGATCCGCGTACCAAGCTCTTCTTTGCCAGTCTGGAGCAATGAGGACTGTCTGAACTCTTGTTCTCCTTATGAGTTTTAGAGCTCTTGGAATGAGTGGAAGTGGAAGAAACGTGTACACAGACTGGAACGCCCATGGAGTCACTAGGGCGTCCACCGCCACGGCTTGCGGGTCCCTTGACCCGGAACAATACCTCCGAAGCCTCTTGTTGAGACGAGAGGCCGTCATGTCTATTTGAGGTACACCCCAAAGATCTGTTACCTCCGTGAACACCTCCGGATGGAGTACCCACTCTCCTGGATGGAGATCGTGTCTGCTGAGGAAGTCCGCTTCCCAGTTGTCCACTCCCGGAATGAAGATTGCTGACAGCGCCACCGCATGTTTTTCTGCCCAGAGGATGATTCTTGTTACCTCTGACATTGCAGCTCTGCTCTTCGTTCTGCCCTGTCGGTTTATGTAGGCCACCGTCGTTAGATTGTCCGACTGCACTTGAATGGCTCGATCTCGCAGAAGATGAGCCGCTTGGAGAAGACCGTTGTAGACGGCTCTTCGTTCCAGAATGTTTATTTGAAGACTGGATTCCAGGCTTGACCACCTTCCTTGGAAGGTTTCACCCCGTATGACTGCGCCCCAGCCCCGGAGACTTGCATCCGAGGTTAGAAGGACCCAGTCCTGAATCCCAAACCTGCGGCCCTCCAGAAGGAGGGGCATTTGCAGCCACCAGAGGAGTGAAATCCTGGCTTTCGGCGACAGACGTGTCCACTGGTGCGTGTTTGAGTACCCGACCATTTGTCTAGGAGATACAGTTGGAAAGACAGAGAATGAAACCTTCCGTACTGTAGAGCCTCGTAGTAGGCAACCATCTTCCCCAGAAGGTGAATGCACTGATGAACCGATACCCGGGTTGGCTTCAGGACACCCCGGACCATTGTTTGAATCACCAACACTTTCTCCTCCGGCAGAAACACCCTCTACACTTCCGTGTTGAGGATCATCCCCAGAAAAGACATATGCTTGTCGGCTCAAAATGTGACTTTGGAAGGTTCAGGATCCAACCGTGTTCCCTGAGCAGATGAGTAGTGAGAACAATGGACTGCAACAACGTGTCCCGGGACGATGCCTTCATCAGCAGATCATCCAGATATGGGATTATGTTCACCCCCTGTCTGTGGAGGAGAACCATCATCTCGGGCATCACCTTGGTGAACACCCTCGGAGCTGTGGAGAGGCCGAATGGCAGTGCCTGAAATTGATAGTGACTGTCTAACAGTGCAAATCTGAGATAAGCCTGGTGTGGAGGTACGCATCCTTGATATCCAGGTATACCAGGAATTCTCCCTTCTCTAGACCTGAAATCACTGCTCTGAGAGACTCCATTTTGAATTTGAACACCCTCAGGTAAGTATTCAACAATTTCAAGTTCAAAATTGGTCTGAACGAACCATCCGGTTTCGGTACCACAAAAAGGTTTGAATAATAACCCTTGTTTTGCATAAGAGGTGGAACTGGGGCAATGACCTGTGACTTTTCCAATTTTAGGATGGCTTCCCGTAGGTTAGCCCTGTCTGTCAGCAAAGCTGGCAAGCCTGATTTGAAAAATCGGTGAGGCGGGAGTTTTTGAAATTCCAGTCTGTACCCCTGGGACACAATATCCTGTACCCAGGGATCCAGGCCGGATGACACCCAAACGTGTCTGAAACGTCCGAGTCTTGCACCCACCAGCCCGTCTTCCAGGCTGTGCAGTCCGTCGTCATGCTGAGGATTTTGAGGAACTAGAAGCAGGTTTCTGGTCCTGGGAGCCTGAGGGTGCAGGCTTTTTGTATTTTGCACAACCACCTCTAAAGAAAGTGGTAGGAGGCTTGCACTTTTTTGCCTAGAGGTCCGAAAGGACTGCGACACAGCTGAAGAAAATAAGATTTTACTCACCGGTAAATCTATTTCTCGTAGTCCGTAGTGGATGCTGGGGACTCCGTAAGGACCATGGGGAATAGCGGCTCTGCAGGAAACTGGGCACAGCTAAGAAAGATTTAGGACTACCTGGTGTGCACTGGCTCCTCCCACTATGACCCTCCTCCAGACTTCAGTAAGGATACTGTGCCCGGAAGAGCTGACACAATAAGGAAAAATTTTGAATCCCGGGTAAGACTCATACCAGCCACACCAATCACACCGTATAACTCGTGATAATATACCCAGTTAACAGTATGAAAACAACAGAGCCTCTCAAAAGATGGCTCAACAATAACCCTTGTAGTTAACAATAACTATATACAAGTATTGCAGACAGTCAGCACTTCGGACGGGCGCCCAGCATCCACTACGGACTACGAGAAATAGATTAACCGGTGAGTAAAATCTTATTTTCTCTGACGTCCTAGTGGATGCTGGGGACTCCGTAAGGACCATGGGGATTATACCAAAGCTCCCAAACGGGCGGGAGAGTGCGGATGACTCTGCAGCACCGAATGAGAGAACTCAAGGTCCTCCTCAGCCAGGGTATCAAATTTGTAGAATTTAGCAAACGTGTTTGCCCCTGACCAAGTAGCAGCTCGGCAAAGTTGTAAAGCCGAGACCCCTCGGGCAGCCGCCCAAGAAGAGCCCACTTTCCTCGTGGAATGGGCTTTTACAGATTTAGGCTGCGGCAGGCCAGCCACAGAATGCGCAAGCTGAATTGTGCTACAAATCCAGCGAGCAATAGTCTGCATTGAAGCAGGAGCACCCATCTTGTTTGGTGCATACAGGATAAATAGCGAGTCAGTCTTCCTGACTCCAGCCGTCCTGGAAACATAAATTTTCAAGGCCCTGACTACGTCCAGTAACTTGGAGTCCTCCAAGTCCCTAGTAGCCGCAGGCACCACGATAGGTTGGTTCAAGTGAAAAGCTGATATCCCCAGTTTCTTCCTAAGGTGGTGAGTCCTCAATTCTGCCCTATCCATATGGAAAATCAAATAGGGGCTTTTACATGACAAAGCCGCCAATTCTGACACCCACCTTGCCGAAGCCAAGGCCAAAAGCATGACCACTTTCCACGTGAGATATTTTAAATCCACGGTTTTGAGTGGCTCAAACCAATGTGACTTTAGGAAACCCAACACCACGTTGAGGTCCCACGGTGCTACTGGAGGCACAAAAGGAGGCTGAATATGCAGCACTCCCTTGACAAATGTCTGAACTTCAGGCAGTGAAGCCAGTTCCATTTTGGAAGAAAATCGATAGAGCCGAAATCTGGACCTTAATGGAACCCAATTGTAGGCCCATAATCACCTCTGACTGTAGGAAGTGCAGAAATCGACCTAGCTGAAATTTCTCCTTTGGGGCCTTCCTGGCCTCACAGTACGCAACATATTTTCGCCATATGCGGTGATAATGGTTAGCGTTCACTTCTTTCCTAGCTTTAAATAGCGTAGGGATACTTCCTCCGGAATTCCCTTTTCCTTCAGGATCCGGCGTTCAACCGCCATGCCGTCAACGCAGCCGCGGTACGTCTTGAAACAGACAGGCCCCCTGTTGCAGCAGGTCCTGTCTGAGCGGCAGAGGCCATAGGTCCTCTGAGATCATTTCTTGGAGTTCTGGTTACCAAGCTCTTCTTGGCCAACCCGGAACAATGAGTATAGTTCTTACTCCTCTCCTTCTTATTTTTCTCATTACCCTGGGTAAGAGAGGCAGAGAAGGGAACACATACACCGACTGGTACACCCACGGTGTTACCAGAGCGTCCACAGCTATCGCCTGAGGGTCCTTGACCTGGCGCAATATCTTTGTAACTTTTAGTTGAGGCGGGACGCCATCATGTCCACCTGTGGCCTTTCCCAACAGTGTACAATCATTTGGAAGACTTCTGGATGAAGTCCCCACTCTCCCGGGTGGAGGTCGTGTCTTCTGAGAAAGTCTGCTTCTCAGTTGTCCACTCAGGGAATGAACACTGCTGACAGTGCTAACACATGATTTTCCGCCCATCGGAGAATCCTTGTGGCTTCTGCCATCGCCATCCTGCTTCTTGTGCCGCCCTGTCGTGTACATGAGCGACCGCCGTGATGTTGTCTGACTGGATCAGCACCGGCCGGTGTTGAAGCAGGGGTCTAGCCTGACTTAGGGCATTGTAAATGGCCCTTAGTTCCAGAATATTTATGTGTAGGGAAGTCTCCTGACTTTTCCATAGCCTTGGAAGTTTCTTCCCTGTGTGACTGCCCCCCAGCCTCGAAGGCTGGCATCCGTGGTCACCAGGACCCAGTCCTGTATGCCGAATCTGCGGCCCCCTAGAAGATGAGCACTCTGCAGCCACCACAACAATGACACCCTGACCCTTGGAGACAGGGTTATCCGCCGATGCATCTGAAGATGCGACCCGGACCACATGTCCAACAGATCCCACTGGAAAATCCTTGTATGGGACCTGGCGAATGGAATTTCTTCGTAAGAAGCTACCATCCTTCCCAGGGCTCGCGTGCATTGATGCACCGACACCTGTATACGTATTAGGAGGTTTCTGTCTAGAGACGACAATTCAGAATTCAGCCGTGCTGTTGTAGCACTTCCCGAGATAGTGCTACTCCGCCGAACAACTGCTCCCTGGACCTCGCCTTTATAAGGAGATCGTCCAAGTACGGGATAATTATTTCGGCCATTAAATTGGTAAATACCTCGGTCCCGGGGACAGACCAACGGCAACATCTGGAATTGGTAATGACAATCCTGTACCACAATTTTGAGGTACTCCTGGTGAAGAGGGTAAATAGGGACATGCAGGCAAGCATCCTTGATGTCCAGTGATACCATGAAATTCTCCAGGCTTGCAATAATCGCCCTGAGCGATTCCATTTCGAACTTGAACCTTCGTATATAAGTGTTCAAGGCTTTCAATTTTAGAATGGGTCTCACCGAACCGTCTGGTTTCGGTACCACAACATTTTGGAATAGTAACCCCGGCCTTGTTGAAGGAGGGGTACCTAGATTTCACCTGCTGGAAGTGCAGCTTGTGAATTGCCGCCAGTACTACCTTTCTCCGAGGGCAGCAGGCAAGGCTGAGGTGAGGTAACGGCGAGGGGGAGTCGCCTCGAACTCCAGTCTGTATCCCTGTGATACTATTTGCAGAACCTAGGGATCCACCTGTGGGCAAACCCACTGGTCCCTGAAGTTCCCGAGACGCGCCCCTACCGCACCTGTCTCCACCTGTGGAGCCCCAACGTCAAGAGGTGGACTCAGAGGAAGCGGGGGAAGATTTTTGATCCTGGGAACTGGCTGCTGGTGCAGCTTTTTCCTTCTTCCCTAGTCTCTGTGCAGAAAGGAAGCGCCTTTGACCCGCTTGCTTTTCTGAAGCCGAAAGGACTGTACCTGAAAATACGGTGCTTTCTTAGGCTGTGAGGAAACCTGAGGTAAAAAGAAATTTTCTTCCCAGCTGTTGCTGTGGATACGAAGTCCCAGAGACCATCCCCAAACAATTCCTCACCCTTATAAGGCAGAATCTCCATGTGCCTTTTATAGGCAGCATCACCTGTCTACTGCCGGGTTTCTAATACCCTCCTGGCAGAATGGACATTGCATTAATTCTGGATGCCAGCCGGCAAATATCCCTCTGTGCATCCTTTATATACAAGACGACGTCTTTAATATGCTCTATGTTAGCAAACTATTTTCCCTGTCTTAAGAGTATTAATATTATCTGACAGGGTATCAGACCACGCTGCAGCAGCACTATTTATGCTGAGGCGATTGCAGGTCTCAGTATATAACCTGAGTGTGTATATACAGACTTCAGGATAGTCTCCTGCTTTTTAATCAGCAGGCTCCTTCAAGGTGGCCGTATCCTAAGATGGCAGTGCCACCTATTTTGACAACGCGTGAGCGCCTTATCCACCCTAAGGGATATCTCCCAACGTGACCTTTCCTCTGGCGGGAAAGGGTACGCCATCAGTAACTTTTTAGAAGTTACCAGTTTCTTATTGGGGGAACCCACGCTACTTTACACACTTCATTCATTCATCTGATGGGGGAACAAAACACTGGCTGCTTTTTCTCCCCAAAAATAAAACCCCTTTTATGTGGTACTTGGGTTCATGTCAGAAATGCGTAACACTTTTTTTATTGCCGAGATCATGTAACGGATGTTCCTAGTGGATTGTGTATATGTCTCAACCTCGTCGACACTGGAGTCAGACTCCGTGTCGACATCTGTGTCTGCCATCTGAGGTAACGGGCACTTTTTTGAGCCCCTGATGGCCTTTGAGACGCCTGGGCAGGCGCGGGCTGAGAAGCCGGCTGTCCCACAACTGTTTTACGTCATCCAGCCTTGTAAGGAGTTGACATTGTCGTTTAATACCTTCCACCTATCCATCCACTCTGGTGTCGGCCCCACAGGGGACGACATCCCATTTATCGGCCTCTGCTCCACCTCCACGTAACCTTCCTCATCCCACATGTCGACACAGCCGTACAAACACACAGCACACACACAGAGAATGCTCTGACTGAGGACAGGACCCCACAAAGTCCTTTGGGGAGACAGAGAGAGAGTATGCCAGCACACACCAGAGCGCTATATAACGCAGGGATTAACACTATAACTGAGTGATTTTTCCCCCAATAGCTGCTTGTATAAACAATATTGCGCCTAAATTTAGTGCCCCCCCCTCTCTTTTTAACCCTTTGAGCCTGAAAACTACAGGGGAGAGCCTGGGGAGCTGTCTTCCAGCTGCACTGTGAAGAGAAAATGGCGCCAGTGTGCTGAGGGAGATAGCTCCGCCCCTTTTTTGCGGACTTTTCTCCCGCTTTTTTATGGATTCTGGCAGGGGTATTTATCACATATATAGGCTCTGGGGCTATATATTGCGATATATTTGCCAGCCAAGGTGTATTTATTGCTTCTCAGGGCGCCCCCCCCAGCGCCCTGCACCCTCAGTGACCGGAGTGTGAAGTGTGTATGAGGAGCAATGGCGCACAGCTGCAGTGCTGTACGCTACCTTGGTGAAGACTGATGTCTTCTGCCGCCGATTTTCCGGATTCTTCTTGCTTCTGGCTCTGTAAGGGGGACGGCGGCGCGGCTCCGGGACCGAACACCAATGGCCGGTTCCATGCGGTCGATCCCTCTGGAGCTAATGGTGTCCAGTAGCCTAAGAAGCCCAAGCTACCACCAGTTAGGTAGGTTCGCTTCTTCTCCCCTTAGTCCTCGCTGCAGTGAGTCTGTTGCCAGCAGATCTCACTGTAAAATAAAAAACCTAAAATATACTTTCTCTCTAGGAGCTCAGGAGAGCCCCTAATGTGCATCCAGCTCAGCCGGGCACAGGATTCTAACTGAAGTCTGGAGGTGGGTCATAGTGGGAGGAGCCAGTGCACACCAGGTAGTCCTAAATCTTTCTTAGCTGTGCCCAGTCTCCTGCGGAGCCGCTATTCCCCATGGTCCTTACGGAGTCCCCAGCATCCACTAGGACGTCAGAGAAAATGGTTTCTTCGTAGAAGGTGTAGCAGAGGGAAGGAAAGGTGACTTACCCGCGGTTGCCGTGAAAATCCACGCATCCAACGCTTCCCCAAAAAGAGCCTGGCCTGTGTAGGGTAGGTTCTCCACACTTCTCCTGGATTCCGTGTCTGCAGACTATTGGCGTAACCAGAGTCCCCTGCGAGCTGAGACCGTCATGGAAGATATCCGTGCAGTCAGCGTACCCAGGTCCTTCATGGATTCCACCATGAACCCCACAGAATCTTGTATGTTACGTAAAAACAATTCAATGTCACTTCTATCCATTGTATCCAAATCCTCTAGTACTGTGCCTGACCACTTTATTATGGCTTTAGAAATCCATGCACAGGCAGCAGTGGGCCTTAACGCCACTCCTGAAGCAGTGTATATGGATTTCAGTGTCGTGTCAACCTTACGATCAGCCAGTTCTTTTAACGCGGTAGATCCAGGGACTGGTAAAACCACCTTTTTAGACAGTCTGGAGACAGATGCGTCGTTAACTATGGGTGGGTTTTCCCATGTTTTCCTATCCTCCTCAGGGGAGGGAAAAGCAACCAGAACCCTTTTTGGGATCTGGAATTTTTTCTCCGGGTTTTCCCAGGATTTTTCAAATATAGCGTTTAATTCTTTTGACGCAGGGAAGGTTAGCAAGGCTTTCTTATTGTCTGTGAAGTAAGCCTCCTTAACCTGCTCAGGTGGCGTGTTATTAATGTTTAACACATCTCTAATAACCTCAATCATGAGCTTCACACCCTTTGCAAGGGATGCCGCCCCCCTCAGCACGTCCCCATCACCATCTGCTGTATCAGAGTCTGTATCCGTGTCACTCTACATAATCTGGGCAAGTGCACGTTTCTGTGGGAACATACTAGGGGATTTTGCAGGAATAGGAACAGAACCTGACCAAACTGCCATAGAGTTCTATAACACCTGAGTTTCAGTCTCAGTATGAGGTGCCCAGGTAGAGATCAGAGAGCTTAATAGAGGACAACCCTAAGGCTCATTAATTGGTATCTGAGACAAAACATTACATTCCTGTGTACTTGGAATGGATTCATCCTGAGAGGAAATGTCCTCTGCAGCATAAGACACAGAGTCCCTAGACGTGGCTATGTGAGAAAACAAACACCCACACAGGGAAATGTCAGACACAGTTTCCCCCCTAAGTATGCCACAGAGAGAGAGAGACAGAGATTGGAGCCAACCCACACATAGCGCTTACTGAGGTAGATATATTACAAACTACCTAGCGCTTACTGTGTACCTTAATAGATTACACAGTATTTACACAGCCTTCCCTCCTTCTACAACCCCCTGGTACCGCATACGATGTATCCTATGCAATCCTGCCGCCCGGGAGGCTGCCGGGCGGTTCAAGGGAAATCTTATGCGACATGAGGGTCCGACATGTCGTTGTAGTGCATGGGGCCCTTAAGTTAAACCATAAATCATTACCTTGTAAAGTGTGAGAAAAATCAGAGGACCATCTAGTTGCTGAAAGGGACCAAACACAATTTCTGTATTCATAGGGACAAGATCCCAATATAAGTATTTGGTTTTAAAAGGGGTTAGAGAAATTAAAGAGTGAAAGGAATATAAGGGAACTAAATCCAAAGAGGAGTCTTATGCTCGACGGGAGGTTTCTGTCCTCCCTGAGCTCGCCTTAGGACTCCTGCGTTACGGTTTGACAGGTGTACCGCCCCAGTCAAACTCTCTTAGGAAGAGATTGAACATAATGCCACATCTGGAGGTACATAAAAATTTGTAATTACTTATACTGTATGTCTGCTGACCCCCGAGAAAAGAGAATAAGGCCTCCTGGATCAAAGACATCCTTGATAGCACTACTTAGCCCTTACAGATGTGTCCCCTTACATCCTAGCTGCGGTCAGGTTAAGTAGCCCTTCAAGTTGCGCCATGCTGTGGCGGGATTCTGTAGCGCTGAGAGTCTTTTTCCGTGAAAATGCATCTTAGACACACAGTAATGCAATTGGACGCACAAGCAGCTACTGCTGATTAAAAGATACAGATGTGTCCTCTTACATCTTTGCTCTGTGTGCATTTTAATAAATAGAAGCTGCTTGGGCATCCTATTATATTACTATGGAGTATATGCAATTGCGGTCGATTTCCCGAAATTGTCGAAAAACTGGACTTTTTCGCCAAAAAAAAAAAAAAATCGACAATGTAATTCAGTACTTTCCGTCAAAAAAACGGACTTTCAAAATTCGACTTTTTGAAATTCGCCATTTGTCAAATTCGACTTTTCTGCAATGGTACAAATGCGGCAATTCGACAAAAGTATATTCAATTGAAGTTTGGAAATTCGACAACAGTGCTTTTAGACAGTAAATTCGTCATTTTCAATCCGCCACACTTTGGTGGGTGAATCTAATAAAAAAAATTTAAAACATGTTTTTTTTGGTGTTTTTTTTATTGGTAATAGCATATCTATTTATATTAGAAGGGATTAGGTACTTGGTTTGTCTTTTTGGGAGGCACAAGTATTATTTATATATTTTTAAAAATATTTATTTATTTATTTTTTAGACGGAATGGTAAAATCCCGGAAAAAAATGGCGTGGGGTGCCCCCTCCAAAGCATAACCAGCCTCGGGCTCTTTGAGCCGGTCCTGGTTCTAAAAATCCAGGGAAAAAAATGGACAGGGGATCCCCCGTATTTTTAAAACCAGCACCGGGCTCTGCGCCTGGTGCTGGTGCAAAAAATATGGGGTACAAAAAGAGTAGGGGTCCCCCGTATTTTTTACACCAGCATCGGGCTCCACTAGCTGGACAGATAATGCCACAGCCGGGGGTCACTTTTATACAGCGCCCTGCGGCCGTGGCATTAGATATCCAACTAGTCACCCCTGGTCGGGGTACCCTGGGGGAGTGGGAACCCCTTCAATCAAGGGGTCGTCGTCCCCCAGCCACCCAAGGGCCAGGGGTGAAGCCCGAGGCTGTCTCTCCCATCCAAGGGCTGCGGATGGGGGGCTGATAGCCTTACCTTACCTATGTTGACCCGCCGACTGCCAAGTCTCCTGATCCGACGATCCGGAGTACCTGTGAATAAAATTATACTCACCTCAATCCAGTGTCCAGATATAAATCCTCGTACTTGGCAAAACAAATAAACGAACACCCGACCAAGCCGGACTGAAAGGGGTCCCATGTTTTCACATGGGACCCCTTTCCCCGAATGCCGGGACCCCACGTGACTCCTGTCACAGAGGTCCCTTCAGCCAATCAGGAAGCGCTACTTTGTTGCACTCACCTGATTGGCTGTATGCGCGTGTGAGCTCAGACAGCGCATCGCAAAGCCTCTCCATTACTTTCAATGGTGGGAACTTTGCAGTCAGCGGTGGGGTTACCCGCGGTCAGCCGCTGACCGCGGGTGACCTCACCGCTGACGCAAAGTTCCCACCATTGAGTATAATGGAGAGGCTTTGCGGTGCGCTGTCTGACAGCTCAGACGTGCAGCCAATCAGCAGAGTGCCAGGACGTTGCGCTCGCTGATTGGCTTAAGAGACCTTTCTGTGACAGCAGTCACGGGGGGGGGGTCTCTGCATTCGGGGAAAGGGGTTCCATGTGTAAACATGGGACCCCTTTCAGTCCAGCTTGGTCGGGTGTTCGTTTATTTGTTTTGCCAAGTACGAGGATTTATATCTGGACACTGGATTGAGGTGAGTATAATTTTATTCACAGGGCCCGCTGGTACCTGTAGTATACCCTCTACATTACACCATCTGCCAGACCCCTAGATCATCCTACCCCACACCAGTATATAGAGGAGTCTTATTTTAATGTTTTTAGTAGGTTAAATAACAATTCACATTTTTTGTGCATTATAGAATTACAAACATAAAATGGTTTGGTATGGGTAAGGTTATGTTCAGTGCCAATTTGGACCACATGGAACGCATACTGGAAGTAGTTATCTTCCGGTATCGCGTTGGTAGAACACATTTAAGGGACATAACAGTAATTTACAAAATCCATATTTGATATAAATGTATATAAATGGTGGTACATAAAAAGGCAATGATTTTCTTGATGCCGAATACTTTGTCTGTGTCTGATTTAGAAGCACAGTCGTAGGTAAACAAGGAATAAAGTAACAGACTCAACACACATCCCCCTCATTTGTGGTTTTATTGTTGATCCTGACTGCCTGAGGCCTATTGGTTAAAAAATCAAAGATCCATCTGCAGACAAAATTGTCCACACCTAACTGGGTCAGTTTGTTAACTAAAGAAGTAGGTATAACGGTGTTAAAAGCCGAACTATAGTCTACGCATAAAATTCTTACTGAGGAATCCCTATTTTCCAGGTGAGTAAGTACATGGTGAAATAGAGTAAGGGCTGCATAGTCAGTATATCTATTTGCCCTATATGCAAATTGGAACTGATCAAGGGTGACCGGTATGAAGCCCTTTAAATGTCTAATAATCAATTTTTCAAATGACTTCATAATTAGTGACGGAAGGGCAATTGGCCTGACGTCATTTGGCTCATTAGTATTAATTTTACCATTTTTTGGGATGGGAGTAATTACTGTTGATTTAAAAATTTTAATGACAGTACACTGCGCTAAGGAAAGATTAAAAATTATGGTAAAAATACCTGCTAGTTGTTCCGAGCAGTTCTTAATAACACTCCCTGGAATTACGTCGGGGCCGGAGGCTTTACTGGGGTTAATTACAGCGAAGCACTTCCTAACGGACAACTCGTCCACCCCCAAGGGCTCACCGTTGCCCTCATTTAGCACACACGTGCGAGGAAAGAACCTCCTTGTCAAAACGTGAATTAAAAAATATTCAACGTTTCGCCACACGTGGGATTTGCTGCTTGCTTTGAGTAACTCCTATTTGCCTTACGGTCGGTAATATCCTGAATTCCCCTCCATATGCTTCTCGCATCTGTCATTTTGGAATTTAGTTTCAAGCATGACAGAGAATGCCTTTTTTACATCACGAATTCCCTTTTTTAGGTTTGATCTGGCAGCCCTAAAAGCAATTGGATCTTAGGATTTAAATGCTCTATCCCTCGCTGTTAGTAACGATCTCACCGTGCTATTAACCCAGGGTTTATTGTTAGCAAAGAGTTTCACACGTCTCTTGACGGTCACACTCTCGATGCAACAATTAATATAGCCTAATACCATAGAAGTAAGATGGTCTACATTCACCAAATTATCATTCTCCTCCACCTGGGATTCTGCAACAAACAAACCCCAGTCCGTGAACTCCAGAATATCTTGGAGTCTGGCCATAGCCTCTTGTGGCCATGTTGTGACAAATTTACTTCCGGGTTTAAAACGTCGAACTAAGGGTCTGTATGCTGGCACCAAACACAGGGAAATGTGATCTGAGTTACCAATATTAGCATGCCTAAAGGAAGAATAAGCCTCCTTGATGTTACAATACACATGGTCTAATAAATTTTCCCCTCTAGTAGGAGTCTTTACATACCGAAGGTATTTAGGAAAGATAGTCTTCAACCTGGCCTGGTTAAAGTCACCTGCCACTAAAAATACACCATCCACATATTTAGATTATAATTTAGTTATGGCAGTGTACAAACATCCCAAAGCGGATACCACATGAGCATCTGGGGGGAAATAGACAACCACAATTACTACTGAGAATTCTCTAAGCAGATAAAAGGGATGACATTTAACAATAGCATATTCTATATTAGCTGAACAAAAGGTATCAATAAGAAGTGCGTCGGAACACCAATTACTGTTCACATACACACTGACACCTCCCCCTTTGGAATTACCAGAATCCATGGTCCTATCTGATCTAAATAATGTTCTGTCTGCAAGCTGTACATCAGTGTCCAGCATATAGGTCATTCAGCCAAGTCTTTGTAAATATCATAAGGGAACAAGAATTAATAAAAAAAACTGACTAGCCATTGTCACCCAAATATCATCTAATTTGTTAGGGAGAGACCTCACATTTGCAAGAAAAACACTAGGAAGAGCAGGTTTGTGAGGGCATAGAAACAGTCTCAGTCTAATGCCGGCTCTTTTCCCCCGCTTTTGCTTCCTCTCCCTCCTGGGTCTACGTTTCCATGTGTACCTAACCAGGTTACTTGGCCTCCAAAATCTCTGGCCCTGGTGTACCTGCTCATTGTCTCCTGTATCCCCCCTCAGGCATAATCCTCCTCCAAGTATTCACACCCTCCGACCGGCCTGTACCTCCCCTGGACGCCGCAGCAGAGCCAACAGCTCGGGTCCTCCTATTAGACCACAAGTTACGATCTCCTCCATCAGCCCCAGCAGCAGTCTTCGGGTTAGCTGGTACTCGCACACCGTAGTGACGTTGACCATAGGATCTCCTGGCAGCTCCAGCAACATCAAGCTCCGGGTCACATGATAGTCGCACGCTGCGGTGACGCGGCCAGGCCGAGCCCCCATCCATCTCACCACGGCTGCACCCACTGGGACTCCCCCCCCCCCCCCCCACACGCGACCCGGCAGCCGCCACAGGACCAACTCGAGCCCCACCGGAGCCAACGCCACCCACCGTACACGCGACAGAGCCCTCCAACAAGCCATCCACCAGCCCCCTCATGAGTGCAGTCAGACCAGCACAAGCACGGAACTTCAGCAACTGACCGCGGGTGAACACAATCCTGCGCGGCTCCCAGGACCAGGCACAGCACAACCAGGACAGGGGTAAGAACACTACGGAGATCAGTAATATTTCTGTAGCTCTTATTTTGGTATGCAAGTCTATGCTTCTGTCCCCTTCTCACAGCCGCCGCGTCTGAACGTGCCGCCATCGGTAAAGCCGCACTGCGCTCACATAGGATGCTGCAATGCTCTGGAATGCTTGGATGCCATTGGCACCTGCTGACTTCATTTTCCAGAAGGACTTGGCACCTGCCCACACTGCCAAAAGTACCAAAACCTGGTTCAATGACCGTGGGATTACTGTGCTGGATTGGACAGCAAACGCGCCTGATCTGAACCACATAGAGAATCTATGGGGCATTGCCAAGAGAAAGATAAGACACGAGACCGAGCAATGCAGAAGAGCTGAAGGCCGCTACTGAAGCATCCTGGTCTTCCATAACACCTCAGTAGTGCCACAGGCTGATAAAATCCATGCCAGACAGTAATTCATGCAAAAGGGGCCCAAACCAAGTACTGAGTGCATGATTATACTTTTCAGGAGGCAGACATTTCTGTATTTAAAATCGTACAGATTTTATGTAATATTCTAATTTTCTGAGATTTTGGATTTTTCTTAAGCTGTAAACCACAACCATCAAAATTATAACAAAAAGGCTTGAAATATCTCACCTTGCATGTAATGAGTCTATATAATACATTAGTTTCACCTTTTAAGTTGAATTACTGAAATAAATGAACTTTTGCAAGATATTATACATTTTCTGTGTTTCACCTGTACATGTAAGCATTGATGTATGGTTTTCTGGCCACGTGTCGACCATCTTTCTTGAAAGATCTACACTATAGAAAGAAACCTTTATGAACTAATACTTCTTTTTCAGATGTAAGCATTTTTGTGTGCATCTAGCATACTACAATCCACAGGAGGTGATCTTCTAGTTAATATTGAACACGGAATATGGAGCAGGCTAAGAGCCAATTGGATATGTAACAGAAAGTTCACCATCCGAGAATTTATGACCTACAACAGCAAAAACTATAAAGCAGAATGCAGTTGTGGACTTCAATATATTCAGAAAACAATCTGCACACAAAGAGAAAGATGGGCGGAACATGCCAGGAATATCAAGAAGGGATTGAACAAACACAGCCTGTCACACCACTTTAAAAAAAACATACATGCTCCATGGAACATATCAACAAAGTAATCGGCATCAAGAAATAAACACATTCTAGGAAAGGTGGTTGGAAAATTTGTGAATAGTATGGAATCTGGCCATCCGAAACAGGAGTTGAGGGATGGAATGTAAGCATCTGCGTACCATTCCCTGACTTCATACATGGGAAGCTAAGAGCAAGAAGACTCTGAAGCTCCCATCCAGACTCTGGGGAGGAACTGTTCAGTATGTGGGAAGAGAGTATAAGTCAAGGATACTTAACAGAACTTCTGAAATACTTGCCCAGATGCTGGGGTCTCCAGAAAGAATAGTTCCTGGACCTCCAAGCTCATCTCACAAATGCATCTCACCTTGTATGGCTTCTACTGGGTATCAGATACCCTGAAGATGCCAAACAACGTGAAGCACACTGGCAAGATGAGCTTGGAGGTCCAGGAACTATTCTTTCTGGAGAACAAAGTTTTGCCAGCAACACAGTCTAGAGATTTGTGTGATTGTTGTACTTGACTCCTTTTCTGCTCATTGATTGTCTTTTGTCTGTTATTGTTCATTGTTTCTTTCACATTTAACCAAAATAGGACTGTTTTTCTCCTCCTCGCTCTCATTCTGTAATCCTGGTTCTGTCCTGGAACTTTGCAAGTCACATACAGCGATATAGAGGGTGAAGAGTTTAAGCTTTTTTGCCAGTATATGCCTGAACTCCCGTCCCCCAAGACAAAATAATTATTTAATGCAAGTACACTCTTGTACAAAATACAATACCTAGTACATCACAAATGCAGATACCATTGATCATTTGCAGCACAATGTATATCAAACTAGTGAGACTAGGAAGGTTGGAACATTTAAAAAAAAAAAATATGGAAACATTTATTTTTAGAAAAATACATAAATATCTCAAAAGGAATAAAGAAAAACAAAGTGTATAATAATGTTCTGACCCACATCTGTGGCTGCAGAAACATTCTCTAATGAATTATATATATTTCAGAGAAGCTACAGAGACGTGCAAGGAGATGAAGCAAAGCAACTTTAAGATAGTAAGTTCACAAAATATGATGTTTACTGTACAAGGACTGGATAGAACCAAAATTAAGATTATTTTGCTGGTAAATTTTAATATGTAAAATGCTACAACAAAAAAGTAAAGTAGTCCTTAAATCGCAAGAAGCTAAGGTAACTACTATATGTGGTCATCACCTTCGGTAATTCGCTTGGACTTCTGTAGAAACTAGACATGACATGAAATGAAGGACAGCATGTATGTGATGTGAGCAATATAATGTAAATCAGCTTGTTTCTTGAAATACATTTTCTTAGACTAGAACTGACCTTGGACTTTTTTTTCTTACAATTTCGAGCTTTTTCAGCAGCTTGGCCTGCAGCCTCATTGAGGTATTTATTACCCACTTTGCTTTCAAACCATTTTAGGTCAACAAAGATTTCATTAAAATGTTCCCGATCAAACTAGAAAAAAAATGGATAATAAAAGATTCAGTGAACACACAAAGTCAGCAGCTGTGAATAATTATACATGATAAATGCATTCGCGCAGAGGGCTCAGGTTGTCAAGTCACATTTTTAGCACTACAGTACGTCACCTAACTTAACGGTTACATAGGTCTGGTAGTGCAGTTGTGCTTCTCCATTCAGATATAATGATCAGACGAATCACTAGATTAGCACCATGGAGGGGCAACGGGATTGGAAAAATTGGTTCTGGTTGCCCCATAGGTTATAGGTTTGGCCTCCTGCCATAAAATGGAAACAGGACACCCTCCTTTTTGCTCCATTTAGAAAGCAAACTATAGAGTGTACACAATTGGTGATAGGCCCAGATGGATCCTCATATCAAAATTTGGCAATAGAACCTTCTAGTTTGCAGGACAACAAGATCCCAAATTTAAATATTAGAAACTGTAACATTTCAATTCAGTAAGCACTTCCTTCTCTTCCTGTACATTAGTATGGGATAATAGCCCTTCTCACAAGACAAGAAACCTTTGCTATCCCTTCTGCTGGGGCAGCTCTTCTATTCTTGAAATGAATTGGCTCCACAATCTCCCAGTGGACTACAAGTGTGCCTCCAGTACAGCCACAGTGTGTGATCTATTCACCATTCGTAACAGGACAGTAGTCCTGTATTTAAAGTAATCCAAATCTGAACAATCACTTTCTAAAATACATCTTAAAAAGTTATCTAAAAAAAGACATACGGTTCCCATAACCAGGTTATCAGACACGACCACCAGGCAATCTATTCCAGGACACTACTATAAATGATGCCCTCTACATTACCGTGTGAAATTCTGTCTTGTAGCCCACTCCCTGCTCAGTCAGACAAGTGCTCATTACAATATAAGGTGCCTGGACGCAGAGTGGTGCTGACATACAGTAGCATCTGTGTAAGGTTGAGTTCCAAACGTTGCAAAATATGCCAGACTGAAAAAATAAGATTTTAAACCTACCGGTAAATCTATTTCTCCTAGTCCGTAGAGGATGCTGGGGACTCCATAAGGACCATGGGGTATAGACGGGCTCCGCAGGAGATAGGGCACCTAAAAAGAACTTTGACTATGGGTGTGCACTGGCTCCTCCCTCTATGCCCCTCCTCCAGACCTCAGTTAGAGAACTGTGCCCAGAGGAGATGGACAATACAAGGCAGGATTTAGCAATCCAAGGGCAAGAATCATACCAGCCCACACCAATCATACCATGTAACCTGGAACATACCTAACCAGTTAACAGTATGAACAAACTACAGTAACGGTCCAAGACCGATGTCAACTGTAACATAACCCTTATGTAAGCAACAACTATATATAAGTCTTGCAGAGTTTCCGCACTGGGACGGGCGCCCAGCATCCTCTACGGACTAGGAGTAATAGATTTACCGGTAGGTTTAAAATCTTATTTTCTCTTACGTCCTAGAGGATGCTTGGGACTCCGTAAGGA
Source organism: Pseudophryne corroboree (assembly GCF_028390025.1). Lineage (NCBI taxonomy): Eukaryota > Metazoa > Chordata > Amphibia > Anura > Myobatrachidae > Pseudophryne > Pseudophryne corroboree. Next base: position 245,942,002 of record NC_086447.1, on the reverse strand, counting down.
CCATGGGGTTTATACCAAAGCATCCAATCGGGCGGGAGAGTGCGTATGACTCTGCAGCACCGACTGAGCAAACGCTAGGTCCTCATCAGCCAGGATATCAAACTTGTAGAATTTAGCAAAAGTGTTTGACCCCGACCAAGTCGCCGTTTGGCAAAGTTGTAATGCCGAGACGCCTCGGGCAGCCGCCCAAGAAGAGCCCACCTTCCTAGTGGAATGGGCCTTAACCGAATTTGGTACCGGCAATGCAGCCGTAGAGTGAGCCTGCTGAATCGTATTACAGATCCAGCGAGCAATAGTCTGCTTCGAAGCAGGAGCGCCAATCTTATTGGCCGCATACAGGAAAAACAGAGCCTCTGTTTTCCTAATTCTAGCCGTCCTGGCTACATAAATTTTAAAGGCCCTGACTACGTTTAGGGATCTGGAATCCTCCAGGTCACTTGTAGCCACAGGCACCACAATAGGTTGATTCATATGGAACGAAGAAACCACTTTAGGCAAAAATTGCGGACTTGTCCTCAATTCAGCTCGATCCACATGAAAAATCAAGTAGGGGCTCTTGTGTGACAAAGCCTCCAATTCTGACACTCGCCTTGCTGATGCTAAGGCCAACAACATGACCACCTTCCAGGTAAGAAATTTCAACTCAACCTTGTTAAGCGGTTCAAACCAGTGTGATTGTAGGAACTGCAACACCATGTTCAGGTCCCATGGTGCCACCGGAGGCACAAAAGGGGGCTGGATGTGCAGCACTCCCTTTACAAACGTCTGGACTTCTGGAAGAGAAGCCAATTCCTTCTGAAAGAAAATCGAGAGGGCCGAAATCTGTACCTTAACAGAGCCTAATTTCAGGCCCATATCCACTCCTGTCTGTAGGAAGTGGAGAAGACGACCCAGATGAAAATCTTCCGTAGGTGCATTCTTGGTCTCACACCAAGACACATACTTTCGCCAGACACGGTGATAATGTTTTATCGTCACCTCGCCTTTATTAACGTAGGGATGATCTCTTCCGGAATCCCCCTTTTCGCTAGGATTCGGCGTTCAATCGCCATGCCGTCAAAACGTAACCGCGGTAAGTCTTGAAATACACAGGGCCCCTGCTGCAACAGGTCTTCCCTCAGAGGAAGAGGCCAGGGATCTCCTGTGAGCATCTCTTGTAGATCCGAGTACCAGGCCCTTCGAGGCCAGTCTGGGACAACGAGTATCGTTCGTACTCTTCTTCGTCTTATGATCCTCAACACTTTTGTGATGAGAGGAAGAGGAGGAAACACGTAGACCGATTTGAACACCCACGGTGTTACCAGAGCGTCCACTGCTATTGCCTGAGGGTCCCGAGACCTGGCGCAGTACCTCTGATTTTTTGTTGAGGCGTGACGCCATCATGTCTATTTGAGGAGTTCCCCAAAGACGTGTTACGTCTGCAAAGACTTCTTGATGAAGTCCCCACTCTCCTGGATGGAGATCGTGTCTGCTGAGGAAGTCTGCTTTCCAGTTGTCCACTCCCGGAATGAAGACAGCTGACAGAGCGCTTACATGATTTTCCGCCCAGCGAAGGATCCTTGTGGCTTCCGCCATCGCGACTCTGCTTTTTGTCCCGCCTTGGCGGTTCACATGAGCCACTGCTGTGACATTGTCTGATTGAATCAGAACCGGTAGGTTTCGAAGAAAACTCTCCGCTTGTCGAAGGCCGTTGTAAATGGCCCTGAGTTCCAACACACTGATGTGTAGACAGGACTCCTGGTCTGACCAAAGACCCTGAAAATGTTTTCCCTGTGTGAACGCTCCCCATCCTCGGAGGCTCGCGTCCGTGGTAACCAGGATCCAATCCTGAATTCCGAACCTGCGAACCTCCAGGAGGTGAGCATTTTGCAACCACCACAGGAGGGACACTCTGGTCCCTGGGGACAGTTATTTTCCGATGTAAGTGCAGATGGGACCCGGACCACTTGTCCAGAAGGTCCCATTGAAAAGTCCTTGCATGGAACCTGCCGAAGGGAATGGCCTCGTAGGCCGCCACCATTTTCCCCAGAACTCGAGTGCATTGGTGAACTGACACCCCTTTCGGTTTTAGCAGGTCTCTGACCATGTTCTGTATGTCTTGGGCTTTCTCTATTGGGAGGAAGACCTTCATTTGTTCCGTATCCAGTATCATACCTAGGAACGGTAGTCGAGTTGTCGGAATCAACTGTGACTTCGGTAGATTTAGAATCCAACCGTGTTGCTGGAGCACTCTCAACGAGAGCGCCACACTGTTCAGCAATTTCTCCCTTGATCTCGCTTTTATCAGGAGATCGTCCAAGTATGGGATAATTGTGACTCCATGCTTGCGCAGGACCACCATCATTTCCGCCATTATCTTGGTGAAAATCATCGGGCCGTGGAGAGTCCAAACGGCAACGTCTTAAATTGTAATGACAATCCTGTACAGCGAATCTCAGGTATTCCTGATGGGGGGCATATATGGGGACATGAAGGTACGCATCCTTTATGTCCAGAGAAACCATAAACTCCCCCTCCTCCATGTTGGCTATTATCGCTCTGAGAGATTCCATTTTGAATTTGAATCTTCTTATGTACAGGTTTAGGGATTTCAGATTCAAAATAGGTCTGACCGAACCGTCCGGTTTCGGGACCACAAATAGGGTTGAATAGTAACCTCTTCCCTGCTGGTGCAGGGGAACCTTGATTATCACTTGCTGTATACACAGCGTTTGAATTGCAGCTAACACTACATCCCTTTCCGATGTGGAAGCTGGTAGGGCCGATTTGAAAAATCGGCGCGGGGGCACCTCCTCGAATTCCAATCTGTAACCCTGGGAAACTATTTCCAACACCCAGGGATTCAGGTCCGAACTGACCCAGGCCTGACTGAAAAGTCGAAGACGTGCCCCCACCGGTGCGGACTCCCTCAGGGGAGCCCCAGCGTCATGCTGTGGGTTTTGGAGCAGCCAGGGAGGACTTTGGTTCCTGGGCACCTGCCGAAGCAGGTGCTCTCTTGCCTCTGCCCTTACCTCTGGCGAGGAAAGAGGATCCCCGACCTTTTTTGGACTTGTGCGACCGAAAGGACTGCATCTGAAAGGGTGTTACTTTCTTTTGCTGTTGGGGAATATATGGTAAAAAATTTGAATTACCTGCTGTGGCTGTGGAAACCAGGTCCGTCAGCCCATCCCCAAACAATACATCACCCTTGTAGGGTAGTACTTCCATATGTTTCTTGGAATCCGCATCACCCGTCCATTGTCGAGTCCATAAGGATCTTCTCGCGGAGACAGACATGGCATTGGCCCTAGAAGCTAGCAATCCAATGTCCCTTTGAGCATCCCTCATAAATAAGACTGCGTCTTTAATATGGGCTAGAGTTAGGAATATAGTATCCTTATCCATATTATCAAATTGATCTGTCAGCTCATCTGTCCAAGCTGCAATTGCGCTACACACCCATGCCGACGCAATTGTCGGTCTTAGCACAGCACCCGTATGAGAATAAATACACTTTAAGGTAGTTTCTTGTCTGCGATCTGCAGGGTCCTTAAGGACTGCTGTGTCAGGAGACGGTAGCGCCACTTTCTTGGACAAGCGTGTCAGGGCTTTGTCCACAGTGGGGGGTAATTCCCAAATCTCCCTGTCCTGCTTAGGGAAAGGGTATGCCATATAAATTCTTTTGGGGATCTGCGGTCTCTTATCCGGAGTCTCCCAAGCTTTTCCAAAGAATTCATTTAATTCATGAGATGTGGGAAAGTTAATAATCTGTTTCTTTTCCTTAAACATGTGTACCCTTGTGTCGGGGACAGAGGGTTCATCCACAATATGCAACACATTCCTTATTGCCACAATCATACACTGAATGGTTTTAGTCACCCTAGGGTGCAATTTTACTTCGTCATAGTCGACACTGGAATCAGAATCCGTGTCGGTAGTAGTGTCTTGTGTTAAGGGACGCTTTTGAGACCCCGACGGGCCCTGTGAGTCGGTCCAATCTGAGGATTGACCCCCTGATGTCCCCCCTGAATCAGCCTTATCAAGCCTTTTATGTAAAGATGCCACACTTGCATTCAACATATGCCACATGTCCATCCAATCTGGAGTCAGCACAACCGACGGGGACACACCACTCATTTGCTCCACCTCCTCCTTGGAAAAGCCTTCCGCTTCAGACATGTCGACACCACGTACCGACACCCCACACACAGGGATTAACCTATAAGGGGACAAAACCCCAACCAGGCCCTTAGGAGAGACAGAGAGAGAGTATGCCAGCACACACCCAGCGCTTAATAACACTGGAAAAATATGACCAGATAGCGCTTTTATTTATTTATATATATATATATATATATATATATATATATATATATAAATAAATAAAATGACCAGATTCCCACTCACTGCGCTCAAAATGCCCCCCCCCTCCTCTTTTTTCCAGCCTGAATGTTCAGCAGGGGAGAGACCAGGGAGCCAGCGTTTTCCTCATGCAGCTTCTGTGGAGAAAATGGCGCTGGTTAGTGCTGGGGATCAAGCTCCGCCCACTTGACGGCGGGCTTCAGTCCCGGTGATTTTTTAATAGAAAATGGCGGGGGATCGTAGAATTACTGCCCAGCAGCCTAATCTACCTTGTCAGTGCCCAAATGTGAGGTTTATTGCTGCCCAGGGTGCCCCCCCATGCGTCCTGCACCCTTCAGTGCTGCTCTGTGTGTGTGTGACTGGGAGCAATGGCCTTACCTCATGAAGATCTGAAGTCTTCTGCCGCCTATGATGTCTTCTGCCTTCTCATACTCACCCGGCTTCTATCTTCGGCATCTGTGAGGAGGACGGCGGCGCGGCTCCGGGACGAACCCCAGGTGAGACCTGTGTTCCGACTTCCTCTGGAGCTAATGGTGTCCAGTAGCCTTAGAAGCAGTGCCCAACTTGACAAGCCAGCTCTGCTTCTCTCTCCTCGGTCCCACGATGCAGGGAGCCTGTTGCCAACAGGACTCCCTGAAAATAAAAAACCTAACAAAATTCTTTTTCCACAGAAAACTCTGGAGAGCTCATTGCAAGGGAACCCATTCTCCTCTGGGCACAAGATCTAAATGAGGTCTGGAGGAGGGGCATAGAGGGAGGAGCCAGTGCACACCCATAGTCAAAGTTCTTTTTAGGTGCCCTATCTCCTGCGGAGCCCGTCTATACCCCATGGTCCTTACGGAGTCCCCAGCATCCTCTAGGACGTAAGAGAAATACATTTTAATGTGTGCACAATGCGGGCCAGTCTGCACTACAAACTGCTCCTTTGCCCAGGGTTAACATTACCTTTTGAGATTAGTTACAACTTTATATTAGGGAACGACTGCTGCCAGGATGCTTCTGTAACTCACTGCCCTATTCTATAGCCCTTATTTTCCTACTGTAGGTCTTGATGCTTCTCATCTCCTCAGCCTAGGTTTCTTCTTTGCATTTTGTCTATCATCCATTGCCACAAAAACACAAGTTACAGTAAAATCAATATATGGCACGCAATATGTAAAAATGACGATATGCAGATCACTAGTTTTCTTTAAGTAAAAACGCTACAAAGTTTCTAATCCAGCCCAAACTTCCTTTATCTTAATAGCAAGACAACAATGTCTAGTGTCTGTGACCTTAGCCATTTGTGAGAAACTTACTCCCATCTGTTGAATGGTCTATACGGCTTATGATGTGTTGTGACAGGATGGGCAAGTGTCCGAGAATTGTTTGAACGCTTGAGCCATAAACCTATCCTGCTTGAGAAATTGCAAGTATCTCACAAATGGCGGAGGCTGGGGGGGGTGATACTCAGCAGCTGTATTATTTTAACCTTTGGACTGAATTAATATACCATTCTAATCATCTAGAAGATCAAAATATTTAAACATACTCACGGCTGAAAGTTTTGCAAGATATTTTTCAAAGTGAATCAAGTTTAAATACCCATTTTCATTTATGTAACCTAGAAGAAAATCAAAAGGACGAGTTTTAGTATAATAGTCTTTTTGTTATTCAGTTACAGAATCATAATAGAAATAATATCATCAGTGAATATTTTATTAAAGATACGTACACACTGGCCAATATATTGGCCGTTCAATTGAACGGCCGATATATCGCTGGTCATTCGGCCAGTGGGTACCACCAATATGTCTGTGAACGCTGTCTTTCACAGACATAACGCGTTGGCCCTGCAGCACAACCGATGGCTGATAGAGCTAAAGATATATCGGCGCATCGTGCTGTGTGTACGGGAGGTCAGCAGACCACCAGTACACTTGCTACACAAGCTGGCCACATGTAAATACCCGCCCAGTTTGTGATGTCTGTCATGACGAATCGGGCAGTGTGTATGTACAACACACTGCCCTGTCTGTAGATATATCTGCAGTTTAATTGAACTGCGGATATATCTGTAAGTGTGTACCCAGCATAAGACTCTTCACACAGTGATACTCATTATTACTATCCAAAACAGATAATTTTTTATTTTTTTCATTTTCAGAATCCTAATCACCAATCTTCAATAGGTAAATGAGGTCAGTAAACGAGGACCCTCTTCAAAACAAAAAAGAAACTACAATTGTGTAACAACCATGTGTTTACTATGGGATCAATGATCCCTAGTTTAACTGAAAATAAAATTGGCCTGTATGTAACCAAGACACAAGTCTACAACAGGTACATACCTGCGTTGCTGTCAACATATTAGAATGGGCACTATTACGGTAAGTCCTTGATAAACTGATGTGTGTTCGTATTAGGGATCCATCTGACGGGGTTTACCTTGATGTTGTGGATGGGCCTGCATTTTTGGCTAAACGTGCTAAGAACCTCATTTACACTTCATGTAAATTGTATGGTTTACCAAAACTATTTTGACTATCCGTATTCTTAGTGCTTAGAGTGTGCATTTAAATTTTCTTTTTTCTGCATGGTACTAAAAATCTCAGCATGGTAGCACCTCATGTTTAAAATTAGGGTGTGTAGTCCAGCCACTCAATAACCCCCCCCACCCACACACACACTATTTTAAAAAAATGTATACTTCAAGGTCTGCATATTGAATGGGCACTATTATAGGCATGTCCTTCTTTATATTTGGGTTCACCATGACGTGGTGCATGGACCCGCTTTTTTGCACAAACATGTACAAAGAACCTCACTTAAAACTTTACAATTAACATGGAGTTTAAGAAAATTATTTTGACTACCAATATTGGTAGTGCTTAAGAGTGTGCATTTTCTTTTTCCTGAACAGTACATACCTCCAAGTTCTGGTAAGACACTAATGTAGGTTCTGTACAACAGAGGCAGTGCATCATGATTAATGTGCAAATGAGGTAGATGAGGAATAAAATCATTGCCCACAAGAAATCCCATTAAAATCCAGTCATCTATTATTCTTTCTATATCATATTCAAATGAGATCTTGTCCTGAAATGAGATAATTTGATTTTATTATGCAGAAAATATAGCACTTCTTCAGTTGCAAATTCTAATACATTAACTGGATACCACTTACTTTTAATGATGAGAATTCATAATCAATATACTCTCTCATGAGAGACAAGTGAAGCAGATGAAATGTGGTTTCTTCAGGTGCAGAAACTCTGAAATATAATAGAAATGCCAAACATTATAAAATCTACCATATGCATTCATTAGAAATGTGACATTTTAAAATAGGAGCAGATAACTTATTGGTTATTTTGTGCAAGAAAAATATTTTTGTACTTGCCCTTTTCACCATATGTACTAAGGGCACCACAAATGGAATGTTCAAAAGCCCCCTAAAAAGGCGTTTGCTGGATGTGTTCCTTTCGTCTCCATTTCAAACAACATATATGCAGTTTGCAAGCCAGTGCTAATGCCTTAAGATGGGTAAACACTTGTATGACCAGACGACCTTGCAACGGGCCAATAGGCTATAACTATATATTGGATCATGAACTAACTACACGATTTGCCATATGCCGACACGATATATCGTTGCAGGATTAACGTAACTGCACTGCATCATATGTCACATCGTCCCATCTGATGTGCAACACATTACATGGAAAGACGCAACCGCACAATTCTTCAAATTATGTATAAATTTATAGTGTGTGCCCAGCTTTAGATAGCATGTAAGTATCTAGTTACTGCTTGCCTATTGGCTCAGCATTAGATATGACTTACCAACCAGGGGGTTAAGTTGAATATTAGTGAATTCAACATTGTACTCAAACATTAAAGACTGTACAAGAATACTTTCACTATTAACCCTCGCTAGTAAGATTACTTTCACTATTAACCCACAACAAGTAGCTTGCATGGGGACTGGAGAGGCGATAATTATTTAAACATGATCTCAAGGAGATTAGACTTTTTATACAACTATATAATAGCCTTTGGATTGCCCCCCCCAAAAAACCTAGAATTAACAACACTAACAAATAGCACATATTGGGACCTGAGAAGGGATGGGCGAATACAACATGCAGTCTGAGTATCACAAGCTAATGTTTCTGTTACATACCACAGTGGGGCAAATGTATTAAGCCTGGAGAAGTGTTAAAGCAGTGATAAAGAAGTGATAAGTGGAAGGTGATAACGCACCAGCCAATCAGCTCCTGTCATTTTTCAAACCCATAATGATTGGCTGGCGCGTTATCACCTTCCACTTATCATTGCTTTATCACTTCTCCAGGCTTACATGTGCCCCAGTATCCTTACACTGGTATATTACGGTCCGGTAAAAAGAAAGTAAACTACCAAGTGTCACAAGTAGCCCACATGGGGACTGGGGATGGAAAAGCCAAGCAAGAATTGAACTTAAGTCTTATAGGCCCTACACACTGGCCGTTTTTCAGAAAGATATGAACGATCTCGTTCATAAATGAACGAGAACTCGTTCATATCTTTCAGTGTGGAGACTCCAGCGATGAACGATGCGCGTCCCCGCACTCGTTCATCGCTGGTCTCCCGTCGGCTGTGCATGCAGGCCAATATGGACGATCTCGTCCATATTTGCCTGCACTTCAATGCAGCCGCGTGACGGGGGGAGTGAAGAAACTTCACTCCCCCCGTCACTGCCCCCCCGCCGCCGGGTCGCTCGTCGGCCGTATCGGCCGTCGGGCACCTCGGCGGCGCATCGGGAAATGAGTAGGGCCCTTTAGCATCAAAAATTCAGCTTTTTAAAAAAAAATATATATATATACATATATAAAAAATAAAAAAAAACACATGAGACTATACTTCAAAAGCGGTTTTGAATAGACAACAAACCCTAATGATATTATAATATTCGGTTACAAAAATACCCTGAAAATGCAGGCTATAGGATACTTGGAGATAACGAGTTTTATGGTAAGAACTTACATTTGTTAAAACTCTTTCTGCGAGGTACACTGGGCTCCACAAGGAATGGACAATGGGGTGTAGAGTAGGATCTTGATCCGAGGCACTAACAGGCTCAAAGCTTTGACTGTTCCCAGAATGCAGAGCGCCGCCTCCTATATCACCCCGCCTCCCTGCACAGGATCTCAGTTTTTAGTTAACCAGTCCAATGCAGTAGCAGGAAAAGAGACGACAACGGTTAGTAGCCACAACACCGCATTCTCACGACAGGAGACGTGTCAGCGGCTAATGCCATACCAACCCACAGAAGCTAAGTGCGTCAGGGTGGGCGCCTTGTGGAGCCCAGTGTACCTTGCAGAAAGAGTTTTAACAAAGGTAAGTTCTTACCATAAAACTTGTTTTCTGCTGCGGGGTACACTGGGCTCCACAAGGAATGGACAATGGGGATGTCCTAAAGCTGTTCCTTATGGGAGGGGACGCACTGTAGCGGGCACAAGAACCCGGCGTCCAAAGGAAGCATCCTGGGAAGCGGCAGTATCGAAGGCATAGAACCTTCTGAACGTGTTCACAGAGGACCACGTAGCCGCCTTGCACAATTGTTCAAGGGTCTCACCACGTTGGGCCGCCCAAGAAGGTCCAACAGACCGAGTAGAATGGGCCTTAATGTGATCAGGAGCAGAGAGACCAGCTATAACATAAGCATGTGCAATCACCATTCTAATCCATCTGGCCAGAGTTTGCTTGTGAGCAGGCCAGCCCCGTTTGTGAAACCCAAACACAACAAAAAGAGAATCAGGTTTCCTAATAGGAGCAGTTCTCTTCACATAGATACGGAGAGCCCGTACCACATCCAAAGACCGCTCTTTGGGAGACAGATCAGGAGAAACAAGTGCCGGAACTACAATCTCCTGATTAAGGTGGAACGAAGAAACCACCTTAGGTAGATAGCCGGGACGAGTCATAAGAACCGCCCAGTCACGGTGAAATATCAGATATGGGGTACTACAGGACAAGGCACCCAAATCCGACACTCTTCTAGCTGAAGCAATAGCCAGCAGAAACACCACCTTAAGGGAAAGCCACTTTAGGTCAGCTGAACCAAGAGGTTCAAACAGAGACTCTTGTAACGTCTCCAAAACCACCGACAAGTCCCAAGGAGCCACAGGCGGGACATAGGGAGGTTGGATACGCAACACGTCCTAAGTAAAGGTATGCACATCAGGTAAGGTCGCAATTTTTCTCTAAAACCACACCGACAAGGCAGAAATATGAACCTCGAGGGAGGCCAGACGCAGGCCCAAGTCCAGGCCCTGCTGAAGAAAAGCCAACAACTTGGCTATACTAAACTTGGAAGCGTCATAATCGTTAGATGCGCACCAAACAAAGTAAGAATGCCAGACCCTATAGTAAATCCGAGCAGAAGCCGGATTCCGGGCCCGCAACAGTTTGAATGACCGCCTCAGAAAACCCTTTAGCCCTTAAGACGGAAGCTTCAAGAGCCACGCCGTCAAAGACATACGGGCTAGGTCCTGATAGACACAGGGGCCCTGAACGAGGAGGTCTGGGCGTTGTGGAAGTAGAATTGGACGCTCTGACGATAGGCCTTGAAGGTCTGAGAACCAGTGCCGTCTGGGCCACGCTGAAGCTATGAGAAGCAGAATTCCTTTTTCTTGCTTGAACTTCCGAATTACCCTGGGCAGGAGTGACACCAGAGGGAACACGTACGGCAGCCGAAACCTCCACGGTACCGCCAGCGCATCCACGCATGCTGCTTGAGGATCCCTTGTCCTTGCTACGAAGACCGGAACCTTGTGATTGTGTCGAGACGCCATCAGATCTACGTCTGGAAGGCCCCACCTTTCCACTAGGAGTTGAAACACTTCTGGATGGAGGTCCCACTAGCTAGCATGCACGTCCTGACGACTGAGAAAGTCCGCTTCCCAATTCAGGACTCCCGGAATGATATTGCCGATATGGCCGGTAGATGGCATTCTGCCCAATGTAGAATCCGTGAGACTTCCTTCATTGCTAGGCGGCTTCGAGTGCCGCCTTGATGACTTATGTAAGCCACTGTGGTGGCACTGTCCGACTGTACTTGAACAGGACGGTTCTGAATTAAATGCTGGGCTAGGTTCAAGGCCTTGAAGACCGCCCGCAACTCCAGAATAGTGATCGAGAGGAGGGACTCATCCTTGGTCCACCGCCCCTGAAGGGAGTGTTGCTCCAGCACCTTGGCCCAACCTCTTAGACTGGCATCTGTCGTCAACAGGACCCAGTCGAATATCCAGAACGGACGGCCCCTGCACAGTTGTTGGTCCCGGAGCCACCAGAGCAGCGACAGACGGACCTCCGAAGTCAATGAGATCATTTGAGACCTGATCCGGTGAGGCAGGCCATCCCATTTGGCTAGAATCAGCCTCTGGAGAGGGCGAGAGTGAAATTGAGCGTACTCCACCATGTCGAATGCTGACACCATGAGGCCCAGCACCTGCATCGTCGAATGTATCGACACTTGCGGACGAGATAGGAAGCAATGAATCCTGTCCTGAAGTTTCAGGACTTTTTCCTGAGACAGGAACAACCGCTGATTGTGAGTGTCCAATAGTGCTTCCAGATGCACCAAACTCTGAGCAGGGATCAGGGATGACTTCTTCCAGTTGATGAGCTACCCGTGGGCTCTGCGGAATTTGCCAGGATTAATAAGTCGTCCAAATACGGCAGTATCCTGACTCGTTGACGGCGGAGTACCACCGTCATCACTGTCATGACTTTTGTAAAGACTCGCGGAGCCGTTGTTAAACCAAAAGGTAACGCCCGAAACTGGTAATGGCAGTTGTCAATCGCAAATCTCAGGTATTGCTGATGAGACACTGCTATAGGAATATGCAGGTAAGCATCCTGTATATTCAGGGAGACCATGAAGTCCCCAGGTTCCAAGGCCAGAACTATAGAGCGAAGGGTTTCCATCCGGAACTTGGAAACCTTCACAAACATGTTCACTGCCTTGAGGTTGAGAATGGGCCGGGAGGACCCATTCGGTTTCGGGACTAGAAACAGCGGAGAATAGTACCCCCGGCCCCTCTGCGCCAGAGGCACCTGTACGACGACTCCTGTATCCAGGAGGGTCTGTACCACCGAATGTAGAGTGTTTGCCTTGATCTTGTCCAACGGGACATGTCTGGCAAAATCGATAAGTGGGTCAGTTTTTGAAGGCTATGGCGTAACCTCGAGTGACGACTTCCCGTACCCAGGCATCTGAAGTGGTCTTCAACAATTCCTGGGTATACCCTAGAAGCCGGCCCCCCACCCTGGGATCCCCCAGAGGGAGGCCCGCCCCGTCATGCGGCAGGCTTATCTGACTTGGAAGCTGGCTGTCGGGTCGCCCAGGCTCTTTTGGGCTTAGGCTTAACAGGTTTGGAAGTGCGGGTCTGCTTGTTGTACTCCTGACCTTTTGCTTTACCTGAAGGACGAAAGGGGCGAAAGGAAGTACCTTTAGCCTTTGACACAGAAGGAGCAGTACTTGGCAGACAGTCAGTTTTGGCAGTAGCCAAGTCAGCCACAATCTTATTTAAATCCTCCCCAAACAGAATATCTCCCTTAAAAGAGAGTACCTCAAGGGTTTTTCTAGAGTCCAGATCCATAGACCAGGATCTCAGCCACAATATCCGGCGAGCCAGGACTGACGTAGTAGAGGCCTTCGCTGCCAGGATACCGGCATCAGAAGCCACCTCTTTAATATAACGAGAAGCTGTGACAATATCAGACAAGCATTGTCTAGCATGGTCAGAGGATATTTCAGCATCTAACTCCAAGGCCCATGCTTCAATGGCCTCTGCAGCCCAAGTAGCTGCAATAGTGGGCCTTTGTACAGCACCCGTGAGGGTGTAAATCGCTTTCAGACAAACCTCCACACGTTTATCCGTAGGCTCTTTTAGAGACGTGACGGTGGTGACCGGTAGAGCTGAGGAAACCACCATCCTAGCCACATGTGAGTCCACTGGAGGAGGCGTTTCCCAATTCTTAGACAGCTCCAGCACGAGGGGATAGCGAGCCAGCATCTTCTTTTGAGGCACAAACTTCGTACCCGTGTTATCCCAGGGTTCCTGACGTATATCAATTAGGTGGTCAGAGTGAGGTAAAACTTGCTTAATCACCTTCTGACGCTTGAACCTATCTGGTTTCTTAGGAGGAACGGATGGCTCGGGATCATCCGTAATCTGTAAAATTAACTTAATAGCCTCCAAAAGATCGGGAACATCCACATGTGAACCACCCTCCCCATCAGCGGTATCTGAGTCAGAACCTGTGGGGTCAGTGTAAGTGCCGTCTTCATCCGACGTGGTGTCAGTGACAGCAGTGGATTGTGAGGAGACAAGCGCTTGCTTAGAGGACCCCTTGGACGTAGGCGAGCGACGGTCAGACTTTTTAGTAGTCAGGGACTGGTTCAACTTCTTTATTTGAGCAGACAAATCATCCGCCCACGCCGGGTTAGCTGCAGGGACCACAAACGGTTGCACCGGCATTGGGGGTCCCATAGGGGGTGTTAGTTTATGAACTAGCGTATGCAGAAGCGTGGAAAAAGCGGCCCACGACGGGTCATTATTTTCCCCCGTTGCCACCGTCACATTGGGGGGCAAGGAGCCCCCAAAACCAGAGCCCAAAGCTGCTATATTCTCCTCATAGGTATCTGCAGCTTCAGCAACACCGGCAGTGTGTTCAGCCCCAGAACCGTTACCCTCAGAAGCAGACATGATATAACTTGCAGTATCAGGTAACACAGTACAATTTGTCAGCAGCACAATACCTCTAGCCCAAACCCCTGCGCAGTATAGTCAGCACCAGCAGAAATAAAGGAGATATATGGTGACTAAATCACAGAGAAAATAAGATTTTAAACCTACCGGTAAATCTTTTTCTCCTAGTCCGTAGAGGATTCTGGGGACTCCGTAAGGACCATGGGGTATAGATGGGCTCCGCAGGAGACATGGGCACTCTAAAGACTTTAGATGGGTGTGCACTGGCTCCTCCCTCTATGCCCCTTCTCCAGACCTCAGTTAGATAACTGTGCCCAGAGGAGACTGACAGTACGAGGAAAGGATTTTTGTTAATCTAAGGGCAAGATACATACCAGCCCACACCATCCACACCGTACAACTTGGAACATACGAACCAGTTAACAGTATGAAACAAAACAGCATCAGCCAGAGACTGATCAAAACTGTAACATCACCCTTATGTAAGCAATAACTATATACAAGTCTTGCAGAATTTAGTCCGCACTGGGACGGGCGCCCAGCATCCTCTACGGACTACGAGAAATAGATTTACCGGTAGGTTTAAAATCTTATTTTCTCTTACGTCCTAGAGGATGCTGGGGACTCCGTAAGGACCATGGGGATTATACCAAAGCTCCAGACCGGGCAGGAGAGTGCGGATGACTCTGCAGCACCGATTGAGCAAACATGAGGTCCTCCTCAGCCAAGGTATCAAACTTGTAGAATTTAGCAAAAGTGTTTGAACCCGACAAAGTCGCCGCTCGGCAAAGCTGTAATGCCGAGACGCCTAGGGCAGCCGCCCAAGAAGAGCCCACCTTCCTAGTGGAGTAAGCCTTTACCGAATTTGGTAACGGCAATCCAGCCGTAGAATGAGCCTGCTGAATCGTGTTACAGATCCAGCGAGCAATAGTCTGTTTAGACGCAGGAGCGCCAACCTTGTTGGCTGCATACAGGACAAACAGTGCCTCTGTTTACCTAACCCGAGCCGTCCTGGCTGCATAAATTTTTAAGGCCCTGACTACATCAAAGAACTTGGAATACTCCAAGTCCCCCGTAGCCACAGGTACCACGATAGGTTGGTTCATATGAAAAGATGAAACCACCTTAGGCAAAAATTGAGGACGAGTCCTCAATTCTGCTCTATCCACATGGAAAATCAGATAGGGGCTCTTGTGAGATAAAGCCGCCAATTTGGACACCCGCCTTGCAGATGCCAAAGCCAACAACATGACCACCTTCAAAGTGAGAAATTTTAATTCAACTGATTGAAGAGGCTCAAACCAGTGAGATTTTAGGAACTGTAACACCACGTTAAGGTCCCATGGTGCCACTGGGGGCACAAAAGGAGGCTGGATATGCAGCACTCCCTTTACAAAAGTCTGGACTTCTGGGAGAGAAGCCAATTCCTTCTGAAAGAAAATTGATAGGGCCGAAATCTGTACCTTAATGGAGCCTAACTTTAGGCCCATATCCACTCCTGTCTGTAGAAAGTGGAGAAAACGGCCCAGATGGAAATCTTCCGTAGGAGCATTCTTGGCTTCACACCAAGATACATACTTCCTCCAGATACGGTGATAGTGTTTCGCCGTCACCTCCTTCCTAGCCTTTATCAGAGTAGGGATGACTTCTTCCGGAATACCTTTCCCCGCTAGGATTTTGTATTCAACCGCCATGCCGTCAAACGTAACCGCGGTAAGTCTTGGAACGCGCAGGGCCCCTGCTGCAACAGGTCTTCCCTGAGAGGAAGAGGCCACGGATCTTCTGTGAGCATTTCCTGAAGATCTGAATACCAGGCCCTTCGAGGCCAATCTGGAACAATGAGTATTGTCTGCACTCTTTTTCGTCTTATGATTCTCAGTATTTTTGAGATGAGCAGAAGAGGACACATAGACCGACTGAAACACCCATGGTGTCACCAGGGGGTCCACCGCTACTGCCTGAGGGTCCCTTGACCTGGCACAATACCTCCGAAGCTTCTTGTTGAGACGTGACGCCATCATGTCTATTTGCGGAAGTCCCCAATGACTTGTTATCTCTGCAAAAACTTCCTGATGAAGTCCCTACTCTCCTGGATAGAAATCGTGTCTGCTGAGGAAGTCTGCTTCCCAGTTGTCCACTCCCGGAATGAAGACTGCTGACAGAACGCTTGTGTGATTTTCCGCCCAGCGAAGAATCCTGGTGGCTTCCGCCATTGCCACTCTGCATCTTGTCCCGCCTTGGCGGTTTACATGAGCTACGGCTGAGACGTTGTCTGATTGAATCAGAACCGGTAGGTCGCGAAGAAGATTTTCCGCTTATCGTAGGCCGTTGTACATGGCCCTCAATTCCAGTACGTTGATGTGTAGACAAACCTCCTGGCTTGACCATAGTCCCTGAAAATTTCTTCCTTGTGTGACTGCTCCCCATCCTCGGAGGCTCGCGTCCGTGGTCACCAGAACCCAGTCTTGAATGCCGAACCTGCGACCCTTGAGAAGGTGAGCACTCTGCAGCCACCACAGGAGAGACACCCTGGGGACAGGCTTATTTTCTGATGTATTTGTAGATGGGACCCAGACCACTTGTCCAGAAGGTCCCACTGAAACGTCCTCGCATGGAACCTGCCGAAGGGAATGGCCTCGTAGGTCGCCACCATCTTTCCCAGTACTGGAGTGCATTGATGGACTGACACTCTTTTTGGTTTTAGCAGGTCTCTGACCATGTTCTGGAGTTCCTGGGCTTTTTCCATTGGGAGAAAAACCCTCTTCTGTTCCGTGTCCAGAATCATGCCTAAGAAAGATAGCCGAGTCGTTGGAATCAACTGTGACTTTAGCAGATTTAGAATCCAACCATGCTGCTGCAGCACTCTCAGGGAGAGCGACACGCTTTTCAGCAACTGATCTCTCGATCTCGCTTTTATCAGGAGATCGTCCAAGTACGGGATAATTGTGACTCCCTGCCTGCGCAGGAGCACCATCATTTCCGCCATTACCTTGGTGAAAATCCTCGGGGCCGTGGAAAGCCCAAACGGCAATGTCTGAAACTGGTAATGACAGTCCTGTACAGCGAATCTCAGGTACGCCTGATGAGGGGGATATATGGGGACATGAAGGTATGCATCCTTTATGTCTAGTGACACCATAAAATCCCCCCCTTCCAGGCTGGAGATAACTGTCCAGAGCGATTCCATCTTGAATTTTAACTTTTTCAAGTACAGGTTTAGGGATTTTAGATTCAGAATGGGTCTGACCGAGCCATCCGGTTTCGGGACCACAAACAGGGTTGAATAGTACCCCTTCCCCTGTTGGACTAGGGGAACCTTGATAATCCCTTGCTGTTGACACAGTTTTTGAATTGCAGCTAAAACTATTTCCCTCTCTGGGGAAGAAGCTGGTAAAGTAGACTTGAAAAATCGGCGAGGAGGCACCTCTTCGAATTCCAGTTTGTAACCTTGAGATACAATTTCCATCGGCCAAGGATCCACGTCTGACAGAACCCAGACCTGGCTGAAGAGTCGAAGACGTGCCCCCACCGGCGCGGACTTCCTCAGTGGAGCCCCAGCGTCATGCGGTGGATTTAGTAGAAGCCGGGGAGGACTTCTGCTCCTGGGAACTAGCCGTAGCAGGCATTCTTTTCCCTTTACCCTTACCTCTGGCGAAGAAGGAAGAGCCCCGACCTCTTCTGGACTTATGCGACCGAAAGGACTGCATCTGATATTGTAGTGTTTTCTTTTGCTGTGGGGGAACATAAGGTAAAAAAGAAGATTTACCCGTGGTAGCTGTGGAAACCAGGTCTGCGAGACCCTCCCCAAATAAAACCTCACCCTTGTAAGGCAAAATTTCCATATGTCTCTTTGAGTCAGCATCACCCGTCCATTGGCGGGTCCACAGGGCTCGCCTAGCAGAAATTGCCATGGCGTTGGCTCTTGAACCTAACCGCCCAACGTCTCTCGCAGCGTCTCTCTTTGGAGATGGTAGCGCCACCTTTTTGGACAAGCATGTCAAAGTCTTGTCCACCCTTGGCGAGGATTCCCACCTTACCCTGTCCTGTGCGGGGAAAGGATACGCCATAAGAATCCTCTTGGGAATCTGCAGTTTCTTGTCTGGAGGGGTCATCTGTGATATGCAAAACATCTTTTATAGCAATAATCATATAATGAATACTTTTGGCCACCCTTGGATGTAACCTCGCATCATCGTAGTCGACACTGGAGTCAGAATCCGTGTCGGTATCAGTGTCTGCTACTTGGGACAGGGGACGTTTCTGAGACCCTGAAGGGCCCTGTGATACAGCCAAAGCAATTTTCCCTTGACTCTGCTTTGTCCATTCTCTTATGTAATAAAGACACATTTGCATTTAAAACATTCCACATATCCAACCAATCAGGTGTCGGCGTCGCCGACGGAAACACCACAATCATCTGCTCTACCTCCTCCTTAGAGGAGCCTTACGCTTCAGACATGCCGACACACACGTACCGACACCTCCACACACTCAGGGATATATATCTATATGGAGACAGTCCCCCAATAAGGCCCTTTGGAGAGACAGAGAGAGAGAGTATGCCAGCACACACCCAGCGCCACCGGACACTGGAATATAAACCCAGTCAGTACAGCGTATATATATATATATATATATATATATATATATATATAATTATAATAAGAATTTACTTACCGATAATTCTATTTCTCGTAGTCCGTAGTGGATGCTGGGAACTCCGTAAGGACCATGGGGAATAGCGGCTCCGCAGGAGACTGGGCACAAAAGTAAAGCTTTAGGACTACCTGGTGTGCACTGGCTCCTCCCCCTATGACCCTTCTCCAAGCCTCAGTTAGGATACTGTGCCCGGACGAGCGTACACAATAAGGAAGGATTTTGAATCCCGGGTAAGACTCATACCAGCCACACCAATCACACCGTACAACCTGTGATCTGAACCCAGTTAACAGCATGATAACAGAGGAGCCTCTGAAAAGATGGCTCACAACAATAATAACCCGATTTTTGTAACAATAACTATGTACAAGTATTGCAGACAATCCGCACTTGGGATGGGCGCCCAGCATCCACTACGGACTACGAGAAATAGAATTATCGGTAAGTAAATTCTTATTTTCTCTGACGTCCTAGTGGATGCTGGGAACTCCGTAAGGACCATGGGGATTATACCAAAGCTCCCAAACGGGCGGGAGAGTGCGGATGACTCTGCAGCACCGAATGAGAGAACTCCAGGTCCTCCTCAGCCAGGGTATCAAATTTGTAGAATTTAGCAAACGTGTTTGCCCCTGACCAAGTAGCCGCTCGGCAAAGTTGTAAAGCAGAGACCCCTCGGGCAGCCGCCCAAGATGAGCCCACCTTCCTTGTGGAATGGGCTTTTACAGATTTTGGCTGTGGCAGGCCTGCCACAGAATGTGCAAGCTGAATTGTACTACAAATCCAATGAGCAATAGTCTGCTTAGAAGCAGGAGCACCCAGCTTGTTGGGTGCATACAGGATAAACAGCGAGTCAGATTTTCTGACTCCAGCCGTCCTGGAAACATATATTTTCAGGGCCCTGACTACGTCCAGCAACTTGGAGTCCTCCAAGTCCCTAGTAGCCGCAGGTACCACAATAGGCTGGTTCAAGTGAAACGCTGAAACCACCTTAGGGAGAAATTGAGGACGAGTCCTCAATTCTGCCCTGTCCGTATGAAAAATTAGGTAAGGGCTTTTATAGGATAAAGCCGCCAATTCTGAGACACGCCTGGCTGAAGCCAGGGCCAACAGCATTACCACTTTCCATGTGAGATATTTTAAGTCCACAGTGGTGAGTGGTTCAAACCAATGTGATTTTAGGAACCCCAAAACTACATTGAGATCTGTATATGCAGTACCCCCTTGACAAACGTCTGAACTTCAGGAACTGAAGCCAGTTCTTTCTGAAAGAAAATCGACAGGGCCGAAATTTGAACCTTAATGGACCCTAATTTTAGGCCCATAGACAGTCCTGTTTGCAGGAAATGCAGGAAACGACCCAGTTGAAATTCCTCTGTAGGGGCCTTCCTGGCCTCGCACCACGCAACATATTTACGCCAAATACGGTGATAATGCTGTACGGTTACATCCTTCCTGGCTTTGATCAGGGTAGGGATGACTTCATCCGAAATGCCTTTTTCCTTCAGGATCCGGCGTTCAACCGCCATGCCGTCAAACGCAGCCGCGGTAAGTCTTGGAACAGACAGGGTCCCTGCTGGAGCAGGGTCCTTTCTTAGAGGTAGAGGCCACGGGTCCTCTGTGAGCATCTCTTGAAGTTCCACGTACCAAGTCCTTCTTGGCCAATCCGGAGCCACGAGTATAGTCCTTACTCCTCTCCTTCTTATGATTCTCAGTACCTTGGGTTTGAGAGGCAGAGGAGGGAACACATACACTGACTGGTACACCCACGGTGTTACCAGAGCGTCCACAGCTATTGCCTGAGGGTCCCTTGACCTGGCGCAATACCTGTCTAGTTTTTTGTTGAGGCGGGACGCCATCATGTCCACCTTTGGTTTTTCCCAACGGTTCACAATCATGTGGAAGACTTCTGGGTGAAGTCCCCACTCTCCCGGGTGGAGGTCGTGTCTGCTGAGGAAGTCTGCTTCCCAGTTGTCCACTCCCGGAATGAACACTGCTGACAGTGCTATCACATGATTTTCCGCCCAGCGAAGAATCCTTGCAACTTCTGCCATTGCCCTCCTGCTTCTTGTGCCGCCCTGTCTGTTTACGTGGGCGACTGCCGTGATGTTGTCTGACTGGATCAGCACCGGCTGACCTTGAAGCAGAGGTCTTGCTAGGCTTAGAGCATTGTAGATGGCCCTTAGCTCCAGGATATTTATGTGAAGTGATGTCTCCAGGCTTGACCACAAGCCCTGGAAATTTCTTCCCTGTGTGACTGCTCCCCAGCCTCTCAGGCTGGCATCCGTGGTCACCAGGACCCAGTCCTGAATGCCGAATCTGCGGCCCTCTAGAAGATCAGCACTCTGCAACCACCACAGGAGAGACACCCTTGTCCTTGGTGACAAGATTATCCGCTGATGCATCTGAAGATGCGACCCGGACCATTTGTCTAGCAGATCCCACTGGAAGGTTCTTGCGTGGAATCTGCCGAATGGGATTGCTTCGTAAGAAGCCACCATCTTTCCCAGGACCCTTGTGCATTGATGCACTGAGACTTGGCCTGGTTTTAGGAGATTTCTGACTAGTTCGGATAACTCCCTGGCTTTCTCCTCCGGGAGAAACACCTTTTTATGGACTGTGTCCAGGATCATCCCTAGGAATAGAAGTCGTGTCGTCGGGATCAGCTGCGATTTTGGAATATTGAGAATCCAACCGTGCTGGCGCAGCACTATCTGAGATAGTGCTACTCCGACTTCCAACTGTTCCCTGGATCTTGCCCTTATCAGGAGATCGTCCAAGTAAGGGATAACTAAAACTCCCTTCCTTCGAAGGAGTATCATCATTTCGGCCATTACCTTGGTAAAGACCCGGGGTGCCGTGGACAATCCAAACGGCAGCGTCTGAAACTGATAGTGACAGTTCTGTAAAACAAACCTGAGGTACCCTTGGTGAGAAGGGTAAATTGGGACATGTAGGTAAGCATCTTTGATGTCCAGAGAGACCATATAGTCTCCTTCTTCCAGGTTTGCAATCACTGCTCTGAGTGACTCCATCTTGAATTTGAACCTTTGTATGTAAGTGTTCAAGGATTTTAGGTTTAAAATTGGTCTCACCGAGCCGTCCGGCTTCGGTACCACAAATAGTGTGGAATAGTACCCCTTTCCCTGTTGTAGGAGGGGTACCTTGATTATCACCTGCTGGGAATATAGCTTGTGAATGGCTTCCAATACTGCCTCCCTGTCTGAGGGAGGCGTCGGTAAAGCAGACTTTAGAAAACGGCGAGGGGGAGACGTCTCGAATTCCAATTTGTACCCCTGAGATACCACCTGAAGGATCCAGGGGTCCACTTGCGAGTGGGCCCACTGCGCACTGAACTTCTTGAGACGGGCCCCCACCATGCCTGAGTCCGCTTGTAAAGCCCCAGCGTCATGCTGAGGACTTTGCGGAGGCGGGAGAGGGCTTTTGTTCCTGGGAACTGGCTGTTTGTTGCAGCCTTTTTCCTCTCCCTCTGCCACGGGGCAGAAATGAGGCGCCTTTTGCCCGCTTGCCCTTATGGGGCCGAAAGGACTGCGCCTGATAATACGGCGTCTTCTTAGGTTGAGAAGCTACCTGGGGTAAAAATGTGGATTTTCCAGCAGTTGCCGTGGCTACCAGGTCTGATAGACCTACCCCAAATAACTCCTCCCCCTTATAAGGCAATACTTCCATGTGCCTTTTAGAATCCGCATCACCTGACCACTGCCGCGTCCATAAACCTCTTCTTGCAGAAATGGACAGCGCGCTAACTCTTGATGCCAGTCGGCAAATATCCCTCTGTGCATCACGCATATATAGAAATGCATCCTTCAAATGCTCTATAGTCAGTAATATACTGTCCCTATCTAGGGTATCAATATTTTCAGTCAGGGAATCCGACCACGCCAGGCCCGCACTGCACATCCAGGCTGAAGCGATTGCTGGTCGCAGTATAACACCCGTGTTAGTGTATATACATTTTAGGATATTCTCCAGCTTTCTATCGGCAGGTTCCTTTAGGGCGGCCGTATCAGGAGAGGGTAGTGCTACCTGTTTAGACAAGCGTGTGAGCGCTTTATCCACCCTAGGGGGTGTTTCCCAACGTGCCCTATCCTCTGGCGGGAAAGGGTACGATGCCAATAACCTTTTAGGAATTAGCAGTTTTTTATCGGGGGAAACCCACGCCTCATCACACACTTAATTTAATTCCTCGGATACAGGAAAAACTACAGGCAGTTTTTTCTCACCAAACATAATACCCTCTTTAGTGGTACTTGTATTATCAGAGATATGCAATACATTTTTCATTGCTTCAATCATGTAACGTGTGGCCCTAGTGGAAGTCACGTTTGTCTCCTCATCATCGACACTGGAGTCAGTATCCGTGTCTGTGTCTGCCATTTGAGGTAACGGGCGTTTTAAAGCCCCTGATGGCGTTTGAGACCCCTGGACAGGCACAAGCTGAGTAGCCGGCTGTCTCATGTCGTCAACTGTCTGTCGTAAAGAGCTGACACTGTCACGCAATTCCTTCCATAAGCTCATCCACTCAGGTGTCGACTCCCTAGGGGGTGACAACTCTATAATAGGCAATTGCTCCGCCTCCATCTCATTTTCCTCCTCAAACATGTCGACACAATCGTACCGACACACCGCACACACACAGGGAATGCTCTGATAGAGGACAGGACCCCACTAGCCCTTTGGGGAGACAGAAGGAGAGTATGCCAGCACACACCAGAGCGCTATATATAGACAGGAATACCACTATAAAATGTGCTTTTCCCTTTATAGCTGCTGTTAGTATCAAAACTGCGCCAAATTAGTGCCCCCCTCTCTTTTTTACCCTTTTCTGTAGTGCAGGACTGCAGGGGAGAGTCAGGGAGACGTCCTTCCAGCGGAGCTGTGATGGAAAATGGCGCCCGTGTGCTGAGGAGATAGGCTCCACCCCCTTCTCGGCGGCCTTTTCTCCCGCTTTTTGGTGAGTTCTGGCAGGGGTTAAAATACATCCATATAGCCCTGGGGGTTATATGTGGTGTATTTATGCCAGCCAAGGTGTTTACATTGCTGCTCAGGGCGCCCCCCCCCCTAGCGCCCTGCACCCTCAGTGACCGAAGTGTGAAGTGTGCCTGAGTAACAATGGCGCACAGCTGCAGTGCTGTGCGCTACCTTGTTGAAGACTGATGTCTTCTGCCGCCGATTTTTCCGGACCTCTTCTTGCTTCTGGCTCTGTAAGGGGGCCGGCGGCGCGGCGCTGGGACCGAGCTCCGAGGCTGGGCCTGTGTTCGGTCCCTCTGGAGCTAATGGTGTCCAGTAGCCTAAGAAGCCCAATCCACTCTGCACGCAGGTGAGTTCGCTTCTTCTCCCCTTAGTCCCTCGATGCAGTGAGCCTGTTGCCAGCAGGTCTCACTGAAAATAAAAAACCTAAAACTAAACTTTCACTAAGAAGCTCAGGAGAGCCCCTAGTGTGCACCCTTCTCGGCCGGGCACAAAAATCTAACTGAGGCTTGGAGGAGGGTCATAGGGGGAGGAGCCAGTGCACACCAGGTACTCCTAAAGCTTTACTTTTGTGCCCAGTCTCCTGCGGAGCCGCTATTCCCCATGGTCCTTACGGAGTTCCCAGCATCCACTAGGACGTCAGAGAAATATATATACATAAATACATACACACACACTCACTGTGCCAAATAAATGTGCCCCCCCCCCCCCCCCCCTCTTTTTTGCCCTCTGTACTTGTGTTCAGCAGGGGAGAGTCCGGAGAGCCAGCTTCTCTGCAGCGTGCTGTGGAGAAAATGGCGCTGGTTAGTGCTGTGGGATCAAGCTCCGCCCCCACAACGGCGGGCTTCGGTCCCGCTCAAATCTTTATACTGGCGGGGGTTTCTGTAATATACTGCCTCCGCAGTATATATATATATATATATATATATATATATATATATATATATATATATATATATATATATATATATATATATATATATATATATATATATCTATGCCAGTGTCCCTAGAGGTTCATAATTGCAGCCCAGGGCGCCCCCCACTGCGCCCTGCACCCATACAGTGCCGCCAGTGTGTGTGTGAATGTGGGAACAATGTCGCGCAGCGTTACCGCTGCGCGGTACCTCATTGAAGATCTGAAGTCTTCTGCCGCCTTTGAAGTCTTCTTTCTTCTCATTCTCACCCGGCTTCTATCTTCCGGCTCTGTGAGGAGGACGGCGGCGCGGCTCCGGGACGAACGGCGAGGGTGAGACCTGCGTTCCGACCCTCTGGAGCTAATGGTGTCCAGTAGCCTAAGAAGCAGAGCCTATCATTTAAGTAGGTCTGCTTCTCTCCCCTCAGTCCCACGATGCAGGGAGCCTGTTGCCAGCAGTGCTCCCTGAAAATAAAAAACCTAACAAAAAGTATTTTTTCAGAGAAACTCAGGAGAGCTCCCCTGCAGTGCACCCAGTCTCCTCTGGGCACAGGAGCTAACTGAGGTCTGGAGGAGGGGCATAGAGGGAGGAGCCAGTGCACACCCATCTAAAGTCTTTAGAGCGTCCATGTCTCCTGCGGAGCCCGTCTATACCCCATGGTCCTTACGGAGTCCCCAGCATCCTCTAGGACGTAAGAGAAAAAATAGGATTTTACTTACCGGTTAATCTATTTCTCGTAGTCCGTAGAGGATGCTGGGGACTCCGTAAGGACCATGGGGAATAGACGGGCTCCGCAGGAGATAGGGCACTTTAAGAAAGCTTTGGATTCTGGGTGTGCACTGGCTCCTCCCTCTATGTCTCTCCTCCAGACCTCAGTTAGAGAAACTGTGCCCAGAGGATATGAACAGTACGAGGAAAGGATTTATGTAACCTAAGGGCGAGATTCATACCAGTGTCAAAGTCAGAAAAATGTCTCTATGCACGTTGCCATATTTGCACCGCACACTGGTCCGTGCTGCGCATGCGTACGCTCTCCCGTGAAGGCGCATACCCGCAATAGCGTGCACTCGCAGGCGCGGTATGCGTATTTACGGTAGAGTTTATGTAGTCGTAGCGTGCGACTCATTCGTTACATATTTTTACAATTAATGTAGTTTATAGATCATGGTCCCTTTGATAGTTTCTGAAAGTTTGGTTAATATAGAAGGTCCCTGAGCTAAGGAATCCCTCTTTGTATCGTACGAAGGGTCTAACAGGAATCATACAGCAGTGTTTGGTACCCATCGGAAGAGTATTTAATTAGCAATATTCCGGTGTTGGTTTGGAGCGTATTAATCGCTCGTGCGAATAGTTATGGACATAAGAAGTTTATGTCCATTTCTACTATTTACTCATACTCAGGTATGCGGCGGGAAACCTAGTTCCCCACCCACCTGAGCTGTTTGAAATCGTCACAGCCCACCTGTATGAATCAACCTATGACCTTTTGTTATGATGCAGGGCCGAATTCCGACGTCCAATGGACAATGGGATTGTAGGGACTGTAGGATTGCATTGTGTGTGGGGCATAAATAGGCAGGCCGACCACATCGAGCTCTCACTCTTCAACGGTTCTCATTGCTGAAAATCGGGTGCTGGATGTCCAGGCGCATGCGATCGTTTACCCTTGTGCGTAAGTTTCTCTCCGTTATCATTGTCTTTCTGTGAGCCAATTTCTCTCATCTCTCTCCGTCTCTCTCTCTCTCTTTCCCTTCTCTCTCTCTCTCGTATCTCCCCTAGACTAGTATTGTATTGTATTAGATAGTATTGTTTAGTTCTGTGGTTAGGAAGTCTCTGTTATATTGTAGTGTATCATTTGTACTGTTATCCCCTTTTTACAAGTATACTAGATATAATACAGTTAATAGGCTTTGGAACCTAAACCAGTATCTGTGTATTTTCTATAGTGTTAAGTGTTCACTTGAGCGTCGGTGACGCTCAAGCAGCTTTGTAGTTAGTCAGGTTACACAAGGTTGCACTTACACCCTGTATTCACATTAAGGTATTCCGTGTATTTCATTGGTATAAGGTTTAGACATAAAGGTATAGCGTTGTGAGCGTCTGCGCCGCTGGTGATCTCCTCGTGGTCTCGAGCGTCCGCTACGCCATAGCGAATCATTACTCTAGTCATAGCCAATAACGTGTCCTGTGATCGCTGGGCCGTGAGCGAACGTGACGCTTGAGCGTCTCGCCTACGGGTGAGCGATCGTTACGCAACTAGCGTACCATTACGGTACTTCTTAAGTAAACAGCGTACAGTGTTCTTAGCTTCATAAAGGGTTGTTTATACGACAAGGGAATTTAGCATTGTCAATTGGGGACTCGTCCTATCCTTCTCATATCTGCACTAGGTAGATCAGCAGACATTATCCCCCCAGCAAAGGGTGGGAGGTTGTCTCGCAGTGCTGACGGGATAAGCGTCTGCTTCGCTTAGATAAAGAGTGCTGAAGGAATCCGGGAACCGGAAGTAAGAACAAAACGCTTGTGTCTTTTAAAACTGTTTTATTTCTCTTCTGTCTTGCGTATACACGCACACATACATTTATCTGCATTTCTTTTTCAAATTTCGTATATCACTATTCCTGTTTGCCAAGTTTTATAGTTGATAGAAAGTGCAAAAAGAGATTTGCTGTTATTTCATAGTAGAGGTAATAGTTAAAGTATAGACCAACACACGGCTTGTCTGGGAGATAAGACAGTCAGTGTGGTGTGCGGTAGATGATCAGGGATCATCTACATTGATAAAGGTAGAAATTGTGTTACGGTGGATCTTTGTTTTGCGTACACGTGTCCCTAACAAAAGACTTGCGTACGCAATCCAAACGGCAGACGCACGCAGCGTACATTACGCAACGTAGCGTCTGGTTACGCCCACGTAGCTCAAGTCACGAAAAGTTGAATTAGCGCAAAGCGATAATTAGCGCAAAGGCGATAAGTAACGCACAGCGGTAAATAACGCGACGCGGTAAATAACGCAAATCTATTTTTGGAAAATCTGAAATTTAGTTTAACAGATCCTGCTCCTAATTAGTAACACTGTTGGACTGAAGACAATTTCTGCGCAGAAATAGATATAGAAACAAAAGTGTACATGTGTTGAGTGAGTGTGGTTTTGTATACAAAAGTTTATATAACTTTAAGGTGGAACCAAAAGGAAAGTCGGGTACTCGTCAAGGGACACACGTGTAAGTGACATATACGGTGGCTAGGGAGGCATCCCTGGTTAAATAATATTTGAGCATTAGAGTATAGCGGACCATAAGGTAACAGACCAGGAGGTCATTAACAGAAGGTAACAAGACCAGGAGGTCGTAAGGTACTAAAGAGGTCCGCTATAAAAGTCCAGTGGCACAACGCCTGGGGTGTTGGTGCAGAACCCATATAGGCCATAAGCTCTTGCTGAAGGAATCGCGGCCGGAAACATCGATTCCATTGATCTCTCAGTACATAACAAGTAGTGCTTGTGTACTGAACGATTGGACCACACGTAATTGTGTGCAGTAGTTAGTAATCTGACCTAATACCATTAGAGTAAAGTGGTCACAAACGCTATCTGTACATTCTGACGTGATTTGTGTAATTTTTTATTTTTGGAAGGGAAGTTCGCTGGTCACTCAGGAACTATCTAACAACCCCACCTTTACTGGAAAGAGTAAGTGTCCTGCGGGTAACCCTCATATGTTCCAGTAAACTGAAGGTTCCATAGGGGCCCTGTATCGAGTACGCCAGCACCATATCGGTGTGATCAGGTCGTATTGGTCGAGGTGGGCGAGTGAGTGGGGTACTCGGTAAACCGCCACCGCCGGCCTACTGTGGAGTAATTTGGTTGTCTGTAAAGGCTTGCTGAAAACCTTGATACAGAAATCCAAGGAGGACTAAGCAACACCTGCAGACTATGGGGGCCAGTTGCTCAGGTAGGGGGCGATCAACCCTGGTTCAGGTTGATTCTGTGAACCGACCAGTTGGGTCGGCACGATATGTAATGTGTGAAAAATATGGAAGTCACACCGAATCTTTATGTGATGAATGGGAGAGAATGACTGTACAAGACAGGGACAAATTCCCAAGAATAGGTAGCTTCAGTCCAGACGTGTTACAAAATTTAAGGAGGAGGATATGTCTCGTAAAATCATCAAAGAGACGAATTCAGCATCATGATTACTTACAGTTATGGCACCAGGAAGGTGAGATACAGAGAGGTTTGGCTCTGGCGGCGGGATCTGGGGCAGTCAGGAAGCTGATAGCCACAGCTCCACCTCCACCATACATTGCAGGAGAGAAGTTGATTACGGAGAGAAACGCACTGGGTTGTAAAACACAAACTCTTAGTAACCCTGTAAATGTTAATGATGTTAACCAAATAACTCATGCAAGTATTAACCCGTGCAAGATGTACCCTGTTTTGAACCTTCCTCAGGAGTGTGATCAAGAAGAAGATTCGGCAACAATTTCAGCGCTCTCTCTAGCGGCCACCATATCAGAAACCACAGTAGGAACTGCACCACCCACGAGATTAGTTAAGGCCCCTAGCGGAGGGATAGGTGAGGTCGTGTCAACGGATGGACTTGCCCCAAGAGACTGTGATCCGGATTTTGATGTTAACCATGATGTTGACCAGAGCAGTCTGTTCCGGCGAGAGTACCATAGAGGTCGAGAGAGGTTCTGGAATGGGTTCCGATTATGATGATGGAGGCGTAGTTTTCCAAGATCAACCAAACCAACAAGCAAAGGCGAGTATCAGAAAACGATCCGATAGAAGAAATTGTGATGGATTGTTAGCTGAAGAAAATTGTATCTGTAGGCTCTGTGATAATCTGGTTGAAGATGGATGCATAAAGAAATGCCAATCTAGTTTTAATATCCATATAGACCGGCATCCATTGAGTGACTATCACTCCTTAGTGGGTAACGTGTTAAACCAAACAGATTGTTGGGTATGCTCTCAAGTACCTCAGGGTCATAGCAAATCAGGGCTAGTACCATTTCCTTTAACGTTAGGGGAGGTACTTGAGCTAAGTGGTGGGAGACCGGTGGACCGGAGGTTTAATATCTCCAGCCCTCCTAGTTTGAAGCTCCACCAATACCATGTGGATAGGTCCCTCTTATGTTTCAATATCTCCAATCCCAGAAAACCGGGAAATTGGGAAGTGTCATGGAGCAACCTTACCATGACCTTTTCACACAGAGCAGATAGAATGCCTACAGATACAGAGCTGGTACGCCACATAGCCAGTAGAGGAAAATCTTTCCGGTATCGATATACCTTAGGAAATAGGATTACTAGAGTTGGAGAGGTATCACCAGGATACTGTGCACATATCGTACAAACTGATACGTGCATTAGGCAGATGGAAGAATTAGGGTCAGGAGATTTCACCTGGAAGGTTTGTAACATGGTCATGTCCTTCTCCGTCCCATATGTTCTCCCCGATGATGCATATTTCATATGCGGGAGAAAGGCGTACAAGTGGCTTGCCCCAAACTCTGAAGGATTGTGTTATATTGGAAAAGTATTGCCTGAAGTGATGACTGTTACACATGACAAAATGAAGGACATACACCGTGGTGCCCAAGCTCCTTATACTCACACTCATTACGAGCACCGAGTTAAAAGACAACTGTCAGAAAGGTTAGAGCATCCGGCCTCTGATCTTATCCATGAATCCACCGGGATTCAGGTCCTGGTCGCGTTAGATTTCACTCGTACCGCTCGGGGAGTGATGAATTATAGATACATTTCCGCACTCGCCAATTTGTTAGATAATATCACTGAAATGTATGATGACACGTTTAGATACACTGGAAGAGAACTTCAAGCTTATAAAACAGAACTAGTTCAGCATAGGATGGTTCTTAATTATCTTACAGCAGTAACAGGCGGATATTGTGTTACATTGGCAACACAGTACGGCATAAAGTGTTGCACTTATATCACGAATAGCACCGAGGATCCGGTAGAGGTCATAGACCAAAAGATGGACGACATTCTCCAATTAAAGTAGGAATTTCGTCGAAAACACAATCTCACCCTTGCTGCTGTAGGTAATGAGCTGACTGGTTGGGTGTCATGGTTGAACCCGCGAAATTGGTTCTCCGGTTTAGGAGACTGGGCTCAAGGAGTCATAATGGATGTTGGAAAGTTTCTACTATGTATCTTGGGTGTCGTTATATCGATTGGATTGATATTTAGATGCGGGCAGGCTTTAATGAGGTGCAAACAAAGTACAAAAGTGATGAGCTTGAGGAGTGAGGAAACCGTAATTAACCTGGATTTGATTTATGACCCAATGATAGAAACCAGGATGTGATGAAAATGCGATTATACGGTCCGTTTCTTTCACCTGTTTTTCTGCTTTTCTCCAAGATACAAAGACCCCCTTGGACGAGGAAGTTGACGAGACGCTATACAGACAACAGACAAGCACCAAAGATGAAGTTTTGACCACTTGAGAAATGGACACTTGATGAACTTTGCCATGGATCCCCAGTTTCCCTAGTACTTTTAAACTCACGCTAGCCCAACATTTTTTTGTAAATCTGATGGCTCAGACAAAGCTATTTGCTCATGCCCAAGGAGCAATACAGCGCAAAGAAGACGACTCTCAACAGATACCGAACACAACTTCGACGACAGATGTACATTTCCCTGACATAGAATATCATTGCATTTTCCATAAGTGTTCTTTATCTTCATCTCTACAACCCTCAGGTAATGACACACATAGACGATAGGGAATACAGGCACAGATATCAGCAACCACATACCTCCCCCATTCATGTATCATCAACTAAAATGTGCTCCCCATTTTGTTCAAAATCCGAAAAGAGCTCGGTAAAGTTTGACAGCCCATCCACAGACCTGTACCACAGGATAAGAAGGAATTCAAATGTATACTTCGCAATACCTCGAAGCTTGATTTACAACACGTACGGCACGATGATACATGACCCTCCAAACATGGACTCATACACACATGCTTCTACTTTCTCACTAGGTCATACCCTCTTCACACCTACTCCTCTCTTCTTCCTTACCCCACCATGGAAATCAATTAACCCCTGACTTGCATTTTTCTCCTTAAATGTTTTGTGGCAGTTATTATTGACTGCCAAAGGGTGGACTGTCAAAGTCAGAAAAATGTCTCTATGCACGTTGCCATATTTGCACCGCACACTGGTCCGTGCTGCGCATGCGTACGCTCTCCCGTGAAGGCGCATACCCGCAATAGCGTGCACTCGCAGGCGCGGTATGCGTATTTACGGTAGAGTTTATGTAGTCGTAGCGTGCGACTCATTCGTTACATATTTTTACAATTAATGTAGTTTATAGATCATGGTCCCTTTGATAGTTTCTGAAAGTTTGGTTAATATAGAAGGTCCCTGAGCTAAGGAATCCCTCTTTGTATCGTACGAAGGGTCTAACAGGAATCATACAGCAGTGTTTGGTACCCATCGGAAGAGTATTTAATTAGCAATATTCCGGTGTTGGTTTGGAGCGTATTAATCGCTCGTGCGAATAGTTATGGACATAAGAAGTTTATGTCCATTTCTACTATTTACTCATACTCAGGTATGCGGCGGGAAACCTAGTTCCCCACCCACCTGAGCTGTTTGAAATCGTCACAGCCCACCTGTATGAATCAACCTATGACCTTTTGTTATGATGCAGGGCCGAATTCCGACGTCCAATGGACAATGGGATTGTAGGGACTGTAGGATTGCATTGTGTGTGGGGCATAAATAGGCAGGCCGACCACATCCAGCTCTCACTCTTCAACGGTTCTCATTGCTGAAAATCGGGTGCTGGATGTCCAGGCGCATGCGATCGTTTACCCTTGTGCGTAAGTTTCTCTCCGTTATCATTGTCTTTCTGTGAGCCAATTTCTCTCATCTCTCTCCGTCTCTCTCTCTCTCTTTCCCTTCTCTCTCTCTCTCGTATCTCCCCTAGACTAGTATTGTATTGTATTAGATAGTATTGTTTAGTTCTGTGGTTAGGAAGTCTCTGTTATATTGTAGTGTATCATTTGTACTGTTATCCCCTTTTTACAAGTATACTAGATATAATACAGTTAATAGGCTTTGGAACCTAAACCAGTATCTGTGTATTTTCTATAGTGTTAAGTGTTCACTTGAGCGTCGGTGACGCTCAAGCAGCTTTGTAGTTAGTCAGGTTACACAAGGTTGCACTTACACCCTGTATTCACATTAAGGTATTCCGTGTATTTCATTGGTATAAGGTTTAGACATAAAGGTATAGCGTTGTGAGCGTCTGCGCCGCTGGTGATCTCCTCGTGGTCTCGAGCGTCCGCTACGCCATAGCGAATCATTACTCTAGTCATAGCCAATAACGTGTCCTGTGATCGCTGGGCCGTGAGCGAACGTGACGCTTGAGCGTCTCACCTACGGGTGAGCGATCGTTACGCAACTAGCGTACCATTACGGTACTTCTTAAGTAAACAGCGTACAGTGTTCTTAGCTTCATAAAGGGTTGTTTATACGACAAGGGAATTTAGCATTGTCACCAGCCACACCAATCACACCGTATAACTTGTGATAAACTACCCAGTTAACAGTATAAACAAGTAACATAGCCTCGGTTCAAGACCGACCAACTATAACATAACCCTTATGTAAGCAATAACTATATACAAGTCTTGCAGAAGAAGTCCGCACTTAGGACGGGCGCCCAGCATCCTCTACGGACTACGAGAAATAGATTTACTGGTAAGTAAAATCCTATTTTCTCTAACGTCCTAGAGGATGCTGGGGACTCCGTAAGGACCATGGGGATTATACCAAAGCTCCCAAATGGGCGGGAGAGT
This sequence comes from Pseudophryne corroboree, assembly GCF_028390025.1. Taxonomy (NCBI): domain Eukaryota; kingdom Metazoa; phylum Chordata; class Amphibia; order Anura; family Myobatrachidae; genus Pseudophryne; species Pseudophryne corroboree. The sequence goes on along the minus strand of NC_086447.1, from coordinate 245,908,495 downwards.
GCGGATGACTCTGCAGCACCGATTGAGCAAACAGGAGGTCCTCCTCAGCCAGGGTATTAAACTTATAGAACTTTGCAAAGGTGTTTGACCCCGACCAAGTAGCAGCTCAGCACAGTTGTAGTGCCGAGACCCCTCGGGCAGCCGCCCAAGAGCCCACCTTCCTAGTGGAATTTGCCTTAATCGATTTAGGCAATGGCAATCCTGCCGTAGAATGCGCCTGCTGAATCGTGTTACAGATCCAGCTAGCAATTGTCTGCTTTGAAGCAGGAGCGCCAACCTTGTTGGCCGCGTACAGAACAAACAGTTTCAGTCTTCCTGATCCTAGCTGTTCTGGTCACGTAAATCTTCAAAGCCCTGACCACATCCAGGGACTCGGAGTCCTCCAAGTCCCGTGTAGCCACAGGCACGACAATAGGTTGGTTCATATGAAAAGATGAGACCACCTTGGGCAGAAATTGAGGACGAGTCCTCAACTCTGCCCTATCCACGTGAAAAATCAGGTATGGGCTTTTATATGATAAAGCCGCTAATTCCGAAACACGCCTTGCAGAAGCTAAGAGGCCAACAACATGACCACTTTCCAAGTGAGGTATTTCAACTCCACTGTTTTGAGTGGTTCAAACCAAGGTGACTTGAGGAAACTTAATACCACGTTAAGATCCCAAGGCGCCACCGGCGGTACAAAAGGAGGCTAAATATGCAGCACTCCCTTCACAAAAGTCTGTACTTCAGGAAGAGAAGCCAATTCTTTTTGAAAGAAAATGGATAAGGCCGAAATTTGGACCTATATGGACCCAAATTTTAGGCCCAAATTCACTCCCGTTTGAAGGAAGTGAAGCAGACGGCCCAAATGGAACTCCTCCGTAGGAGCGGCTCTGGCCTCCCACCAATAAACATATTTCCGCCATATACGGTGATGTTTCGATGTCACATCCTTCCTAGCCTTGATCAGGGTAGGAATGAACTCCTCCGGAATCCCTTTTTCAGCTAGGATCCGGCGTTCAACCGCCATGCCGTCAAACGCAGCCGCGGTAAGTCTTGGAACAGACAGGGCCCCTGCTGCAGCAGGTCCTGCCTTAGAGAAAGAGGCCACGGATCTTCTGTGAGCAACTCTTGCAGATCCGGATACCAAGTCCTCCTTGGCCAATCTGGAACAATGAGAATTGTTCTGACCCTTCTTAGTCTTATTAATCTCAACACCTTGGGTATGAGAGGCAGAGGAGGAAACACATAGACCGATCTGAACACCCATGGTGTCACCAGAGCGTCTACCGCTACCGCCTGAGGGTCTCTTGACCTGGCGCAATACCTCTTTAGCTTTTTGTTGAGACGGGACGCCATCATGTCTATTTGAGGCAGTCCCCACCGATCCACGATCTGTGTGAAGACTTCTTGATGAAGTCCCCACTCTCCCGTATGCAGGTCGTGCCTGCTGAGGAAGTCCGCCTCCCAGTTGTCCACCCCCGGGATGAACACTGCTGACAGTGCGCTTACATGGCCTTCCGCCCAGAGCCGAATCCTGGTTGCCTCTGCCATGGCCACTCTGCTCCTTGTGCCGCCTTGGCGGTTTACATGAGCCACTGCCGTGATATTGTCCAACTGAATCAGAACCGGTTTGTTCTGAAGCCACTCCTCCGCCTGGCGTAGGGCGTTGTAAATGGCCCTTAACTCCAGGACATTGATGTGGAGACAAGTCTCTAGGCTTGACCAGAGACCTTGGAAATTTCTTCCCAGTGCGACAGCCCCCCAACCTCGGAGGCTCGCGTCCGTGGTCACCAGGATCTAGTCCTGAATGCCGAACCTGCGACCCTCTAGGAGGTGAGCACTGTGCAGCCACCACAGGAGAGATACCCTGGCCCTGGGAGACAGGGTGATCCGTTTCTGCATCTGTAGATGGGACCCGGCCCATTTGTCCAATAGGTCCCATTGGAAAGTCCACGCATGGAACCTGCCGAAGGGGATGGCCTCGTATGAAGCCACCATCTTCCCCAGAACCTTTGTGCAATGATGCACCGAAACCTTTTTTGGCTTTAAAAGGTTCCTGACCAGGGCTATGAGCTCCCGAGCCTTCTCCACCGGAAGAAAAACTCTTTTTTGGTCTGTGTCTAGAATCAGGCCCAAAAAGGTCAGACGCGTTGCAGGTACTAGCTGGGATTAAGGTAAATTGAGAATCCAGCCGTGCATCTGCAACGTCTTCACGGACAGAGACACGCTGTCCAGCAACTTCTCCCGAGATCTCGCCTTTATAAGGAAATCGTCCAAGAACGGGATAATTGTGACTCCCTGCTTGCGCAGGAGCACCATCATTTCCGCCATTACCTTGGTGAAAATTCTCGGGGCCGTGGACAGACCAAACGGCAACGTCTGAAATTGGTAGTGACAATCCTGTACTGCAAATCTCAGAAACGCCTGGTGAGGGGGGGAAATCGGAACATGAAGGTACGCATCCTTTATGTCCAGGGACACCATCCAATCCCCTCCCTCCAGGCTGGCGATGACCATTCTGAGTGATTCCATTTTGAACTTGAACCTCTTCAAGTACAGGTTCAGGAATTTTAGATTTAGAATGGGTCTGACCGAACCGTCCGGTTTCGGTACCACAAACAGGGATGAATAATAACCCTCTCCTTGCTGGAGATGAGGAACCTTGATTATCACCTATTGAATGTACAATTTGTGAATTGCCGTTAACACTAGCTCCCTCTCTGACGGGGAAGCCGGCAGAGCCGATTTGAAAAACCGGCGAGGGGGCATGTCTTCGAATTCCAGTCTGTATCCCTGGGAAACAATCTCTATTGCCCAGGGATCCACCTGTGATTGAACCCAGACGTGGCTGAAAAGACGAAGACGTGCCCCCACTTGACCTCACCCCCCATGGCCGGCCTAACTATAGTTCCTGAATGTGTGTAAATGTGCTTCATGGTAATTTCCTGCTTGCGATCAGCAGGATCCTTGATGGAAGCAGTTTCCGGAGAAGGCAGTGCCACCTTCTTGGATAAGCGTGTCAGCGCCTTGTCTACTTTAGGCGCAGATTCCCATCGTATCCGATCCTTCTGTGGAAAAGGATACGCCATGAGAATCCTTTTGTGAACATGGAGTCTCCTATCCGGAGATTCCCAAGCCTTTTTGCATTATTCGCTTAGCTCAAATGAGGACGGAAACGTGACCTCAGGCTTTTTCCCTTTATACATGTGAACCCTCGTGTCAGGGACAGGGGGTTCCTCCGTGATATGCAAAACCTCTTTTATGGCAATAATCATGTACCTAATACCTTTTGCCACCTTCGGCTGTAATTTTGCATCCTCATAGTCGACACTAGAGTCAGTATCTGTGTCAGTATCTGTGTCAGCGACCTGGGATATGGGGCGCTTTTGAGACCCTGAAGGTCCTGGCACCACAGGGACAGGCACGGACTGGCTACCTGACTGATCCCTAGCTTCAAGCACTCCCCCTCCACATTAAGCGAGCCTTCCTCATCAAACATGTCGACACACACGTGCCGACACACTGCACACACCCAGGGAAACTTTTTCTGAAGACAGTATCCCCTGAAAGGCCCTTTGGAGAGACAGAGAGAGAGTATGCCAGCACACACCCCAGAGCAACAACCTGGAGATCAACACAGAATGCTTTTCCCCAGCAGCGCTCTATTATACTTTATCCGCCAATTATGTGCCCCCCCTCTTTTTAAAATCCCTTCACCGTGTGTAAGCAGGGGAGAGTCCGGGGAGCTTCCTCTCAGCGTTCTGTGGAGAGAGAAATGGCGCTGGTGAGTGCTGAGGGAGAAGCCCCGCCCACTCGGCGGCGGGCTTCTGTCCCGCTCAAAATCGTGTAAAATGGCGGGGGCTCAATTATATACATGTACAGTGCCCAGCTGTACATGTATATACCTAGTTGCCTTCTAAGAGGTGTTATTATTGCTGCCCAGGGCTGCCTGGAGCAGCCCCTCTGTTAAGTGCCTGCTACTGCAGCACCAACTACAAAACTGAGATCCTGTGCAGGGAGGCGGGGTGATGTAGGAGGCAGCGCTATGCATTCTGGGAACAGTCAAAGCTTTGAGCCTTTTGGTGCCTCGGATCAAGATCCTACTCTACACCCCATTGTCCATTCCTTGTGGAGCCCAGTGTACCCCGCAGCAGAAATATTAATTCAGTGATCGCAAAAACGCGCTATAGTGCGGGACTCGCTTTTTAAGAATGGGCGGGTCCCCAGGGACACGCACTGTTGGGATTGGCTGCTTGTTAAATGTAGGACACACTGGCGCAAATGGATGAGGATCATGTGGGCGAGTACCATTACTGCTGGAAGTGAGGGGGTGCTGTAGCCAGAGTAGAGTGATGGACTCATCACTCTGTGTGCACAGTGCCAGGTAATAGCTCACTGGAGTCCCCAGTACCCGGCGAGATCAACAGGGCAGTGCGGCTGTGCACATGCCCTCCATGCGGGACCTGGAGCAGGTGAAATCACTGTCAGCCCTGCCCATAGTAGCTATGATCAATCAGCCCAGCTCCGCCTTCTGCATTCTGATTTGCGTGCTGGGCTTGATCCAGAGTGCGTCACCCGCTCCCTGGCTGAACAAGTCCATGGGAGTGGTGGGGGGTCCGCGGAGCAAGGGGTCAGAAGACAGGGTAAGTGTTGGAGCTGTCAATGCCGCCACTGGGTGGCAGATCCACCGGTGGAGTGATGGAGCGAGCCAGAACCGCCACCGGAGGACAGATCCCTGCACAGAGCTGGCACTGCAGGGGTGATCGAGCTGGGCACCGAGAACGCCAGAGGATGCTGGTACGATGCAGGGACACTGGGGAAGGGCTACTGTGTGAGTGTGCGGGGCCAGACAAACTGAACAGCAGCAGGCCAAAGCTTCCTTCACAGTGTCTACCCTTCCACAGCCCAGTGTCCCCCCACCGAGTGTCTTCCATCCTGCCAGCACAGTGTTTCCCCTTCCCTCTCCAACCAGCCCACTGTGCAAATCTCACTGCCCTCCCATCTAGAACCCCCCAGTCAGTCCAGACACACTGATCACCCCCCTCACACCCCTATCTCATTACCGGGTAATACCCCCTTCCCATCCTGCCCAGTGCCTCCCTATTCAGAGTGCCCCCCCACCATCTCATTAACTCCCTCATCCCAGTGTCTACCACCCTGCTTGTCCATTGTCTTCACTCCCCCCGTCCAGCCCCCTGCCCCATCTCAGTGCCCCTCAGCAAGAACCCCAGCCCCATCACAGTGCCCCCTCATTCAGTCCAGTGTACCTAGTTCTACAGCCTAGTGTTCCCCCCTCCCATCGCCATCTCTCTGCCCCCTTCCCGTCCAGACCAGTGCCCCATATACATATATCCCACTGCCTATCCCCGTCGCCCTCTCCCTGTGACCCACTGCGTTTCTGTCTCCCACTATCTCTCCCCGACACATCTGTCAGCCTCTCCCCGTTACGCACTTTCCCTCCCCGTCATCCTGTGTGTCACCCATAACCTCCCCCTGTCTCCCATACCCTGGAGTCACCCACTGCCTCATGGATATAGCATTCTCTTTGAGGCAACACTCCTTGTTGGGCGGCCACACCCACTTGTCTGGAGTGTGCGTGCCTTCGGCGCGCTCTGAAGTATACCACTTCATTTCCTCAGTCATGGTGCCCCATATCACTTTGTTCTGGATCCGCCCCTGGATGAAGCTGTCTGGGGTGGTGAAGGGTCTGCAGTGAAATGTACTGCTGGGAGCAGGCCTCATTAGAGGAGAGTCCCAGTCACCTATCTGCATTCGTTCCAGTGAGTGTCAGGGTGTCCGTGCGCATCACTACTTTGAGACAATTGGTGTCAATTGACTGTAATCTACAATGTTATTCATAAACAGTCAATACCTTACCCCCTCCCTACCCCCAAGACTACCAGCCCTTACCTCGACTACCCCAACTGCTGCTTGCACTTACCCACTCTATCCCATGGTGTATGTAGAGCATGTGGGGGGTCAGATTCTTTATAGGGAGGTCAAAAGCATAATATGTGATGAGACCAAAAAACAGAGGAGTAGGACCCCAATTTTTTAAAGTGAGGGGTCCCTGGGAGTCAAAATTTTTTCGCTGAGCGCGATCACTAATTATTTGCATTATGTGTTGGATAAAGTAGCTCCTGGGGAAGTTATTAAATATAACCAGCAATACAATATGAAGTAGCAATATAGTATTCATCATAAGAAAATATCAATAGGCTAACATATGGACTGAGAACATGAGGATCAAAGGGATTAATTACTCATTAACTCCACTCAAGAGTAACATCTGTGAACCCATAGAGGTATAGGAAACCAACACTTACACAAGTGTCTAAGTAAGGACTATCCAGAGTAGGAAAAATAAGAATTTACTCACCGGTAATTCTATTTCTCGTAGTCCGTAGTGGATGCTGGGAACTCTGTAAGGACCATGGGGATAGCGGGCTCCGAAGGAGGCTGGGCACTCTAGAAAGATTTATGACTACCTGGTATGCACTGGCTCCTCCCACTATGACCCTCCTCCAAGCCTCAGTTAGGACACTGTGCCCGGACGAGCTGACATAATAAGGAAGGATTTTGAATCCCGGGTAAGACTCATACCAGCCACACCAATCACACCGTACAACTCGTGATACTATATCCAGTTTGACAGTATGAAAACAACTGAGCCTCTCAACAGATGGCTCAACAATAACCCTTTAGTTAGCAATAACTATTTACAAGTATTGCAGACAATCCGCACTTGGGATGGGCGCCCAGCATCCACTACGGACTACGAGAAATAGAATTACCGGTGAGTAAATTCTTATTTTCTCTGACGTCCTAGTAGATGCTGGGAACTCCGTAAGGACCATGGGGATTATACCAAAGCTCCCAAACGGGCGGGAGAGTGCGGATGACTCTGCAGCACCGAATGAGAGAACTCCAGGTCCTCCACAGCCAGGTTATCAAATTTGTAGAATTTTGCAAACGTGTTTGCCCCTGACCAAGTAGCTGCTCGGCAAAGTTGTAAAGCCGAGACCCCTCGGGCAGCCGCCCAAGATGAGCCCACCTTCCTTGTGGAATGGGCATTTACAGATTTTGGCTGTGGCAGGCCTGCCACAGAATGTGCAAGCTGAATTGTACTACAAATCCAGCGAGCAATAGTCTGCTTAGAAGCAGGAGCACCCAGCTTGTTAGGTGCATACAGTATAAACAGCGAGTCAGATTTTCTGATTCCAGCCGTCCTGGAAACATATATTTTCAGGGCCCTGACAAAGTCTAGCAACTTGGAGTCCTCCAAATCCCTAGTAGCCGCAGGCACCACAATAGGCTGGTTCAGGTGAAACGCTGACACCACCTTAGGGAGAAACTGGGGACGAGTCCTCAATTCTGCCCTATCCATATGGAAAATCAGATAAGGGCTTTTACATGATAAAGCCGCCAATTCTGACACTCGCCTGGCTGAAGCCAAGGCCAATAACATGACCACTTTCCACGTGAGATATTTTAGATCCACGGTTTTTAGTGGCTCAAACCAATGTGATTTTAAGAAACAACACCACGTTGAGATCCCAAGGTGCCACAGGAGGCACAAACGGGGGCTGAATATGCAGCACTCCTTTCACAAATGTCTGAACTTCAGGTACTGAAGCTAGTTCTTTTTGAAAGAAAATCGACAGAGCCGAGATCTGTACTTTAATGGAGCCTAGTTTTAGGCCCATATTCACTCCTGCTTGCAGGAAATGCAGAAATCGACCTAGTTGAAATTCCTCTGTTGGGGCCTTTTTGACCTCGCACCATGCAACATATTTCCGCCATATGCGGTGATAATGATTTGCCGTAACATCTTTCCTGGCTTTAATAAGCGTAGGAATGACTTCTTCCGAAATACCCTTTTCCTTCAGGATCCGGCGTTCAACCGCCATGCCGTCAAACGCAGCCGCGGTAAGTCTTGGAACAGACAGGGCCCCTGCTGTAGCAGGTCCTGTCTGAGCGGCAGAGGCCACGGGTCCTCTGAGATCATCTCTTGAAGTTCCGGGTACCACGCTCGTCTGGGCCAATCCGGAAAAACTAGAATTGTGTTTACTCCTCGCTTTCTTATTATTCTCAATACCTTTGGTATGAGAGGCAGAGGAGGGAACACATAAACCGACTGGTACACCCACGGTGTCACCAGAGCGTCCACAGCTATCGCCTGAGGGTCCCTTGACCTGGCGCAATATCTTTTTAACTTTTTGTTGAGGCGGGACGCCATCATGTCCACCTGTGGTTTTTCCCAACGGTTTACCAGCATCTGGAAGACTTCTGGATGAAGTCCCCACTCTCCCGGGTGGAGGTCGTGTCTGCTGAGGAAGTCTGCTTCCCAGTTGTCCACTCCCGGAATGAACACTGCTGACAGTGCTAGTACATGATTCTCAACCCATCGGAGAATTCTTGTGGCTTCTGCCATTGCCATCCTGCTTCTTGTGCCTCCCTGTCGATTTACATGGGCGACTGCCGTGATGTTGTCTGACTGGATCAGCACCGGCTGGTGTAGGAGCAGGGATTTTGCTTGACTTAGGGCATTGTAAATGGCCCTTAGTTCCAGAATATTTATGTGAAGGGAAGTCTCCTGACTCGACCATAGTCCTTGGAAGTTTCTTCCCCGTGTGACTGCCCCCCAGCCTCGAAGGCTGGCATCCGTGGTCACCAGGACCCAGTCCTGTATGCCGAACCTGCGGCCCTCTAGAAGATGGGCACTCTGCAGCCACCACAGTAGAGACACCCTGGTTCTTGGAGACAGGGTTATTAAGCGATGCATCTGAAGATGCGATCCGGACCATTTGTCCAATAGGTCCCACTGAAAGATTCTGGCATGGAACCTGCCGAAGGGAATTGCTTCGTAAGAAGCTACCATCTTTCCCAGGACCCGCGTGCAGTGATGCACCGATACCTGTTTTGGTTTCAGGAGGTCTCTGACTAGAGATGACAACTCCCTGACTTTCTCCTCCGGGAGAAACTTTTTTCTGGACTGTATCCAGAATCATACCCAGGAACAGTAGCCGTGTCGTCGGAACCAGCTGTGACTTTGGGATATTCAGAATCCAGCCGTGCTGGTGCAGCACTTCCTGAGATAGTGCTACTCCCACCAACAACTGTTCCTTGGATCTCGCCTTTATTAGGAGATCGTCCAAGTACGGGATAATTAAAACTCCCCTTTTTTCGAAGGAGTATCATCATTTCCGCCATAACCTTCGTAAATACCCTCGGTGCCGTGGACAGTCCAAACGGCAGCGTCTGGAATTGGTAATGGCAATCCTGTACCACAAATCTGAGTACTCCTGGTGAGGATGGTAAATGGGGACATGCAAGTAAGCATCCTTGATGTCCAGGGATACCATGTAATCCCCCTCGTCCAGGCTTGCAATAACCGCCCTGAGCGATTCCATCTTGAACTTGAATTTTTTTATGTATGTGTTCAAGGATTTCAAATTTAAAATGGGTCTCACCGAACCGTCCGGTTTCGGCACCACAAATAGTGTGGAATAGTAACCCCGGCCTTGTTGAAGTAGGAGTACCTTGATTATCACCTGCTGGGAATACAGCTTGTGAATTGCCGCTAGCACCGCCTCCCTGTCTGAGGGAGCAATCGGCAAGGCAGATTTTAGGAACCGGTGGGGTGGAGACGCCTCGAATTCCAGTTTGTACCCCTGAGATACTATTTGAAGGATCCAGGGATCCACCTGTGAGCGAGCCCACTGATCGCTGAAATTCTTGAGGCGGCCCCCCACCGTACCTGGCTCCGCCTGTGGAGCCCCACCGTCATGCGGCGGACTTGGCAGAAGAAGCGGGGGAGGACTTTTGCTCCTGGGAACCTGCTGTTTGTTGCAGCCTTTTTCCCCTACCTCTGCCTCTGGACAGAAAAGACCCGCCTTTTCCACGCTTGTTTTTCTGGGTCCGAAAGGACTGAACCTGATAAAACGGCGCCTTCTTAGGCTGTGAGGGGACATGGGGTAAAAATGCTGACTTCCCAGACGTTGCTGTGGAAACTAGGTCCGAGAGACCATCCCCAAATAATTCCTCACCCTTATAAGGCAAAACTTCCATGTGCCTTTTAGAATCTGAATCTCCTGTCCACTGGCGAGTCCATAAGCCTCTCCTAGCAGAAATGGACAATGCACTTACTTTAGATGCCAGCCGGCAGATTTCCCTCTGTGCATCTCTCATATATAAGACTGAGTCTTTGATATGGTCTATGGTTAGCAGGATCGTGTCTCTGTCTAGTGTGTCAATATTTTCTGACAGTTTATCTGACCACGCGGCGGCAGCACTGCACATCCATGCTGACGCAATAGCTGGCCTAAGTATAATGCCTGAGTGTGTATATACAGACTTCAGGATCGCCTCCTGCTTTCTATCAGCAGGTTCCTTGAGGGCGGCCGTATCCGGAGACGGTAGTGCCACCTTTTTAGACAAACGTGTGAGCGCTTTATCCACCCTAGGAGGTGTTTCCCAACGTGACCTATCCTCTGGCGGGAAAGGGAACGCCATTAGTACCTTCTTAGGAATTACCAATTTTTTATCAGGGAAAGCCCACGCTTCTTCACACACTTCATTTAATTCATCTGATGGGGGAAAAACTACGGGTAGTTTTTTCTCCCCAAACATAATACCCTTTTTAGTGGTACCTGTATTTATATCAGAAATGTGTAACACCTCTTTCATTGCCTCAATCATGCAGTGAATGACCTTAGTGGGCATCAGGTTAGACTCATCGTCGTCGACACTGGTGTCAGTATCAGTGTCAACATCTGGGTCTGCGGTCTGAGGTAGCGGGCGTTTCAGAGCCCCTGATGACCTTTGAGACGCCTGGACAGGCACGAGCTGAGAAGTCGGCTGTCCCACATTTGGCATGTCGTCAAATTTCTTATGTAAGGAGTCTATACGTGCACTCATTTCTTTCCATAAGCTTATCCACTCAGGTGTCTGCCCCGCAGGGGGTGACATCCCTTCTAAAGGCATCTGCTCCGTCTCCACATCATTATCCTCCTCAAACATGTCGACACAGCCGTACCGACACACCGCACACACAAAGGGAATGCTCCAACAGAGGACAGGACCCACAAAAGCCCTTTGGGGGGACAGAGTGAGAGTATGCCAGCACACACCAGAGCGCTATATAATGCAGGGACTAACTGAGTTATGTCCCCTATAGCTGCTTTTTCTATATAAATGTATACTGCGCCTAAATTTAGTGCCCCCCCTCTCTTTTTTACCCTTTTCTGTAGTGTAGACTGCAGGGGAGAGCCAGGGAGCTTCCTTCCAGCGGAGCTGTGAGGGAAAAATGGCGCCAGTGTGCTGAAGGAGATAGCTCCGCCCCTTTTCCGCGGACTATTCTCCCGCTTTTTCCTATATTCTGGCAGGGGTATTTTCCACATATATAGCCTCTGGGGCTATATATTGTGGTATTTTTGCCAGCCAAGGTGTTATTATTGCTTCTCAGGGCGCCCCCCCCCCAGCGCCCTGCACCCTCAGTGACCGGAGTGTGAAGTGTGTGTGAGGAGCAATGGCGCACAGCTGCAGTGCTGTGCGCTACCTTGGTGAAGACTGATGTCTTCTGCCGCCGATTTTCCGGACCTCTTCTTGCTTCTGGCTCTGTAAGGGGGACGGCGGCGCGGCTCCGGGACCGAACGCCAAGGCTGGGCCTGCGGTCGATCCCTCTGGAGCTAATGGTGTCCAGTAGCCTAAGAAGCCCAAGCTGGCTGCAAGCAGGCAGGTTCGCTTCTTCTCCCCTTAGTCCCTCGCTGCAGTGAGCCTGTTGCCAGCAGGTCTCACTGAAAATAAAAAACCTAATTTCTATACTTTCTTTCTAAAGGCTCAGGAGAGCCCCTAGTGTGCATCCAACCTCGGCCGGGCACAAAATCTAACTGAGGCTTGGAGGAGGGTCATAGTGGGAGGAGCCAGTGCACACCAGGTAGTCATAAATCTTTCTAGAGTGCCCAGCCTCCTTCGGAGCCCGCTATCCCCATGGTCCTTACGGAGTTCCCAGCATCCACTAGGACGTCAGAGAAACAGCAAATACATTCATCTAACAGTGCGAGACTCGATATCTATTAACTCTGTGCTAAAGAGCTGACCTAGCCATTGGTCTCGGGTACTGAATGCACAGACACGGCCCACAGCAGAGTTATGATCAGCTACACAAGCAGAATGTGGTCTTTAAGCAACCATATGCAAATCTTTCACTATATTTGGCTCTGTTAGGAGGTGGCAGCCGTGCTGCGGGAGTGAGCGGTCGCCTCGTAGGCTTGCGATCAGCACCCTCAAGAGCTCAGTGTCCTGTCAGCGGAGATAGAGAACCATTAACTTCAAGAGTTGGTTCCTACTCCCCCCCTTAAGTCCCACAAAGCAGGGAGGCTGTTGCCAACAACCTCCCTGTACCTGACACTCTTAGAAAAAAATTAAACTTGAAAAACTCCTAAGAACTCCCCTTGCTGTGACCACCTCCTCCTCCAGGCACATTTTCTAAACTGTGTCTGGTAGGAGGGGCATAGAGGGAGGGACCAGCCACCACTATTAAACTCTTAAAGTGCCAGTGGGTCCCAAAGGACCAGTCTATACCCCATGGTACTAATATGGACCCCAGCATCCTCTAGGACGTAAGAGAAATTTGTTTTAAACGTACTGCACCACTTGTGAAGTTGTTTATAATCTTTCATATGGTATGAAAATCTGCTACAAGCAATGTGACTATCCACATACGAGCACTACGAGCCTCTGATTATCTTCATTGTACGCGTAATGCTGAAGGGAAATAACCATACCCTTGAAAACCAGATTTTATTTAGAATTGCTGACTTTTATTGAAGACCGATACACTGATATGTATTTTTTTATTCCACATATACTGAAAATATGATGGAGCGATACCTACACTAAAGCGTTTCCAATTTCTAATTCTATTTTATATTCCACTTTCTCCCTGTTTATGCACTTTAATCGCTAGTGCTCAAACTTTAACCCTCTGATATCTTTCTAATTACTCTATCTCACTGAAGTTTAATTTCTCCCCTTCTCACCAACCTATGAACAACCATTCAGAACTGCATGTAAGTGGTGGGTCCCATCTGAATCAATTAGTGTTTGGTTCACTGCAGTGGCAGATGTCACACTAGGCACGTGCCTAGGAGCGCCACAGCATGCTGACCCCCACTCCCCGCAGCATCTGGGCGGAAGGCCCCCTATTTTTTGTACCTGGAGAGGAGAAGAGTGACGTGTGAGCAGGGAGGCGAAGCAACACAGGACCCAGCAAGGCTGCTGTCAGAGAGCTGTTGCAGATCCCATCTAGAGTGTGAAAGAACTACACTGCTGCTTGTGAGGTAAGTATGTGCGCAGCGTGTGTGCACACGCATGTGGAGTGTGTGCATAGTATAAGCAGTAGGGGAACAGTGTAAGTGTGGAGGGGGAGCAATGTGAGCAGTAGGGGGGGTAGTGATGGGTAGTGAGCAGTTATGTGTTTAGTGAGCTTGGATGGGGAGGACCATAAGGTGTGAGGAGGAGAGGGTGTGTGTGTGTGTGTGTGTGTGTGTGTGTGTGTGTGTGTGTGTGTGTGTGTGTGTGTGTGTGTGTGTGTGTGAACATGGGTGGAACCCAGGGTAGACTTAAGATGATCTGCTATCTAAAGCACCATCAGCCACCCTAGCTTTCATCCTTTCAGAGGGAGAGTATCTAGTACTGAGGAAGTAACACCTGCTGAAGCACTCAGGTCAAAAACCCTATAGAACTACAGAGAACTTTGGGCCTAATTCAGGCCTGATCGTAGCAGCAAGTTTGTTCTGTAATGGGCAAAGCCATGTTGCACTGCAGGTGAGGCAGTTCTCTGCTTTAGAAGCTTTAGTAAATGCACACCATGGAAAATGAACCAGAGGAAGCGATGATGACAGATGCTATTCTTCTCTAGTGGCCTGATTGCGTAGCCAAAGCAAAATCTTAAGTCGCTACTGAAGAAGGCCTATTTTTGTTAGCTTTTAAATCCAGCACAAAATGGAACAAAACGACACTTATCACCAAACAGAATTTGGTGTAAAATCCCATTGCTGTTTAGGCTTCCCTTAACTGGACAGATAACCACTAGGTCCAAAATCTATTCCGTCTGTCTAGTTCCATGGGGACCTTTAGAAAGGAAGAACCTATTCAGAGGGAGCTTATTGTCTAATATTCAGTGCCCATTCCAAATTCATATGGCATCAATGAGGATTTTTCCCAAGTCCGACCTAGACTAGAGACTTTTTCAGTGGTGTTGTCTGCTAATAAGAACGTTATCCAGATGTCTGTTATAATACACTAGCCAAACATTCTGGATGCTATTTTAGTGGCATCCAAGGGAGCCAATAATATGAGCCCTGGCCACTCTAGCAGTGGCAATGCCTGCCTTATAGTGAGTGCAGGATTCCCCATTCTTGTGTCTGAAAGATGGTCTGGTAAGGTTTCCCATAGTATCAGTCTGACTTGAAGAAGAGGGTAAAGGGCTCGAAAAATTGCAATGCATGAAAATGTATATCTGGATTAGCCCATTCTGGCAAAAAAAAAAAATACGATATGATGGAAAACCAGTACATACTGTATACCTGGGGTGTCTTTTTTAGAGGAATCCATAGAAAACTCCTTTAGCTCCACTAAAACAATCACCAAGAGACATTACGTAACTAGTAATTTATTACAATGAAAATTTGTGAGAACAAAATAAATGCAATTAACCTTATACAGGTACACAAACAACATTCCAGCACCGTGCCGGAGTATCAGAAGTCAGTTAAAAACACAATTCTGCCTTTTCCTGCACAGTTATGGACTTGTGTTTCCACTTCACATAACCACCTGCACTTGCACTGATGCTGGAAGCCATAACTGTGTATCGTTTGCAACGATGTTCAAATAGCTGCAAACGGCACACATTGCCACCAAGTGGCCACCATGTAACCTATGTTGGGAAATATATGTCCAGCGATGGAAAATCGGTGGTGCACCTGTATATTTTAATTCTACCACTGTGGTTTTGAATATAAATATTAAGCAATGGACGCATAAAAATATCCGAAGTATAATATCTCCCCCAGTTTCAAGAACTAGGCTAGTACATCTGCTTGAAGATCAAATCATTTGCTTTCCCTTCATCTCCTCCTTCCAGCTTTTCTGCCAATATAATTTAGGTTTGCTAATCTTCTCAATACAATAGTATGTAGGTATGGCGAGGTCTGTAAAAATGAATATACAAAAGTAGTATGTCACCCACCTACAGCCCTGTGCACATTGGCGCAGATAAATTAATTCGGAGGATGCCTTCAATACACTGAACACTGCTAAAAGTTTAGCACAATTGAACCCATTGGCTTAAAGCAGCACTGCATGATGTTCAAAAACCAACTTATGTTCACAGAAAGTACTAGTGTGATTATTACCCATAGAGCTCAATTCAGTTGTTTTATAGGTGGCTTTAATTAATAGCACTCAAAGCAATTCAATTGCTGCTCCAATCAAGCACCACGGGTGCCCACACTTCTGCTCTCAGCCTCCTGAGGTGGCAAACTGAAAAAAGAGATTTAATTAATGGGCACCCATAAACGCTTGATTACTCCAGCGGGCACCCATTAATTAGTACCGCCCAAAAAACAATTGAATTCCCTCAAAATGCTCAATGATTTATACATTTCCTAAACCATACAGCACACATGAAAGCACCATCAGCATGATGCACAGTGCCTGTGTGAATGATGCTTACGTTTCTGCTAAGTACATTTAAACACAGACGAATGGCAAACACTTATGAGCTGATTCAATTGTGGCTATGCAGGTGTTTCCCCCCCCGATCTATGCCAAACTTACAGTAGCCCTAAAATATACGTTATGGTAAGAACTTACCGTTGATAACGGTATTTCTCCTAAGTCCACAGGATAACATTGGGATATGTTGAGGTGACAGCGGATTTGCACCAATTGGTCAAAGCTTTTCGGCCTCCCAGCATGCAACAGGCCCGTCCAGATATCCCAGCCTCCTGGCTCAGGCAAATCAGTTGTATTCCCAAAGCTCAAGGCAGGAGCATCATAGATAGCCCTAATCAAGCGAGAAGAACACACATACACACCCTTCCGTACAAGAAGGAAGAGGTTAGTGAGTAAAAGGATCTACAAATCAGGTGCGTCAGGGTGGGATCCCTGTGGAACCTGTGGGCTTAGGAGAAATACCGTTATCAACGGTAAGTTCTTACCATAACAGATATTTCTCCGGCAGGGTCCACAGGTTATCCACAGGATAACATTGGGATTTCCCAAAGCAATTTAGTGGTGGGGACGCTCTTGATTGGACAGGAGAATCCTTCGCCAGAATTTAGTGTCGTGAGAGGCAAAGGTATCCATGGCATAATGTCTAATGAATATGTTAATGAAGGACCATGTGGCAGCCTTACATATCTGTTCCCCTGAAGCACCACGTTGTGCTGCCCATGATGGACCTAACTTACGAAGAGAGTGAGCAGAGACATTAGCCGGAACAGGGAGATCAGCTTTAAAATATGCTTCTGAAATAGTCAACCAAAGCCACCTTGCCAGTGTCTGCTTATCAGCAGGCCATCCTCTCTTGTGAAATCCGTAGAGAATGACGAGAGAATCTGTCTTTCTGATGGCACTGGTACAATCCACGTAGATCCTTAAGGCACGGACCATGTCCAGCGATGCATCTCCCACAGAAAGGCCCGGTACCTGGAAAGCCGGGACTACAATTTCTTCGTTAAGGTGGAATTTAGACACCAACTTCGGAAGATACTCAGATCTAGTTCTGAGAACTGCTTTATCTGGATAAAAAAAATTTTTTTAAAATAATAATCGGGGAACGACATGACAAAGCCCCTAAATCTGATACTCCTCTAGCTGATGCCATTGCCAGTAGAAAAATAATTTTAGCCATCAACCATTTAAGATCCACTTTACTAAATGGTTCAAATGGGGCAACTTGAAGGGTCTTTAGGACTATATTTAAGTCCCAAGGCACTGTATGAGGAACAAAAGGAGGTTGAATGCGCAGCATTTCCTGGAAAAAAGTACGCACATCATGTAAGTTGGCAATTTTCTTTTGGAACTATACAGTCAATGCTGACACTTGCACTCTCAAGGAAGCCACTTTCAAACCTTTATCCACTCCTGCCTGAAGGAAGGCTAAAATCCTGGAAACTCTGAAAGACCTAGGGTCCATTTTCCATTCACTGCACCAATGAATTTAGGTTTGTCATATTTGGTGATAAATGTGAGCTGAGGAAGGTTTCCTTGCTCGGAGCATTGTTTGAATTACCTGTTGTGAGAATCCTCTTGACTTCAGGATAGAAGTTTCAAGAGCCACGCCGTCAAAGACAGTCGATCCAGATGTCTGTGATAACAAGGACCATGCGTCCGTAGATCTGGACGTTGAGGGAGCAGGAGTGGAGCATTCATCGACATTCTCTGCAGATCTGTGTACCAATGTCTTCTGGGCCAAGCCGGAGCCATTAGTATAACGGCACCCTTTCCTTGCTTTATCTTTCTCACCACCCTGGGTAATAGGGTGATTAGAGGAAACATGTAAGCCAGATGAAAGTCTCATCTCACTGACAGGGCATCCACAAAGATCGCTGTGGGATCCTTTGTTCTTGACCCGTATGCGAAAACTTTGTTGTTCTGATGGGACGCCATGAGATCTCTCTCTGGCAACCCTCACTTGTCGACTAGAGTCTAGAAGACCTCCGGGTGTAGAGCCCATTCGCTTGCCTGAATGGCGTGTCGACTGAGAAAATCCATTTCCCAGTTTAGAACTCCCGGAACGAACACTGCGGACAAGGCTGGATGATGAAGTTCTGCCCACTTTAGTATGTGACTTGCCTCCTTCATCGCTTTTCGGCTGCGAGTTCCTCCCTGATGGTTGAGGTACGCTACTGCCGTCAGAGCAAATCCGAACTGGTTTCCCCCAAAGAATGTCCTTTGCCTGAATCAGTATCATGTATATGGCCCGAAGTTCCAATATATTTATTGGCAGGCAACCTTCTTCCTTGGTTCATTGCCCCTGAAAACACAACCTTCCTGCCACTGCTCCCCAGCCCTGGAGACTGGCATCTGTTGTCAGAATTTCCTAATCTGATATCCAAAAGGGTCTCCCCTTGTCCAGATGGGATGACTCTAGCTACCAGGCTAATGACCTTCTTACTTCTATCGTAAGAACCATAGTCTGCGTTTTTATCGTCTGATGAAACCTATTCCAATCGGCAAGAATCAGATGCTACAGAGGCCTGGAGTGGAACTGTGCATACTCCACCATGTCGAATGTTGACACCATTAATCCCATCACACGCATTGCTGCGTGAATGGATACCTTTTGACTGTGTAGCAAGTCTTGAATCCTTGAGTGAACCTTGGATATCTTGTTCAGAGGTAAAATTACTCTCTGAAGACTTGAATCCAGTACAGCCCTCAAGTGAGTCATCCGCTGTGACGGAACCAGAGACGATTTTGCCCAATTTATGAGCCAACTGTGCAATTGCAGATGACATAGGAGCAATTCCTGCGACTGTGCCAGGATTAAAAGATCGTCGAGGTATGGAAAAATTCTTACCCCCTGCTGGCAGAGATAAGGTGCTATTACCACCATAATCTTGGTAAATACTCTGGGGGCTGTGGCTAACCCAAAAGGTAGGGCCTGGAACTGAAAATGCTGTTGGAGGATAGCGAACCTGAGAGATAGCACTGATGCGACCAAGCTATAGCAACATGTAGGTAAGCATCCTGTATATCCAGGGATAACTTATAATCTCCTAGCTCCATGGCTAAAATGATGGGACATAAAGTCTCCATATGAAACCGAGGTACCCAAATGTTATTTGTTCAGCAAATTGAGATTGAGAATGGGCCAGAATGACCCATTTGGTTTCTGAACTAAAAACAGGTTGGAATAAAAACCCTGTGCAAGTTGTGCAGGAGGAACTGGAATGACTACTCCTGACTGAAGCAATTTGTGAACTGCCTCTTGCAAAGCCCTGGCCTTTGTCTGTACGAGAGACAGGCTGGTACAAAAAAAAGCTTAGAGGAGGGTGCTTCTTGAAAGCAAAAGCATAACCTAGAGATACCGCTTCCTGCACCCATGCATCTGTTGTAGACTGCTGCCAGATCTGTGCAAACGGAAGAAGTCGGCCTCCCACCCTGGGATCCCCCAGGTGGAGGCCTGCACCATCAGGCTGATGGCTTATCTGTTTTACCAAGCGGTCTTCTGGTAGCCCAATGCTTTTTAGTCTTACCAGACTTGTTGTATTGGGACTGCCCGCCATCACTTTTTCCTTTAGCTTGAGACCGAAAGGGACAAAAAGCTGAAACTTTAGGTTTGAAACTCTATGTGGAAGGAAACTTTACCTTCTTGGAGTCTGCTTCCGAATCCAAAATATCTGTCAATTCTTTACCAAAAAGAATATCTCCAGAAAAAGGCAAATATTCCAAAACCTTCTTAGAGTATGAATCAGCTTTCCACGTATGTAGCCAAACTGCTCTGCAAGCAGCTATTGTTGAAGCGGATGCCCTGGAGGCAATAGTACCCATATCCAATGCTGCTTCTTCCAAGAACATTGCCGCCTGTTTTATATGTGCTATATGGGATTTTTGCTCTCTAGATGCTATTGAAAAATCCCCCTCCAATGCATCAGCCCAGGCAGCCACTGCCTTTGCCATCCAAGCTGAAGCCATGGCTGGCCTTATGACAGCCCCAGACAGGGAAAAAATAAGATTTTACTTACCGATAAATCTATTTCTCGTAGTCCGTAGTGGATGCTGGGGACTCCGTCAGGACCATGGGGAATAGCGGCTCCGCAGGAGACAGGGCACAAAAATAAAGCTTTAGGATCAGGTGGTGTGCACTGGCTCCTCCCCCTATGACCCTCCTCCAAGCCTCAGTTAGGATACTGTGCCCGGACGAGCGTACACAATAAGGAAGGATATTGAATCCCGGGTAAGACTCATACCAGCCACACCAATCACACCGTACAACTTGTGATCTGAACCCAGTTAACAGTATGACAAACGTAGGAGCCTCTGAACAGACGGCTCACAACAATAACAACCCGATTTTTTTGTAACAATAACTATGTACAAGTATTGCAGACAATCCGCACTTGGGATGGGCGCCCAGCATCCACTACGGACTACGAGAAATAGATTTATCGGTAAGTAAAATCTTATTTTCTCTGACGTCCTAAGTGGATGCTGGGGACTCCGTCAGGACCATGGGGATTATACCAAAGCTCCCAAACGGGCGGGAGAGTGCGGATGACTCTGCAGCACCGAATGAGAGAACTCCAGGTCCTCTTTAGCCAGGGTATCAAATTTGTAGAATTTTACAAACGTGTTCTCCCCCGACCACGTAGCTGCTCGGCAGAGTTGTAATGCCGAGACCCCCCGGGCAGCCGCCCAGGATGAGCCCACTTTCCTTGTGGAATGGGCCTTGACAGATTTTGGTTGTGGCAAGCCTGCCACAGAATGTGCAAGTTGAATTGTGCTACAAATCCAACGAGCAATCGTCTGCTTAGAAGCAGGAGCACCAAGCTTGTTGGGTGCATACAATATAAACAGCGAGTCAGACTTTCTGACTCCAGCCGTTCTTGAAATATATATTTTCAATGCCCGGACCACGTCCAACAACTTGGAATCCTCCAAATCGTTAGTAGCCGCAGGCACCACAATAGGCTGGTTCAGGTGAAACGCTGACACCACCTTAGGCAGAAAATGAGGACGCGTCCGCAGTTCTGCCCTGTCCGAATGGAAAATCAGATATGGGCTCTTATGTGATAAAGCCGCTAATTCTGATACTCTCCTGGCTGAAGCCAGGGCCAGTAGCATGGTTACTTTCCATGTAAGATATTTCAACTCCACCGATTTGAGTGGCTCAAACCAATGGGATTTGAGAAAATCCAAAACTACATTAAGATCCCACGGTGCCACTGGGGGCACAAACGGGGGCTGTATATGTAGTACTCCTTTTACAAAAGTCTGGACTTCAGGAACTGAAGCCAATTCTTTCTGGAAGAAAATCGACAGGGCCGAAATTTGAACCTTAATGGACCCCAATTTGAGGCCCATAGACAATCCTGTTTGCAGGAAATGTAGGAATCGACCCAGTTGAAATTCCTCCGTGGGGGCCTTCCTGGCCTCACACCACGCAACATATTTTCTCCAAATGCGGTGATAATGTTGTGCAGTCACCTCCTTCCTGGCTTTTACCAGTGTAGGAATGACCTCTTCCGGAATGCCTTTTTCCCTTAGAATTCGGCGTTCAACCGCCATGCCGTCAAACGCAGCCGCGGTAAGTCTTGGAATAGACACGGTCCCTGCTGAAGCAGGTCCCGTCTTAGAGGTAGAGGCCACGGATCCTCCGTGAGCATCTCTTGAAGTTCCGGGTACCAAGTTCTTCTTGGCCAATCCGGAGCCACGAGTATCGTTCTTACTCCCCTTTGCCGTATAATTCTCAGTACTTTTGGTATGAGAGGCAGAGGAGGGAACACATACACTGACTGGAACACCCACGGTGTTACCAGAGCGTCCACAGCTATTGCCTGAGGGTCTCTTGACCTGGCGCAATACCTGTCCAGTTTTTTGTTGAGGCGGGACGCCATCATATCCACCTTTGTCCCAACGGTTCACAATCATGTGGAAGACTTCTGGATGAAGTCCCCACTCTCCCGGGTGTAGATCGTGTCTGCTGAGGAAGTCTGCTTCCCAGTTGTCCACTCCCGGAATGAACACTGCTGACAGTGCTATCACATGATCTTCCGCCCAGCGAAGAATCCTTGCAGCTTCTGCCATTGCTGTCCTGCTTCTTGTGCCGCCCTGTCTGTTTACGTGGGCGACTGCCGTGATGTTGTCCGACTGGATCAACACCGGCTGACCCTGAAGCAGGGGTTTTGCCAGGCTTAGAGCATTGTAAATCGCTCTTAGCTCCAGTATATTTATGTGAAAAGACATCTCCAGGCTTGACCATACTCCCTGGAAGTTTCTTCCCTGTGTGACCGCTCCCCAGCCTCTCAGACTGGCATCCGTGGTCACCAGGACCCAGTCCTGTATGCCGAATCTGCGGCCCTCTAACAGATGAGCACTCTGCAACCACCACAGAAGAGACACCCTTGTCCGTGGTGATAAGGTTATCCGCTGGTGCATCTGCAGATGCGATCCGGACCATTTGTCCAACAGATCCCACTGAAAAGTTCGTGCGTGGAATCTGCCGAATGGAATCGCTTCGTAAGAAGCCACCATCTTTCCCAGGACTCTTGTGCATTGATGCACAGACACTTTTCCTGGTTTTAGGAGGTTCCTGACCAGTTTGGATAACTCCTTGGCTTTCTCCTCCGGAAGAAACACCTTTTTCTGAACCGTGTCCAGAATCATTCCCAGGAACAGCAGACGTGTTGTCGGTGTCAACTGAGATTTTGGAAAATTCAGAATCCACCCGTGTTGTTGCAGCACTAATTGGGTTAGTGCTACTCCGTCCTCCAGCTGTTCTCTGGACCTTGCCCTTATCAGGAGATCGTCCAAGTAAGGGATAATTAATACGCCTCTTCTTCGAAGAAGAATCATCATTTCGGCCATTACCTTGGTAAAGACCCGAGGTGCCGTGGACAATCCAAACAGCAGCGTCTGAAACTGATAATGACAGTTTTGCACCACGAACCTGAGGTACCCTTGATGTGAAGGGCAAATTGGGACATGCAGGTAAGCATCCTTTATGTCCAGGGACACCATAAAGTCCCCTTCTTCCAGATTCGCTATCACTGCTCTGAGTGACTCCATCTTGAATTTGAATTTCTGTATGTACAGGTTCAAAGATTTCAGATTTAGAATAGGTCTTACCGAGCCGTCCGGCTTCGGTACCACAAATAGCGTGGAGTAATACCCTTTTCCTTGTTGTAGGAGGGGTACCTTGACTATCACCTGCTGAGAAAACAGCTTGTGAATGGCTTCCAATACCGTCGCCCTGTCTGAGGGAGACGTTGGCAAAGCAGACTTTAGGAACCGGCGAGGGGGAGACTTCTCGAATTCCAACCTGTAACCCTGAGATACTACCTGCAGGATCCAGGGGTCCACCTGTGAGCAAGCCCACTGTGCGCTGAAATTCTTGAGTCGACCCCCCACCGCTCCTGAGTCCGCTTGTAAAGCCCCAGCGTCATGCTGAGGGCTTTGCAGAACCCTGGGAGGGCTTCTGTTCCTGGGCAAGGGCTGCTTGCTGTCCTCTCTTACCCCTTCCTCTGCCCCGGGGCAGATATGACTGTCCTTTTGCCCGCTTGTTCTTATAGGACCGAAAGGACTGCGGCTGAAAAGACGGTGTCTTTTTCTGTTGGGAGGGGGTCTGAGGTAAAAAGGTGGATTTTCCGGCAGTTGCCGTGGCCACCAGATCCGATAGACCGACGCCAAATAATTCCTCCCCTTTATACGGCAATACTTCCATATGTCGTTTAGAATCCGCATCACCTGACCACTGTCGCGTCCATAAACTTCTTCTGGCAGATATGGACATCGCATTTACTCTCGATGCCAGAGTGCAAATATCCCTCTGAGCATCTCGCATATAAAGAAAAGCATCCTTTAATTGCTCTATAGTCAATAAAATACTGTCCCTATCCAGGGTATCAATATTTTCAGTCAGGGAATCCGACCAGACCACCCCAGCACTGCACATCCAGGCTGAGGCGATGGCTGGTCGCAGTATAACACCAGTATGTGTGTATATACTTTTTAGGGTAGTTTCCAGCCTCCTATCAGCTGGATCCTTGAGGGCGGCCGTATCAGGAGACGGTAACGCCACTTGTTTTGATAAGCGTGTGAGCGCCTTATCCACCCTAGGGGGTGTTTCCCAGCGCGCCCTAACCTCTGGCGGGAAAGGGTATAATGCTAATAACTTTTTTGAAATTAGCATTTTTCTATATGGGTTAAACCACGCTTCATCACATACATCATTTAATTCCTCTGATTCAGGAAAAACTACAGGTAGTTTTTTCACCCCCCACATAATACCCCTTTTTGTGGTACTTGCAGTATCAGAGATATGCAAAGCCTCCTTCATTGCCGTGATCATATAACGTGTGGCCCTACTTGAAAATACGTTTGTTTCTTCACCGTCGACACTAGATTCAGTGTCCGTGTCTGGGTCTGTGTCGACAGACTGAGGTAAAGGGCGTTTTACAGCCCCTGACGGTGTCTGAGACGCCTGGGCAGGTACCAACTGGTTTTCCGGCCGTCTCATGTCGTCAACTGATTTTTGTAATGTGCTGACATTATCACGTAATTCCATAAACAAAGCCATCCATTCCGGTGTCGACTCCCTGGGGGGTGACATCACCATTATCGGCAATTGCTCTGCCTCCACACCAACATCGTCCTCATACATGTCGACACACACGTACCGACACACAGCAGACACACAGGGAATGCTCTTATCGAAGACAGGACCCCACTAGCCCTTTGGGGAGACAGAGGGAGAGTTTGCCAGCACACACCCAAGCGCTATAATATATATGGGAACAACCTTATATAAGTGTTGTATCCTTATAGCAGCTTAAATATATAAAATATCGCCAAAAAAAGTGCCCCCCCCTCTCTGTTTTACCCTGTTTCTGTAGTGCAGTGCAGGGGAGAGTCCTGGGAGCCTTCCTCACAGCGGAGCTGAGCAGGAAAATGGCGCTGTGTGCTGAGGAGAATAAGCCCCGCCCCCTATTCCGGCGGGCTTTTCTCCCGGAGTTTGAGATATCTGGCATGGGTTTAATACATCCATATAGCCTCAAGGGCTATATGTGATGTATTTTTTAGCCATAAAAGGTATTATACATTGCTGCCCAGGGCGCCCCCAGCAGCGCCCTGCACCCTCCGTGACCTATGGTGTGAAGTGTGTGACAACAATGGCGCACAGCTGCAGTGCTGTGCGCTACCTTCATGAAGACTGAAAAGCCTTCTGCCGCCGGTTTCTGGACCTTCAATCTTCAGCATCTGCAAGGGGGGTCGGCGGCGCGGCTCCGGGACGAACCCCAGGGTGAGACCTGTGTTCCGACTCCCTCTGGAGCTAATGGTGTCCAGTAGCCTAAGAAGCCAATCCATCCTGCACGCAGGTGAGTTGAACTTCTCTCCCCTAAGTCCCTCGATGCAGTGAGCCTGTTGCCAGCAGGACTCACTGAACATAAAAAACCTAAAAACTTTTTCTAAGCAGCTCCTTAAGAGAGCCACCTAGATTGCACCCTGCTCGGACGGGCACAAAAACCTAACTGAGGCTTGGAGGAGGGTCATAGGGGGAGGAGCCAGTGCACACCACCTGATCCTAAAGCTTTATTTTTGTGCCCTGTCTCCTGTGGAGCCGCTATTCCCCATGGTCCTGACGGAGTCCCCAGCATCCACTTAGGACGTCAGAGAAAATGTTTTTTTAAAAACCATCCACTCCCCTATCCATGATATCATTTAAATGATGTTGAAGGCAAAGGTA
The DNA here is from genome assembly GCF_028390025.1 of Pseudophryne corroboree. Classification (NCBI taxonomy): domain Eukaryota; kingdom Metazoa; phylum Chordata; class Amphibia; order Anura; family Myobatrachidae; genus Pseudophryne; species Pseudophryne corroboree. Next base: position 245,883,027 of record NC_086447.1, on the reverse strand, counting down.
ACGTAGATTTTCGCACTAATCAAATCACATGCGTGTCTACTTTAGGAGCCACCTCCCTTTTTAAATAATCCCCAGCTGGAAGAGGATAAATAAGATTTTACTTACCGATAAATCTATTTCTCGTAGTCCGTAGTGGATGCTGGGACTCCGTAAGGACCATGGGGAATAGCGGCTCCGCAGGAGACAGGGCACAAAATAAAAGCTTAAGGATCAGGTGGTGTGCACTGGCTCCTCCCCCTATGACCCTCCTCCAAGCCTCAGTTAGGATACTGTGCCCGGACGAGCGTACATAATAAGGAAGGATATTGAATCCCGGGTAAGACTCATACCAGCCACACCAATCACACCGTACAACTTGTGATCTGAACCCAGTTAACAGTATGATAAACGCAAAGGAGCCTCTGAAAAGATGGCTCACAACAATAATAACCCGAATTTTTGTAACAATAACTATATACAAGTATTGCAGACAATCCGCACTAGGGATGGGCGCCCAGCATCCACTACGGACTACGAGAAATAGATTTATCGGTAAGTAAAATCTTATTTTCTCTGACGTCCTAGTGGATGCTGGGACTCCGTAAGGACCATGGGGATTATACCAAAGCTCCCAAACGGGCGGGAGAGTGCGGATGACTCTACAGCACCGAATGAGAGAACTCCAGGTCCTCCTCAGCCAGGGTATCAAATTTGTAGAATTTAGCAAACGTGTTTGCCCCTGACCAAGTAGCTGCTCGGCAAAGTTGTAAAGCCGAGACCCCTCGGGCAGCCGCCCAAGATGAGCCCACTTTCCTTGTGGAATGGGCTTTTACTGATTTTGGCTGTGGCAATCCTGCCACAGAATGTGCAAGCTGAATTGTACTACAAATCCAACGAGCAATCGTCTGCTTAGAAGCAGGAGCACCCAGCTTGTTGGGTGCATACAGGATAAACAGCGAGTCAGATTTTCTGACTCCAGCCGTCCTGGAAACATATATTTTCAAGGCCCTGACAACGTCAAGCAACTTAGAGTCCTCTAAGTCCCTGGTAGCCGCAGGTACCACAATAGGTTGGTTCATGTGAAATGCAGAAACCACCTTAGGTAGAAATTGAGGACGAGTCCTCAATTCCGCCCTGTCAGAATGAAAAATTAAGTAAGGGCTTTTATATGATAAAGCCGCCAATTCTGACACACGCCTGGCTGAAGCCAAGGCTAACAGCATCGACACCTTCCATGTGAGATATTTTAAGTCCACAGTGGAAAGTGGTTCAAACCAATGTGACTTTAGAAAACTCAACACCACATTGAGATCCCAAGGTGCCACTGGAGGCACAAAAGGAGGCTGTATGTGCAGCACCCCTTTTACAAATGTCTGAACTTCAGGTACTGAAGCCAGTTCTTTCTGGAAGAAAATCGACAGGGCCGAAATTTGAACCTTAATGGACCCTAATTTTAGGCCCATAGACAGTCCTGTTTGCAGGAAATGAAGGAAACGACCCAGTTGAAATTCCTCTGTAGGGGCCTTCTTGGCCTCACACCACGCAACATATTTACACCAAATGCGGTGATAATGTTTTGCGGTTACGTCCTTCCTGGCTTTGACCAGAGTAGGGATGACTTCTTCTGGAATGCCTTTTTCCCTCAGGATCCGGCGTTCAACCGCCATGCCGTCAAACGCAGCCGCGGTAAGTCTTGGAACAGACAAGGTCCCTGCAGTAGCAGGTCCTTTCTTAGAGGTAGAGGCCACGGTTCGTCCGTGAGCATCTCTTGAAGTTCCGGGTACCAAGTCCTTCTTGGCCAATCCGGAACCACGAGTATAGTTCTTACTCCTCTCCTTCTTATGATTCTCAGTACTTTTGGTATGAGAGGCAGAGGAGGGAACACATACACTGACTGGTACACCCACGGCGTTACCAGAGCGTCCACTGCTATTGCCTGAGGGTCCCTTGACCTGGCGCAATATCTGTCCAGTTTTTTGTTTAGACGTGACGCCATCATGTCCACCTTTGGTTTTTCCCAACGGTTTACAATCAGGTGGAAGACTTCTGGGTGAAGTCCCCACTCTCCCGGGTGAAGGTCGTGTCTGCTGAGGAAGTCTGCTTCCCAGTTGTCCACTCCCGGAATGAACACTGCTGACAGTGCTATCACATGATTTTCCGCCCAGCGAAGAATCCTTGCAGCTTCTGCCATTGCCCTCCTGCTTCTCGTGCCGCCCTGTCTGTTTACGTGGGCGACTGACGTGATGTTGTCCGATTGGATCAACACCGCCTGACCCTGAAGCAGAGGTTTTGCTTGACTTAGGGCATTGTAAATGGCCCTTAGTTCCAGAATGTTTATATGAAGAGATGTTTCCATGCTTGACCACAAGCCCTGGAAATTCCTTCCCTGTGTGACTGCTCCCCAGCCTCTCAGGCTGGCATCCGTGGTTACCAGGATCCAATCCTGAATGCCAAATCTGCGGCCCTCTAGTAGATGAGCACTCTGCAGCCACCACAGGAGAGACACCCTTGTCCTTGGCGACAGGGTTATCCGCTGATGCATCTGCAGATGCGATCCGGACCATTTGTCCAGTAGATCCCACTGAAACGTTCTTGCATGGAATCTTCCGAATGGAATCGCTTCGTAAGAAGCCACCATTTTTCCCAGAACCCTCGTGCACTGATGCACTGAGACCTGGCCTGGTTTTAGGAGGTTCCTGACTAGCTCGGATAACTCCCTGGCCTTCTCCTCCGGGAGAAACACCTTCTTCTGGACTGTGTCCAGAATCATTCCTAGGAACAGTAGACGTGTCGTTGGAATCAGCTGCGATTTTGGAATATTTAGAATCCACCCGTGCTGACGTAACACTACCTGAGATAGTGCTACTCCGACTTCTAACTGTTCCCTGGATCTTGCCCTTATCAGGAGATCGTCCAAGTAAGGGATAATTAAAATGCCTTTTCTTCGTAGAAGAATCATCATTTCGGCCATTACCTTGGTAAAGACCCGAGGTGCCGTGGACAATCCAAACGGCAGCGTCTGAAACTGATAATGACAGTTTTGTACTACAAACCTGAGGTACCCTTGGTGAGAAGGGTATATTGGGACGTGGAGATAAGCATCTTTGATGTCCAGAGACACCATATAGTCCCCTTCTTCCAGGTTCGATATCACTGCTCTGAGTGACTCCATCTTGAATTTGAACCTTTTTATGTAAGTGTTCAAGGATTTCAGATTTAAAATTGGTCTCACCGAGCCGTCCGGCTTCGGTACCACAAACAGCGTGGAATAATACCCCTTTCCTTGTTGCAGGAGGGGTACCTTGATTATCACCTGCTGGGAATACAGCTTGTGAATGGCTTCCAAAACTGCCTCCTTGTCGGAGGGAGACTTTGGTAAAGCAGACTTCAGGAACCGACGAGGGGGAAACGTCTCGAATTCCAGTTTGTACCCCTGCGATACTACCTGTAGAATCCAGGGATCCACTTGCGAGTGAGCCCACTGCGCGTTGAAATTCTTGAGACGGGCCCCCACCATATCTGAGTCTGCTTGTAAAGCCCCAGCGTCATGCTGAAGGCTTGGCAGAAGCAGGGGAGGGCTTCTGCTCCTGGGAAGCGGCTGCATGGTGCAGTCTTTTTCCTCTTCCTCTGCCCCGGGGCAGAAAGGAGTGGCCTTTTGCTCGCTTGTACTTATGGGAACGAAAGGACTGAGTTTGAAAAGACGGTGTCTTTTTCTGCTGATGTGAAGTGACCTGGGGTAAAAAGGTGGATTTTCCAGCCGTTGCCGGGGCCACCAGGTCCGATAGACCAGCCCCAAATAACTCCTCCCCTTTATACGGCAATACTTCCATGTGCCGTTTGGAATCCGCATCCCCTGACCACTGTCGCGTCCATAACGCTCTTCTGGCAGAGATGGACATAGCACTTACTCTTGATGCCAGGGTGCAAATATCCCTCTGTGCATCACGCATATATAGTAATGCATCCTTTAAATGTTCTATAGTTAACAAAATATTGTCCCTATCCAGGGTATCAATATTCTCAGTCAGGGAATCCGACCATGCGACTCCAGCACTGCACATCCAGGCTGAGGCGATTGCTGGTCGCAGTATAACACCAGTATGTGTGTATATACTTTTTAGGATATTTTCCAGCCTTCTATCAGCTGGTTCTTTGAGGGTGGCCGTATCAGGAGACGGTAACGCTACTTGTTTAGATAAACTTGTGAGCGCCTTATCTACCCTAGGGGGTGTTTCCCAACGCGCCCTAACCTCTGGCGGGAAGGGATATAATGCTAATAATTTTTTAGAAATTAGCTGTTTTTTATCGGGGGAAACCCACGCTTTATCACACACCTCATTTATTTCCTCTGACTCAGGAAAAACTATTGGTAGTTTTTTCACACCCCACATAATACCCTTCTTTGTGGTACTTGTAGTGTCAGAAAGGTTCAATGCCTCTTTCATTGCCGTGATCATGTAACGTGTGGCCCTACTGGACATTACGTTTGTCTCGTCACCGTCGACACTAGACTCAGTATCTGTGTCAGGGTCTGTGTCGACCCACTGAGGTAACGGGCGTTTTAGCGCCCCTGACGGTGTCTGAGACGCCTGGACAGGCACTAATTGATTTGCCGGCTGTCTCATGTCGTCAACAGTTTTTTGCAAATTGCTGACATTATCACTTAATTGTTTAAATACAATCATCCAGTCAGGTGTCGACTCCCTAGGGGGTGACATCACCAACACAGGCAACTGCTCCGCCTCCACATCATTTTCCTCCTCATACATGTCGACACACGCGTACCGACACACAGCACACACACCGGGAATGCTCTGATAGAGGACAGGACCCCACTTAGCCCTTTGGAGAGACAGAGGGAGAGTCTGCCAGCACACACCCAGCGCTATATATATATACAGGGATAACCTTATATAAGTGTTATTCCCTTATAGCTGCTGTTATTATCGTTATTTGCTGCCAAAAATGCCCCCCCTTCTCTTTTTTACCCTGATTCTGAAGCAGGACTGCAGGGGAGAGTCAGGGAGCCGTCCTTCCAGCGGAGCTGTGAGGGAAAATGGCGCTTGTGTGCTGAGGAGATAGGCTCCGCCCCTTCACGACGTCCTTATCTCCCGCTTTTTTGTGTAAAAATGGCAGGGGTTAAAATACATCCATATAGCCCAGGAGCTATATGTGATGTATTCTTTTTGCCACCTAAGGTATATACTGTTATATTGCGTCTCAGGGCGCTCCCCCCCAGCGCCCTGCACCCTCAGTGACCGGAGTGTGAAGTGTGCTGAGAGCAATGGCGCACAGCTTCGGTGCTGTGCGCTACCTTAGTCTGAAGACAGGATGTCTTCTGCCGCCGATTTCACCGGACCTCTTCGTCTCTTCTGGCTCTGTAAGGGGGACGGCGGCGCGGCTCCGGTGACCCATCCAGGCTGAACCTGTGATCGTCCCTCTGGAGCTAATGTCCAGTAGCCTAAGAAACCCGATCCACTCTGCACTCAGGTGAGTCCGTTTCTTCTCCCCTTAGTCCCACGATGCAGTGAGCCTGTTGCCAGCAGGACTCACTGAAAATAAAAAAAACTAAAACTAAACTTTTATTCTAAGCAGCTCAGGAGAGCCACCTAGATTGCACCCTTCTCGGTCGGGCACAAAAATCTAACTGAGGCTTGGAGGAGGGTCATAGGGGGAGGAGCCAGTGCACACCACCTGATCCTTAAGCTTTTATTTTGTGCCCTGTCTCCTGCGGAGCCGCTATTCCCCATGGTCCTTACGGAGTCCCAGCATCCACTAGGACGTCAGAGAAATTGGAATTCCATTTCTTAGGAATTCTAAACTTCTTATTGGGCGTTGCCCAAGCCTCTTCCATGATTTCCGTCAGCTGATCTGACCCCGGAAACTCAGTCTTAACTTTGGGACGTTTAAACAAAGGAGCCTTGGTTTTTAACACAGGCTATGCTGAATCCTCTAAGGATAGAATGGCTTTCATTGCTTTAATTAACTCAGCTATATCCACTGAGCTGAGACCTTCCTCCTCCTCTTCGTATGCCGAAGTAGAATTTATTGAGCTTTCATCCTCCGATGAATCCTCATCTGAAACATGTGTAGCCTGTGAGAATGAAGATTTACTTACCACTGGCTTATCAGCCTGTTTCTTTTGAGAGGCTGCTGCTGGAAGTGATAAACCGCAGGTGGGAAGCTGCATGTAATGGTTAATCATGTAACCTATCCCTGGTACAGGAGTTGGAATTATCTGTTCAGCTATACTGGATAATGTCTGTGCAAACACAGCCCAAGGTGGATCAACCTGCACCTGAATCTGCCTTGTATTTTTCAAGAGACCCTGGTGAAAGCTAAAACAATTTGCACACAAACCATCCTGAACCAGATCCTGAGAGGTTAACACAGCTTTGCAAGACAAACATGATATGAGTGTTGGTGTTACTGTGAGTGTATCTTCCTCACCTTTGCCGCTCTTAGACATGATTAAAAAAAAATCAACACTTCCACAGCGTACTACACAATTTGTGACTGTAATCACTTTAAGCTTTTTAAAGAGACATACAATCCGACCCTACCCATGCACCAGCATTGAGGATCGGAATAGAACAAAACTGACAGAATTATAGTAAAGTCAGCAATCACACTAGCAGTCAGTCACATGTTATACATTAGTATAATAAGCAATATGAGCACATCATCAAACTACAACTACATTTCAAGTATGTAGGAGAACATATTACTGAATCAGGTTTAAACAGATCTACCGTATTCAGATGCATAGCGAAAGAAACAGTAATAGTATAGACTCATATGCAATAGGCACTTATGTAACTATTCGTACTCAAAAGGTAGATAGAGACTTAGGAGCAGATGTATTAAGCCTGGAGAAGTGCTAAAGTGGTGATAAAGCAGTGATAAGTACCAGGTGATAATGCACCAGTCAATAAGCTCCTAACTACTATTTTACATATTAGAGCTGATTGGCTAATGCGTTATCACCTTGTACTTATCACTGCTTTATCACTTCTCCAGGCTTAATACATCTGCCCCTTAGTACTGTATTACCCGTATTCAGTAGAGTGGGATACAGGGAGACTCGTACCGCTTCCAGGACCGATCAATACCTATAGTGAACAGACGCTCCGTGAACACAGATGCACCAGTCACACAGCCGCCTATGCTGCGACTGGGTCCCCCTCATGTACAGCGTCTGAAACGGAAGCGAGAAAACAGTTCACGGTGGGAGACTCGGAGGAAACTGGTCATGAAACGGGGAGAGGGGTGACCAGGGGAGCGTCTGACTCCCCACTGCTTACATCAACCCTAGGGATCGCGGTCTCATACTATTCTAGGAGACTCTGATCCCTAAAGCCTAGCGCTGGTGCACCCGAGGTGGCAGCCACATCAGTGACTGTTTGGTAGCCACCTCCCAAAACAATGTGGCTGTGTCAGTATTCCCCTTCTAAGCGGAACCGATGCCTTACCTTCTGCCCATGCTCTGGCCACAGCCTGGTAACGTCTGCTGGATCTGCTAGCATATCTGACACAGACACCCACGAGTACAGTGCTGTTTTGGTGGTAAAGTGTTGTCATGACACGGTGGAGAGTTGTTGGAGCGACTCTTTCTAAGGTACGTATAAGACGCTGTTTAGAAAGATCAAAATTTAGCCTGAGCCAGGAGGCGGGGATATATGGATGGGCCCGTTGCATGCTGGGAGGCCGAAAAGCTCTGACCGATTGGTGCAAATCCACTGTCACTTCATCATATCCCAATGTTATCCTGTGGATAACCTGTGGACCCTGCTTGAGAAATGGTGAGTTTTTGGAGGCACCTCTATGGGGTTTTGAAATTGGGTATGATCTGGTGTGCCATTGCTGACATTCCAACACCAGTGCAATGGCAAATCACAGGCATTGCCGACTATTGAGTCAACCCCTTAATAACACAATAAAGTAGAATCCGATTAAAATACGTACATAAAAATTGCATCTCAGTAACAATGATTACCTACCTTTTTTGATTCTTCTTCCCACCAAAGCGAACCTCTTCTCTTAGAAGAGAGAAGTGAATTTCATGGCTTGTTAAACCAAGCATTATCTGTGAAAACAGTTCTCAAAGTTACAATCCAGCGCATTGTTTATAATCTGCATTTTTCCCCCCAAGAACATCATTAAATTGAATGATTTCTCTATTCTGATGCTGCAACAAGTACTTCCGTACAAATAATAATCATCTCTAATCCAAATTGCAACAAAATGTGTAACTGAAAACATGGTATTAACTGAATTCTGTAACTGCTTGGGTGATAGTGAGGTGCACATAAGATGATATTTTATATACACACACACTCATACATATAGTATACCCCCTCCCATCCTCACTTCAGTTGCTCTATACCTCAAAACAAAACAGGGCACAGCATATAAAAAGGCAATAGCAAATAACCTATATTATGTGGTTGTTCAAGGAATCCTGGGGTAATCTCTACAGACTACAGTAAAGGATACCATATATTAGACCTGGACAACCTGTGGCTCTCCAGCTGTTGTAACACTATATATCTCGGCATGCTCTGCCACAGTTTTAGCATTTCATAATAGCAAGAGTGTAGCAGGGCATTCTGGGACTTGTAGTTCTACAACAGCTGGAACGCCACAGGTTGGCCAGGCCTGCCCTATGTTTTTATTTTCTGTACAGAACTCAGAGTTTTGGGTGCTCAAACGGTCGCTTTGAAATCAATATTCTAGGTGTCAGCAATGTGATAACATATTATACAAAATATATTTTCCACTTACTAATGTGTACGTATCAGGATGTGAAAAAAAATCATAATTTAAAACATTTTTTAAAAAAAGTTTTTGGTTTTTTTTTAATTTAAATTGGATTTTTATTAAAATGATCAAGCCAATAAATAAACCAAGTAAAATCAATAAGAAAGTTCTTTAAAAAATAGGATTTTGGTACTTACCGGTAAATCCTTTTCTCCTAGTCCGTAGAGGATGCTGTGGACTCCAAAAGGACCATGGGGTATAGACTGGATCCGCAGGAGCTTGGGCACACTGAAAGACTTAAACTGGGTGTGAACTGGCTCCTCCCTCTATGCCCCTCCTCCAGACCTCAGTTATAGGAACTGTGCCCAGGAGAGACGGACATTTCGAGGAAAGGATTTTTGTGTAAACTAAGGGGTACAAACATACCAGCCCACATCACAACGATACCGTACAACCGGAGTAACAGTAAACCAGATAACAGTATGAAAAACTACAGCAACAAGCTGAAAACAGAAATACACAACCCGTGTATAAACTAAGTGAACCTACAAGGGAACACTGCAAGAAACAGTTCGCACTGGGACGGGCGCCCAGCATCCTCTACGGACTAGGAGAAAAGGATTTACCGGTAAGTACCAAAATCCTATTTTCTCTTACGTCCTAGAGGATGCTGGGGACTCCAAAAGGACCATGGGGTTTATACCAAAGCTCCAGACCGGGCGGGAGAGTGCGGACAACTCTGCAGCACCGACTGAGCAAACGCAAGGTCCTCATCAGCCAGGGTATCAAACTTATAGAACTTGGCAAAAGTGTTTGAACCCGATCAGGTAGCCGCTCGGCAGAGCTGTAAAGCCGAGACGCCCCGGGCAGCCGCCCAAGACGAGCCCACTTTCATGGTAAAATGGGCTTTCACTGACTTCGGCACCGGTAACCCGGCCGAAGAATGAGCCTGCTGAATCGTACTACAAATCCAGCGTGCAATAGTCTATTTTGAAGCAGGATGACCAATCTTGTTGGAAGCATACAGGACAAACAGCGCCTCAGTTTTTCTGGCAACAGCCGTACGGACGACGTTGATCTTCAAAGTCATCACTACATCCAGAGACCTTGGAACTGCCACAGCATCCCCAGCCACCGGTACCACAATAGGTTGGTTAATGTGAAACGAAGAGACCACCTTTGGTAAAAATTGTTGACGAGTCCTCAATTCTGCCCTATCTGAATGAAAGATCAAGTACGGGCTCTTATGAGATAAGGCCGCCAACTCAGACACTCGCCTGGCAGATGCCAGCGCCAACAGCATGACTACCTTCCAGGTGAGAAACTTCAACTCAACCTTACGCAAAGGCTCAAACCTGGAAGACATGAGAAACTGTAAGACCACATCAAGATCCCATGGGGCCACAGGAGGCACAAACGGAGGATTGATATGCAAAACTCCTTTCACAAAAGTCTGAACCTCTGGGAGGGCAGCCAATTCCCTTTGAAAGAAAATAGACAATGTCGAAATCTGCACCTTGATGGAGCCCAACTTCAGGCCTGCATCCACACCAGCCTGCAAAAAGTGGAGAAAACGCCCCAAATTAAATTCTTCCGCAGGAGCCCTTTTAATCTCACACCAGGAAACATACTTCTTACAAATACGGTGATAATGCTTCGCCGTAACCTCCTTCCTAGCCTTGAGGAGAGTAGGAATGACCTCTCCGGGAATACCTTTACGAGCTAAGATCTGGCGCTCAACTTCCATGCCGTCAAACGCAGCCGCGGTAAGTCTGGAAACACGCATGGACCCTGCAACAACAGGTCCTCTCTTAGAGGAAGCGGTCAAGGATCTTCCCCTAGTAATTCCTGAAGCTCCGGATACCAGGCCCTTCTTGGCCAATCTGGAACTACGAGAATCGCCTGAACCCTTGCTCGCCGAATGATCCCCAGTACCTTTGGAATGAGAGGAAGTGGAGGGAGCACATACACCGACTTGAACACCCACGGAGACACCAGGGCGTCCACCGCACTGGCTTGGGGGTCCCTTGACCTGGAACAATACCTCGGGAGCTTCTTGTTGAGACGAGACGCCATCATGTCTATCAGAGGGAGTCCCCAACGCTTTGTCACTTCTGCAAACACCTCTTGATGAAGAGCCCACTCTCCCGGATGAAGATCGTGTCTGCTGAGGAAGTCTGCTTCCCAGTTGTCTACTCCCGGGAGGAAGACTGCTGACAGGGCGCTCACGTGTTGTTCCGCCCAGTGAAGGATTCTTGTGGCCTCCGCCATTGCCGCTCTGCTCCTTGTGCCGCCTTGACGGTTGATATGTGCCACCGCTGTGATGTTGTCTGACTGTACCAGGACAGATCGACCCTGAAGATGGATTCTTGCCTGTAGCAGGCCGTTGTAAATGGCTTTTAACTCGAGAACATTTATGTGGAGACCCGCTTCCTGGAGCGACCATCTCCCCTGGAAGTTCCTGCCTTGGGTGACTGCACCCTAGCCCCGGAGACTTGCATCTGTTGTCAGAAGTACCAAGTCCAGGATACCGAACCGGCGTCCCTCTAGGAGGTGAGACCCTTGTAGCCACCACAGGAGGGAAATTCTGGCTCTGGGAGATAAACTTATCTTCCGGTGCATGTGCAGGTGAGACCCGGACCATTTGCTCAGCAAGTCCCACTGAAACACCCGGGCATGAAACCTGCCGAACGGAATGGCTTCGTACGACGCAACCATCTTCCCCAGAACCCGCGTACATTGATGGATGGACACAGTCTTCGGCCTCAGAAGTTCCCTGACCATCGACTGCAGTTCTAGAGCCTTTTCCTGTGGAAGAAAAACTCTCTGTAGCCCCGTGTCCAGAATCATACCCAGAAAAGACAGCCGGGTGGTCAGAATCAACTGAGATTTTGGCAAATTTAGCACCCAACCGTTCTGTCGTAGCACCGCCAGCACCAAATCTAACTCCTTAGCAACCTTTCCTCGGACCTCGCCTTTATCAGGAGATCGTCCAAGTACGGGATAATTGTAACCCCTTGCTTGCGAAGGAGAACCATCATTTCTGCCATGACCTTGGTGAAAACCCTCGGGGCCGTGGAAAGGCCAAACGGCAACGTCTGAAATTAGTAATGAGAATCCTGTATCGCAAACCTGAGGAAGGCCTGATGCGAAGGAAATATCGGGACGTGTAAGTAGGCATCCTTTATGTCGACTGACGCCATACAATCCCCCCCTTCTAAGCTGGAAATCACAGCTCGAAGAGATTCCATCTTGAACTTGAAAACTTTCAAATATGGATTGAGGGATTTAAGATTCAGAATCGGTCTGACCGAACCGTCCGGTTTCGGCACAACAAATAGGCTCGAGTAGAACCCCTCCCCCCGTTGTGACGGGGGAACAGGAACAATGACCCTCTGTTGACAACATTTTTGTATTGCAGCCAGCACCAGCTCCCTGTCCGGAAAAGACGCTGGTAAGGGCGAAACGAAAAACCGGCGAGGGGGCACCTCCCGAAACTCCAGCTTGTATCCCTGAGATACAATCTCTAGGACCCAAGGATCGAGGCTTGATTGAATCCAGACCTGACTGAAGACTCGGAGACGGCCCCCCACCGGTCCGGACTCCCCCAGGGAAGCCCCAACGTCATGCGGTGGACTTGGTAGAGGCAGGGGAGGACTTTTGGTCCTGGGCGCCCGACACGGCAGGCGACTTCCTACCCCTTCCTTTACCTTTTGAAGCGAGGAAGGACGAACCTTTTCCACGCCTGTATTTATTGGGACGAAAGGACTGCATCTGCTGATGTGGTGCCTTTGTGTGTTGTGTGGGAACATAGGGAAGAAAAGAGGACTTACCCGCCGTCGCGGTAGAGACCAGGTCCGCCAAGCCGTCCCCAAACAAGACATTACCTTTGAAGGGTAAAGCTTCCATAGGTCTCTTGGAGTCGGCATCAGCATTCCATTAATGGATCCACAACGCCCTCCTTGCCGATATTGACATGGCATTGGCTCTTGATCCCAAGAGACAAACATCCCTCGCCGCATCCTTCAGGTAATCTGCAGCGTCCTTGATATAACCAAGAGTCAGAAGAATATTATCTTTATCAAGGGTATCCAGATCAGCAGCTAAATTCTCAGCCCATTTAGCAATAGCACTACTCACCCACACCGACGCCACTGCAGGCCCGAGCAATGCACCCGTATTAGCGAAAATGGACTTCAGAGACGTCTCCAGCTTGCGATCCACTGGATCCTTGAGAGCTGCCGTGTCAGGAGACGGAAGCGCCACCTTCTTAGACAAACGAGATAGAGCTTTGTCAACATTTGGAGACGACTCCCATTTTTCCCTGTCATCAGAGGGGAAAGGATACGCCATGTAAATCCTCTTGGGAATCTGCCACCTCTTATCCGGCGACTCCCAAGCTTTTTCACAAAGAGTATTCATTTCATGAGAGGGGGGAAACTTCACTTCAGGTTTTTTCCCTTTGAACAAACAAATCCTTGTTTCATGCACCGCAGGTTCATCAGAAATGTGTAAAACATCCTTTATAGCCACAATCATGTACTGAATACTCTTTACTAAACTTGGATGCAAAGCAGCCTCAGAAAAATCGACCTCAGAATCAGAGTCCGTGTCGGTATCAGTATCTACCACTTGAGTAAACGGCCGCTTTTGCGAGCCCGATGGGGTCTGTACCTGAGACAAAGCCTCCTCTATGGACTTCTTCCACACCTGCGTCTGTGACTCAGACTTATCTAACCTCTTTGATAAAGAAGCTACATTCGTATTGGATTGTACTAAGTAATGTGAGTAAATCAGGTGTCGGCTGCGCCGACAGACCTAAATCCAGACCCACAACCGCACCCCCAACAACCTCCTCCGGTGAATCACATTCAGCCTCAGACATGCCGACACGTTTAATAGACACACACTCAGAATGTCTCAGCTAGGGGACAGGCCCACCGTGAAGCCCAGAGAGAGAGACCCAGAGGGAGTATGCCAGCTCACACCCCAGCGCCCATATATCCCTATAAGGGATATATATGACCAGCGCTGCTTTAAATAACCAGAATAATGCACCACACTGTGCCCCCACCCCACCCCGGGATATCTCCCCGTTACTTGCCAGGAGTGATGGAGGTCCGGCCCAGCGTCACCTTCAGCCGCGTGGAGGTGAAAAAGATGGCGCTGTGAGCCGCGTGCTAAGCTCTGCCCCTTCCCGGCGGGCTTCAGCGCACCCGATTTGAAAATGCCGGCGGGGGCTGAGAAACGGTGCCGAAGCACCGAAAATGCTTCTGCCGGCTTCCCTGACCCCAGTGACCTGCTGCCCAGGGCGCCCCCCCTCCCAGCGCCCTGCACCCTGTGAGTGCCGTCAAGTGATGTGTGTGGGAGCATAGAGCGCAGCGCTACCGCTGCGCTGTACCTGGTCACCGAAGTCTTCTGCCGTCCTGAAGTCTTCTGATCTTCTCATACTCACCCGACTTCTTTCTTCTGGCTTCTGTGAGGGGGTGACGGCGTGGCTCCGGGAACAAGAAGCTAGGCGCACCAAGTGATCGAACCCTCTGGAGCTAATGGTGTCCAGTAGCCGAGAAGCAGAGCCCTTAAACTAAGAAGTAGTCTGCTTCTCTCCCCTCACTCCCACGCTGCAGGGAGCCTGTAGCCAGCAGGTCTCCCTGAAAATAAAAAACCTAACAAAAGTCTTTTCCAGAGAAACTCAGTAGAGCTCCCCTAGTGAGTGTCCAGTCAGTCCTGGGCACAAAGTCTAACTGAGGTCTGGAAGAGGGGCATAGAGGGAGGAGCCAGTTCACACCCAGTCTTAAGTCTTTTCAGTGTGCCCAAGCTCCTGCAGATCCCGTCTATACCCCATGGTCCTTTTGGAGTCCCCAGCATCCTCTAGGACGTAAGAGAAAATAAGAATTTACTTACCGATAATTCTATTTCTCGGAGTCCGTAGTGGATGCTGGGGTTCCTGAAAGGACCATGGGGAATAGCGGCTCCGCAGGAGACAGGGCACAAAAAGTAAAGCTTTATGATCAGGTGGTGTGTACTGGCTCCTCCCCCTATGACCCTCCTCCAAGCCTCAGTTAGGATACTGTGCCCGGACGAGCGTACACAATAAGGAAGGATTTATGAATCCCGGGTAAGACTCATACCAGCCACACCAATCACACCGTACAACCTGTGATCTAAACCCAGTTAACAGTATGATAACAGAGGAGCCTCTGAAAGATGGCTCCCTACAACAATAACCCGATTTAGGTAACAATAACTATGTACAATTATTGCAGATAATCCGCACTTGGGATGGGCGCCCAGCATCCACTACGGACTCCGAGAAATAGAATTATCGGTAAGTAAATTCTTATTTTCTCTATCGTCCTAGTGGATGCTGGGGTTCCTGAAAGGACCATGGGGATTATACCAAAGCTCCCAAACGGGCGGGAGAGTGCGGATGACTCTGCAGCACCGAATGAGAGAACTCCAGGTCCTCCTTAGCCAGGGTATCAAATTTGTAGAATTTTACAAACGTGTTCTCCCCCGACCACGTAGCCGCTCGGCAGAGTTGTAATGCCGAGACCCCTCGGGCAGCCGCCCAAGAAGAACCCACCTTCCTTGTGGAGTGGGCTTTTACCGATTTTGGCTGTGGCAGGCCTGCCACAGAATGTGCAAGCTGAATCGTACTACAAATCCAGCGAGCAATAGTCTGCTTAGACGCAGGAGCGCCCAACTTGTTGGGAGCATATAGTATAAACAGTGAGTCAGATTTCCTGACTCCAGCTGTCCTTGAAATGTATATTTTTAAAGCTCTGACAACGTCCAACAACTTGGAGTCCTCCAAGTCGCTTGTAGCCGCAGGCACTACAATAGGCTGGTTCAGATGAAATGCTGACACCACCTTAGGGAGAAAATGTGGACGAGTCCGCAGTTCTGCCCTGTCCGAATGGAAAATCAGATATGGGCTTTTGTAAGATAAAGCTGCCAGTTCTGACACTCTCCTGGCCGAAGCCAGGGCTAGTAGCATGGTCACTTTCCATGTGAGATATTTCAAATCCACATTTTTTAGTGGTTCAAACCAATGAGATTTGAGAAAGTCCAAAACAACATTGAGATCCCACGGTGCCACTGGAGGCACCACAGGGGGCTGTATATGCAGTACTCCCTTAACAAAGGTCTGGACTTCAGGAACTGAAGCCAATTCTTTCTGGAAGAAAATCGACAGGGCCGAAATTTGAACCTTAATAGATCCCAATTTGAGACCCATAGACAATCCTGATTGCAGGAAATGTAGGAATCGACCCAGTTGAAATTCCTCCGTCGGAGCACTCCGATCCTCGCACCACGCAACATATTTTCGCCAAATGCGGTGATAATGTTGCGCGGTTACTTCCTTCCTTGCTTTAATCAAGGTAGGAATGACTTCTTCCGGCATGCCTTTTTCCTTTAGGATCCGGCGTTCAACCGCCATGCCGTCAAACGCAGCCGCGGTAAGTCTTGAAACAGACAGGGACCCTGCTGAAGCAAGTCCCTTCTCAGAGGTAGAGGCCACGGATCCTCCGTGATCATCTCTTGAAGTTCCGGGTACCAAGTCCTTCTTGGCCAATCCGGAACCACTAGTATCGTTCTTACGCCTCTTTGCCGTATAATTCTCAATACTTTTGGTATGAGAGGCAGAGGAGGAAACACATACACCGACTGGTACACCCAAGGCGTTACCAGCGCGTCCACAGCTATTGCCTGCGGGTCTCTTGACCTGGCGCAATACCTGTCCAGTTTTTTGTTGAGGCGAGACGCCATCATGTCCACCATTGGTCTTTCCCAACGGGTTACAAGCATGTGGAAAACTTCTGGATGAAGTCCCCACTCTCCCGGGTGAAGGTCGTGTCTGCTGAGGAAGTCTGCTTCCCAGTTGTCCACTCCCGGGATGAACACTGCTGACAGTGCTATCACATGATTCTCTGCCCAGCGAAGAATCCTTGCAGCTTCTGCCATTGCACTCCTGCTTCTTGTGCCGCCCTGTCTGTTTACATGGGCGACTGCTGTGATGTTGTCCGACTGGATCAACACCGGTTTTCCTTGAAGCAGAGGTTCTGCCTGGCTTAGAGCATTGTAGATTGCTCTTAGTTCCAGAATGTTTATGTGAAGAGACGTTTCCAGGCTCGACCACACGCCCTGGAAGTTTCTTCCTTGTGTGACTGCTCCCCAGCCTCTCAGGCTGGCGTCCGTGGTCACCAGGATCCAATCCTGTATGCCGAATCTGCGGCCCTCCAATAAATGAGCACTCTGCAACCACCACAGAAGAGATACCCTTGTCCTTGGAGACAGGGTTATCCGCTGGTGCATCTGAAGATGCGACCCTGACCATTTGTCCAGCAGATCCCTCTGGAAAATTCTTGCGTGGAATCTGCCGAATGGAATTGCTTCGTAAGAAGCCACCATTTTTCCCAGGACTCTTGTGCATTGATGTACAGACACCTTTCCTGGTTTTAGGAGGTTCCTGACAAGTTCGGATAACTCCTTGGCTTTTTCCTCCGGGAGAAAAACCTTTTTCTGAACCGTGTCCAGAATCATCCCTAGGAACAGCAGATGTGTTGTCGGAATTAACTGGGATTTTGGAATATTCAGAATCCACCCGTGCTGCTTTAGCACTTCTTGAGACAGTGCTAATCCCATCTCTAGCTGTTCTCTGGACCTTGCCCTTATTAGGAGATCGTCCAAGTATGGGATAATTAATACGCCTTTTCTTCGAAGAAGAATCATCATCTCGGCCATTACCTTAGTAAAGACCCGAGGTGCCGTGGACAATCCAAACGGCAGCGTCTGAAACTGATAGTGACAGTTCTGTACGACGAACCTGAGGTACCCCTGGTGTGAGGGGTAAATTGGAACGTGGAGATACGCATCCTTGATGTCCAAGGATACCATAAAGTCCCCTTCTTCCAGGTTCGCTATCACTGCTCTGAGTGACTCCATCTTGAACTTGAACTTTTTTATGTACAGGTTCAAGGATTTCAGATTTAGAATAGGTCTTACCGAGCCATCCGGCTTCGGTACCACAAATAGAGTGGAATAATACCCCTTTCCTTGTTGTAAAAGAGGTACCTTGACAATCACCTGCTGAGAGTACAGCTTGTGAATGGCTTCCAAGACCGTCACCCTGTCGGAGGTGGACGTTGGTAAAGCAGACTTCAGGAAACGGCGAGGTGGATCCGTCTCTAGTTCCAACCTGTACCCCTGAGATATTATCTGCAGGATCCAGGGATCTACCTGCGAGTGAGCCCACTGCGCGCTGAAATTCTTGAGACGACCGCCCACCGCCCCCGAGTCCGCTTGAGAAGCCCCAGCGTCATGCTGAGGCTTTTGTAGAAGCGGGGGAGGGCTTCTGTTCCTGGGAAGGAGCTGCCTGTTGCAGTCTCTTCCCCCTTCCTCTGCCTCGTGGCAGATATGAATATCCCTTTGCTCTCTTGTTTTTAAAGGAACGAAAGGGCTGCGGTTGAAAAGTCGGTGTCTTTTTCTGTTGGGGAGTGACTTGAGGTAAAAAGGTGGATTTCCCGACTGTAGCCGTGGCCACCAAATCCGATAGACCAACACCAAATAACTCCTCCCCTTTATACGGCAAAACTTCCATATGCCGTTTTGAGTCCGCATCACCTGACCACTGTCGCGTCCATAAACTTCTTCTGGCCGAAATGGACATAGCACTTACCCGTGATGCCAGTGTGCAAATATCCCTCTGTGCATCACGCATATAAAGAAATGCATCCTTTATTTGCACTAAAGACAGTAAAACATTGTCCCTATCCAGGGTATCAATATTTTCAATCAGGGACTCTGACCAAGCTACCCCAGCACTGCACATCCAGACTGTCGCTATAGCTGGTCGTAGTATAACACCTGTATGTGTGTATATACTTTTTTGGATATTTTCCATCCTCCTATCTGCTGGATCTTTAAGTGCGGCCGTCTCAGGAGAGGGTAACGCCACTTGTTTTGATAAGCGTGTGAGCGCCTTGTCCACCCTAGGAGGTGTTTCCCAGCACGCCCTAACCTCTGGCGGGAAAGGGTATAAAGCCAATAACTTCTTTGAAATTAGCAGTTTTTTATCGGGGGCAACCCACGCTTCATCACACACCTCATTTAATTCATCTGATTCAGGAAAAACTATAGGTAGTTTTTTCACACCCCACATAATACCCTGTTTTGTGGTACCTGTAGTATCAGCAATATGTAACGCCTCCTTCATTGCCAAAATCATATAACGTGTGGCCCTACTGGAAAATACGGTTGATTCGTCACCGTCGCCACTGGAATCAGTGCCTGTGTCTGGGTCCGTGTCGACCGACTGAGGTAACGGGCGTTTTACAGCCCCTGACGGTGTTTGAGGCGCCTGGACAGGTGCTAATTGATTGTCCGGCCGTCTCATGTCGTCAAACGACTGCTTTAGCGTGTTGACACTATCCCGTAATTCCATAAATAAAGCCATCCATTCTGGTGTCGACTCCCTAGGGGGTGACATCCCCATATTTGGCAATTGCTCCGCCTCCACACCAATATCGTCCTCATACATGTCGACACACACGTACCGACACACAGCAGACACACAGGGAATGCTCTTAAAGAAGACAGGACCCCACTAGCCCTTTGGGGAGACAGAGGGAGAGTTTGCCAGCACACACCAAAAGCGCTATATATGACAGGGATAGCCTTATAATAAGTGCTCCCTGTATAGCTGCTTTAATATATATATTTTTGCCACAATTTTGCCCCCCCTCTCTTGTTTTACCCTGTTTCTGTAGTGCAGTGCAGGGGAGAGCCTGGGAGCCTTCCTGACCAGCGGAGCTGTGTGAGGAAAATGGCGCTGTGTGCTGAGGAGATAGGCCCCGCCCCTTTTTCGGCGGGCTCGTCTCCCGCTCTTTAACGGATTCTGGCAGGGGTTAAATATCTCCATATAGCCCCCGGAGGCTATATGTGAGGTATTTTTTGCCAAAAAATAGGTTTACATTGCCTCCCAGGGCGCCCCCCTCCCAGCGCCCTGCACCCTCAGTGACTGCCGTGTGAAGTGTGCTGAGAGGAAATGGCGCACAGCTGCAGTGCTGTGCGCTACCTTAAGAAGACTGAGGAGTCTTCTGCCGCCGATTCTGGACCTTCTTCTCGTTTCAGCCTCTGCAAGGGGGCCGGCGGCGAGGCTCCGGTGACCATCCAGGCTGTACCTGTGATCGTCCCTCTGGAGCTAATGTCCAGTAGCCAAAGAAGCCAATCCATCCTGCACGCAGGTGAGTTCACTTCTTCTCCCCTAAGTCCCTCGTTGCAGTGATCCTGTTGCCAGCAGGACTCACTGTAAAATAAAAAACCTAAGCTAAACTTTTCTAAGCAGCTCTTTAGATTGCACCCTTCTCGGCCGGGCACAAAAATCTAACTGAGGCTTGGAGGAGGGTCATAGGGGGAGGAGCCAGTACACACCACCTGATCGTAAAGCTTTACTTTTTGTGCCCTGTCTCCTGCGGAGCCGCTATTCCCCATGGTCCTTTCAGGAACCCCAGCATCCACTAGGACGATAGAGAAATACTGTAACTTCAATATATTTAATTTAAATGACTTGACGGTGTCACCATAAATCATGGCATGGCACAGCAAACTACACACAAATCACACAAACTGCAAAAGGAAAGAAACAGCAATGATGTTAAAAGTTACAATAGTTGCTAATTGCCTTGCCCGATTTGTACATCTGAAGAAACCTACACATTAGGTTTTTTTAACGCATTAAAAAGAAATACAAGTTTTGCAGTGATCAGTACCCCAGCAGTTTCTCAGTTTTGACTGCACCAAACCAAGGTAGTTATTCAGGTTTGTTAGCAGAACAAAAAAAGTTAGCAATTGGGCAAAACCATGTTGCACTGCAGGTGCAGCGAGTTAAATTTGGGTGGGTTATATTGTGCATGGTAAATACTGGCTGATTCATTTCTACAAAGCAATTTAGATTTCAGTTTTAACACACCCCATCCAAATCTAACTCTCTCTGCACATGCTACATCTGCCCCACCTGCAGTGCACATGAGTTTGCCCAATTGCTAACTTTTTTGGTATGCTAACAAACCTGAATAAGGGCCCACATGTGGAAAATATTCCTTTCTATTGAAGCGGATGATGCTGCAGCTGTTAGCAATTGCTCTACTGCTTCCATGATATTTTCATTGCCAGCTACAGTTTCTGAACCAGTGTGCATTTTCCACCAATCTAGTGGTGCCACTGTTGACACAACATCACAGTCAAACAACAGGTCATTAAACAGGGGTTGTTTTTGCTTGGAACTTGAGTAGTGTTGGTAGAATGTAGAATCTGAATGTGTATATTTTTCTTGGCAAACTTAAGCGCTTCTAACTTTTCTTCTGCAGTTAAACAACAACTACCACAGTAACGTGAGTCCATTAAGTAAGCAAGAAATTGTGCAGGTCCAAAAATTTCTTCATGCTTTGTTTGTACAAATTTAATTCTTTCAAACTATCCTCTAATTCTGTCCACACATGTACAACACTGGAAAAAAAATAATGTGATTTAAAACGGGGAAAAATAAAATAAAAAATTAATGTGATTTAAGTAAAGTTGATTTAAATCAGCACACCCTGGTATCTACTATGACAAATATCAAACAAACACAAACAAGTGATCAGGACATACCAAGTCAGCATCTAATCCGTAAAGGCAGTGCCTTGTATTTGGATCATGATCTGGTTTTGTTTTCTCAGATCGTATAAACTCCATTATTTTATGTTCTCCTTCTCCTGGGGTCTGGATATAGGTTAAAAAAAAAAAAAAAGAAAAAGAAATTAGGTTCCAAAGATGGTTTTACAGTGTGATGCAAAGAAAAAGCTTAATGAACACGGGAAGCACCTACTGACCTCGTGACCAGATAAGTAGACCGTTACTCCCTGCCAGGACTTCTCTGTGGAAATCTTTAGATTCACAAAATACTTCAGATGCTCGTGCAAGCGAACCATGAATTCCGTTCCTTAAATGAAAGTACATAAATAAACATTCTCCGTCATTACCATGATGAAACAACTTGTATTCATCAAAATGTACAATGTAAATTAAAAAGTAGGATATACAGCTATGGCCAAAAGTTTTGAGAATGACACAAATATAAATTTTCACAAAGTTTGCTGCCTCGGTTTTAATGATGACAATTTGCACATACTCCAGTTTGTCATGAAGAGTGATTCGATGAATTGTAATTAATTAGAAAGTCCCTCTTCACCAAGACAATGAACTTAATCCCAAAAACAGGGATCCGGATTGAAAGTAGACAGTAACTAGGTCGACAGGGTGTCTAGGTCGACAGGGTCTTTAGGTCGACATGTTCTAGGTCGACAGGTCAAAAGGTCGACATGAGTTTTCACAAGTTTTTTCTTTTTTTGAACCTTTTCATACTTAACGATCCACGTGGACTACGATTGGAATGGTAATCTGTGCCGAGTGAAGCGGTAGCGGAGCGAAGGCATCATGCCCGAAGCATGGCGAGCGAAGCGAGCCTTGCGAGGGGACGCGGTGCACTAATTGGGGTTCCCGGTCACTCTACGAAGAAAACGACACCAAAAATAAGAATTTACTTACCGATAATTCTATTTCTCGTAGTCCGTAGTGGATGCTGGGGACTCCGTCAGGACCATGGGGAATAGCGGCTCCGCAGGAGACAGGGCACAAAAATAAAGCTTTAGGATCAGGTGGTGTGTACTGGCTCCTCCCCCTATGACCCTCCTCCAAGCCTCAGTTAGGATACTGTGCCCGGACGAGCGTACACAATAAGGAAGGATATTGAACCCCGGGTAAGACTCATACCAGCCACACCAATCACACCGTATAACTTGTGATCTGAACCCAGTTAACAGTATGACAAACGTAGGAGCCTCTGAACAGACGGCTCACAACAAATAACAACCCGATTTTTTTGTAACAAAAACTATGTACAAGTATTGCAGACAATCCGCACTTGGGATGGGCGCCCAGCATCCACTACGGACTACGAGAAATAGAATTATCGGTAAGTAAATTCTTATTTTCTCTAACGTCCTAAGTGGATGCTGGGGACTCCGTCAGGACCATGGGGATTATACCAAAGCTCCCAAACGGGCGGGAGAGTGCGGATGACTCTGCAGCACCGAATGAGAGAACTCAAGGTCCTCCTCAGCCAGGGTATCAAATTTGTAGAATTTTGCAAACGTATTTGCCCCTGACCAAGTAGCAGCTCGGCAGAGTTGTAATGCCGAGACTCCCCGGGCAGCCGCCCAGGATGAGCCCACTTTCCTTGTGGAATGGGCCTTGACAGATTTAGGTTGTGGCAAGCCTGCCACAGAATGTGCAAGTTGAATTGTGCTACAAATCCAACGAGCAATCGTCTGCTTAGAAGCAGGAGCACCCATCTTGTTGGGTGCATACAATATAAGCAGTGAGTCAGACTTTCTGACTCCCGCCGTTCTTGAAATATATATTTTCAATGCCCGGACCACGTCCAACAACTTGGAATCCTCCAACTCGTTAGTAGCCGCAGGCACCACAATAGGCTGGTTCAGGTGAAACGCTGACACCACCTTAGGCAGAAAATGAGGACGCGTCCGCAGTTCTGCCCCGTCCGTATGGAAAATCAGATATGGGCTCTTATATGATAAAGCCGCCAATTCTGATACTCTCCTGGCTGAAGCCAGGGCCAGTAGCATGGTTACTTTCCATGTGAGATACTTCAGCTCCACCGATTTGAGCGGCTCAAACCAATGGGATATGAGAAAATCCAAGACTACATTAAGATCCCACGGTGCCACTGGGGGCACAACCGGGGGCTGTATATGTAGTACTCCTTTTACAAAAGTCTGGACTTCAGGAACTGAAGCCAATTCTTTCTGGAAGAAAATCGACAGGGCCGAAATTTGAACCTTAATGGACCCCAATTTGAGGCCCATAGATAATCCTGTTTGCAGGAAATGTAGGAATCGACCCAGTTGAAATTCCTCCGTGGGGGCCTTCCTGGCCTCACACCACGCAACATATTTTCTCCAAATGCGGTGATAATGTTGTGCAGTCACCTCCTTCCTGGCTTTTACCAGTGTAGGAATGACCTCTTCCGGAATGCCTTTTTCCTTTAGAATTCGGCGTTCAACCGCCATGCCGTCAAACGCAGCCGCGGTAAGTCTTGGAATAGACACGGTCCCTGCTGAAGCAGGTCCCGTCTTAGAGGTAGAGGCCACGGATCCTCCGTGAGCATCTCTTGAAGTTCCGGGTACCAAGTTCTTCTTGGCCAATCCGGAGCCACTAGTATCGTTCTTACTCCCTTCTGCCGTATAATTCTCAGTACTTTTGGTATGAGAGGCAGAGGAGGGAACACATACACTGACTGGAACACCCACGGTGTTACCAGAGCGTCCACAGCTATTGCCTGAGGATCTCTTGACCTG
The DNA here is from genome assembly GCF_028390025.1 of Pseudophryne corroboree. NCBI lineage: Eukaryota > Metazoa > Chordata > Amphibia > Anura > Myobatrachidae > Pseudophryne > Pseudophryne corroboree. The sequence continues at coordinate 245,858,866 of NC_086447.1, read as the reverse complement.
GCGCAATACCTGTCCAGTTTTTTGTTGAGGCGGGACGCCATCATATCCACCATTGGTTTTTCCCAACGGTTCACAATCATGTGGAAGACTTCTGGATGAAGTCCCCACTCTCCCGGGTGTAGATCGTGTCTGCTGAGGAAGTCTGCTTCCCAGTTGTCCACTCCCGGAATGAATACTGCTGACAGTGCTATCACATGATCTTCCGCCCAGCGAAGAATCCTTGCAGCTTCTGCCATTGCTGTCCTGCTTCTTGTGCCGCCCTGTCTGTTTACGTGGGCGACTGCCGTGATGTTGTCCGACTGGATCAACACCGGCTGACCCTGAAGCAGGGGTTTTGCCAGACTTAGAGCATTGTAAATCGCTCTTAGCTCCAGTATATTTATGTGAAGAGACATCTCCAGGCTTGACCATACTCCCTGGAAGTTTCTTCCTTGTGTGACCGCTCCCCAGCCTCTCAGACTGGCATCCGTGGTCACCAGGACCCAGTCCTGTATGCCGAATCTGCGGCCCTCTAACAGATGAGCACTCTGCAACCACCACAGAAGAGACACCCTTGTCCGTGGCGATAAGGTTATCCGCTGATGCATCTGCAGATGCGATCCGGACCATTTGTCCAGCAGATCCCACTGAAAAGTTTGTGCGTGGAATCTGCCGAATGGAATCGCTTCGTAAGAAGCCACCATCTTTCCCAGGACTCTTGTGCATTGATGTACAGACACTGTCCCTGGTTTTAGGAGGTTCCTGACAAGTTCGGATAACTCCCTGGCTTTCTCCTCCGGAAGAAACACCCTTTTCTGAACCGTGTCCAGAATCATTCCCAGGAACAGCAGACGTGTTGTCGGGGTCAACTGAGATTTTGGAAAATTCAGAATCCACCCGTGTTGTTGCAGCACTACTTGGGTTAGTGCTACTCCGTCCTCCAGCTGGTCTCTGGACCTTGCCCTTATCAGGAGATCGTCCAAGTAAGGGATAATTAATACGCCTCTTCTTCGCAGAAGAATCATCATTTCGGCCATTACCTTGGTAAAGACCCGAGGTGCCGTGGACAATCCAAACGGCAGCGTCTGAAACTGATGACAGTTTTGCACCACGAACCTGAGGTACCCTTGATGTGAAGGGCAAATTGGGACATGCAGGTAAGCATCCTTTATGTCCAGGGACACCATAAAGTCCCCTTCTTCCAGATTCGCTATCACTGCTCTGAGTGACTCCATCTTGAACTTGAATTTTTGTATGTACAGGTTCAAAGATTTCAGATTTAGAATAGGTCTTACCGAGCCGTCCGGCTTCGGTACCACAAATAGCGTGGAGTAATACCCCTTTCCCTGTTGTAGGAGGGGTACCTTGACTATCACCTGCTGAGCAAACAGCTTGTGAATGGCTTCCAATACCGTCGCCCTGTCTGAGGGAGACGTTGGCAAAGCAGACTTTAGGAACCGGCGAGGGGGAGACTTCTCGAATTCCAACCTGTAACCCTGAGATACTACCTGCAGAATCCAGGGGTCCACCTGTGAGCAAGCCCACTGTGCGCTGAAATTCTTGAGTCGACCCCCCACCGTTCCTGAGTCCGCTTGTAAGGCCCCAGCGTCATGCTGAGGGCTTTGCAGAACCCTGGGAGGGCTTCTGTTCCTGGGCAGGGGCTGCTTGCTGCCCTCTCTTACCCCTTCCTCTGCCCCTAGGCAGATATGACTGTCCTTTTGTCCGCTTGTTCTTATAGGACCGAAAGGACTGCAGCTGAAAAGACGGTGTCTTTTTCTGTTGGGAGGGGGTCTGAGGTAAAAAGGTGGATTTTCCGGCAGTTGCCGTGGCCACCAGATCCGATAGACCGACGCCAAATAATTCCTCCCCTTTATACAGCAATACTTCCATATGTCGTTTGGAATCCGCATCACCTGACCACTGTCGCGTCCATAAACTCCTTCTGGCAGATATGGACATCGCATTTACTCTCGATGCCAGAGTGCAAATATCTCTCTGCGCATCTCGCATATAAAGGAAAGCATCCTTTAATTGCTCTATAGTCAATAAAATACTGTCCCTATCCAGGGTATCAATATTTTCAGTCAGGGAATCCAACCAGACGACCCCAGCACTGCACATCCAGGCTGAGGCGATGGCCGGTCGCAGTATAACACCAGTATGTGTGTATATACTTTTTAGGGTAGTTTCCAGTCTTCTATCTGCTGGATCCTTGAGGGCGGCCGTATCCGGAGACGGTAACGCCACTTGTTTTGATAAGCGTGTGAGCGCCTTATCCACCCTAGGGGGTGTTTCCCAGAGCGCCCTAACCTCTGGCGGGAAAGGGTATAATGCTAATAACTTTTTTGAAATTAGCATTTTTCTATATGGGTTAAACCACGCTTCATCACATACATCATTTAATTCCTCTGATTCAGGAAAAACTACAGGTAGTTTTTTCACCCCCCACATAATACCCCTTTTTGTGGTACTTGCAGCATCAGAGATATGCAAAGCCTCCTTCATTGCCGTGATCATATAACGTGTGGCCCTACTTGAAAATACGTTTGTTTCATCACCGTCGACACTAGATTCAGTGTCTGTGTCTGGGTCTGTCTCGACCGACTGAGGTAAAGGGCGCTTTACAGCCCCTGACGGTGTCTGAGACGCCTGGGCAGGTACTAACTGGTTTGCCGGCCGTCTCATGTCGTCAACTGATTTTTGTAATGTGCTGACATTATCACGTAATTCCATAAACAAAGCCATCCATTCCGGTGTCGACTCCCTGGGGGGTGACATCACCATTATCGGCAATTGCTCTGCCTCCACGCCAACATCGTCTTCATACATGTCGACACACACGTACCGACACACAGCAGACACACAGGGAATGCTCTTATCGAAGACAGGACCCCACTAGCCCTTTGGGGAGACAGAGGGAGAGTTTGCCAGCACACACCCAAGCGATATAATATATATGGGAACAACCTTATATAAGTGTTGTTCCTTATAGCAGCTTAAATATACCCAGTATATCGCCAAAAAATGCCCCCCCTCTCTGTTTTACCCTGTTTCTGTAGTGCAGTGCAGGGGAGAGTCCTGGGAGCCTTCCTCACAGCGGAGCTGAGCAGGAAAATGGCGCTGTGTGCTGAGGAGAATAAGCCCCGCCCCCTATTTCGGCGGGCTTTCCTCCTGTGGATTTAGATAACTGGCATGGGTTAAATACATACATATAGCCTTAATGGCTATATGTGATGTATTCTTTTGCCTTAAGGTAATAAAATATTGCTGCCCAGGGCGCCCCCAGCAGCGCCCTGCACCCTCCGTGACCGCTTGGTGTGAAGTGTGTGACAACAATGGCGCACAGCTGCAGTGCTGTGCGCTACCTTCATGAAGACTGAAGAGCCTTCTGCCGCCTGTTTCCGGACCTTCAATCTTCAGCATCTGTAAGGGGGGTCGGCGGCGCGGCTCCGGGACGAACCCCAGGGTGAGACCTGTGTTCCGACTCCCTCTGGAGCTAATGGTGTCCAGTAGCCTAAGAATCCAATCCATCCTGCACGCAGGTGAGTTGAAATTCTCTCCCCTAAGTCCCTCGATGCAGTGAGCCTGTTGCCAGCAGGACTCACTGAAAATAAAAAACCTAAAAAACTTTTTCTAAGCAGCTCTTTAAGAGAGCCACCTAGATTGCACCCTGCTCGGACGGGCACAAAAACCTAACTGAGGCTTGGAGGAGGGTCATAGGGGGAGGAGCCAGTACACACCACCTGATCCTAAAGCTTTATTTTTGTGCCCTGTCTCCTGCGGAGCCGCTATTCCCCATGGTCCTGACGGAGTCCCCAGCATCCACTTAGGACGTTAGAGAAATAACATTAAAAACTCATGTCGACATTTTGACCTGTCGACCTAGAACATGTCGACCTAAAGACCCTGTCGACCTAGACACCCTGTCGACCTAGTTACTGTCGACTTTCAATACCACACCCCCAAAAACAACATTTCCACTGCATTTCAGCCTTGCCACAAAAAGGACCAGCTGACACCAGGTCAGTAATTCTCTCATTAACACAGGTGAGAGGACAAGGCTAGAGATCACTCTGTCATGCTGATTGAATTGGAACAGCAGACTGGAAGCTTTGAAAGGAAGGTGGTGCTTGAAATCATTGTTCGTCCTCTAGTAACCATTGTTACCTGCAGTCATTGTTTCTTTGCACAAAAAGGGCTTCACAGCAAGGATATTGCTGCTAGTAAGATTGCACCTAAATCAATCATTTATCGGATCATTAACAACTTCAAGGAAAGAGGTTCAATAGTTGTGAAGAAGGCTTCAGGACACCCAAGAACGTCCAGCAAGCGCCAGGACAGTCTCTTAAAGTTGATTCTGCTGTGATATTGGGGCACTACCAGTGCAGAACTTGCTCAACTCCATAATTAAGCAATGGGCGTAATGCGCATGGGAAAAACACGGGCAGGGTCCCGTTATATACACCTGACTGTTGCACAAACATTGCGGACATTTACTAGCTCATTTATGTGAACTGGATTTCGATCATAAGCAGCTAACATATCACAATGTTTATTACAACTGTGTGAGGGCTGATTTCAGCAAGGGCCAGAGTGCCCCAACACACAGAGTCTAACAAGCTTCTCTGAGTGCTTCATTATAGCGGTATTATTATATAATACCGAAATAATAATAATAAATTTAGGGAGATGATAAAGGAATTTAGGATTATTTATCTTTAATAGATAGGTGGCAACTAGATGAGAGAGACTGCCTTTGCCTTTTGGTTAATAATGTGCAAGCACTGCATGTTAGCAGCACACAAGCTGGCTGTGAAAACAGAGAATGTTAAGTTGTATCTAATACCGCTTTCAGATCGCAAATGCCGGATCCCACCCGGTAAGAGAAACGTGTCCTTACCGGGTGGGATCCGGCATTTGCTCTCCTTTGCTGGCTTTCCGACCCGGCAATATACCGGGTCGGTTGCCATAGTAGCGGGGGACGCAGCAGCAGCAGGGGCGTAGGCGGCACTGGGAGATGAGCTCATCTCCTGCGCCGCCTTAGTGTTCATTCTAGCACCCTGCACCTTTCAAAACATGTGCATTTCCTCTTTCCTGCCTGGGGTGTCGCTCTCTCCTCTGGTGCTTCTTAGCACACTCTGGTCTGTATTTCAGTGCTGAGATACAGACCAGAGTGTTCTGAGAAGCACCAGAGCAGAGAGCGACACCTTAGGCAGGAAAGGAGAACTGCATGGAATTTGAAAGGTGCAGGGTGCTAGAATGAACACTACGCCTCTCCCTATGCTGTGAATGGGAGCCGTGTCGCATTGACGCGGCTCCCATTCACACTGCACCTGACCCGGTATTCAACCCGGGTAGAACCCTTCTTTTATACCGGGTTGAATTACCGGGTCAGACGACACGCTAATTCACGCAAAGTGCTTTCACATCGCACACTGACCCGTGTCGATACCGGGTTATTTGTGCGATGTGAAGGGGGTATTAGTGACACTCCGTAAAGAGGGGGTACACACCTAGAGATGTGTGCTGAGCGATCAGACCGCTCACTTCACACAGCGGTGAAGTGAGCGACCTGACCAAATCTAGAGCCGGCAATAGCGACGCACGGGACCGCGCATCGCTGTCGCCGACACCCTACACAAGGAGCGATGTGTGCTTCGTTTCTAAGCAAGCTAGTCAGATTGCTTAGAAGTTCATTAAAAACCGCTCCGTGTGTACCCCCCTTTAGTAAACACAGTGTAACCCAAAGTGAATACACATTAGATACATGTGTGTACAGGACAGTCTATGGAAGCAGTGATCGCGCAGAGCCCCCCAAAAAAAATTGGGATCCTAACGGTCATTTTCTGGGCCCCATCGGAATGAAGGTTCTTATTAAGCTTATTAATGATTCAAATATAAAAACACAGACTTGATTTGGACAGTACAAAAGTGCTGCAAGGGGGAGGATGGGGTGACAATGCTGCTGGGCTGTGTAGCATACAGGACACTGCACCAGAGATGTAACTAGACATTTTGGTGCCCTTTGGCATAAAGTGAATTAGTCTTCCCCCACTCATAACAAATCAGGAACAGTGTGTGCCAAAGATGCGCCGCAAAAATTCAGGGGCGTGGCTTTGTGGGGAAGGGGCGTGGCAACATCATACTACCAATTCACATTACACCACACAGTAGTGCCGCTTATACACATTGCACCAGATAGAACCTACGATACACACCGAGCCAAGTAGAGCACGTTCTACACATTGAACCAAGTAGAGCACATTATACACATTGCGCCAGGTAGAGCACATTATACACTTTGCACCAGGTAGAGCACGTTATACACATGAGTACAAAGCAGGACAATAAATTATTCTAAACACATTACATATATATAAAATGTATTATTTAATAAGGGGTCTATGGTGCTGCTATGATAGGAGACACAGACTGGATTTAAACACTACAAAAGTGTTGCAGGGGGAAAGGGGGGTGACAATGTTGCTGGGCTGTTATCATACCAGAGGTATGCGTTCAGGATCCCGGCTGTCGGGATCCCGGCAGCCGTAATACAGATGCCAGAATACAGACGCCGGCATCCTGATGAGATCAGGATCTCAACGATGATATCCAGACAGTCAGGACCCCAAAGGTAAGTATGCACTGCCGCCACAGGTTTAGCGTGCAGGAGGGGGTGGGGTTTAGGCACACTAAGGGGGGGGGGGGGGGGGTTAGGTTTAGGCTGTGGATATGGAGGGGTTAGGTTTGGGCACTACTGGGGGGAAGTTAGGGTTAGGCTGCAGAGTAGAGGGTTAGGAGTAGGGGAGGGAGGTCAGGGTACCCTCTGCACCCTTGTCAGCATTGCTGCGATTGGGATGCCAATGTCAGTATACTGAACGCTGGCATCTTGTCGACTTTTCGGAAACTCTGTACAGCCACTGGGATTTGAGTCATGCTGCATATAATTCATGTGCTGAGTGATCAACTTCAGTGACACTCACTGTGCTGGCTGTCTCTGCTGGTTACTGTAAAGATAGCCAGCACAGTGGCCCCCCTTCTCCGCCTTCCCACAATCAAGTGTCAGCGATATTAGCAGCCCCCACACACAGCTGCCACTGCAAGTCCAGCCACCCGCTACTAGGCCGTTCACCTTTCCCCACAGCACTTACGCTGGCACCAGCGCTCACCTCCCGCTTGCATCACAGTGTAGCACAGACCCGTTTTTACTCTCTGCCCGGCCCCCGTGTAGCCGCTGCACATGTCTAGGGGGGGGGTAGCGCCACTTGTAAGGCTCCACCTCTTCTTTTTACAGGGAGGTAGTGTGAATCAGTAAATTGAAAACCAGGAATTGGCGGCAGCGGAGTGCGTCCCCGGGGACCCACACATTTTAGAAAAGTGAGTCCCTGGCCCTCAGAATTGGGTAAAGTCCGCACTATAGCGCTTATTTGCGAACACTGCAAGCAGATAGACTGGAACATTTTATCATCTGGGACAATGATATGACCGACAAATATTTTGCTTAAAAGCAATGTAACTAGCTCAACACACTGTAATGGTCATTGTATAATAAACTGAGATAATCTCATTATCATATCCAACATCTTGGAATTAATATGCAACATTGTTTAAACATTATTGGCAGACAGTGGAAGCTCGTAACACCTGTTTTCCTACATGTTTTCATTTGATACATAAGATATACTAAGTCATCATTTACATAGGAATATATCTGTGAAGGTGCAACATAATTGTCGGCATAGCCACAATTTTCTGTGCATGATTAATGGAATAAAATTGCAGAAAGACACAACAGAGTGTAAACCTTCGGATTCAATATTAGATGTACAATACTCAGCACCTGTAGAGACACCTTTCTTTATCAAAGGATCATCTCAAACCATATAGGAATAATCTGGACATATATTCCAGGAACTATACGTCACATTAACTGCCAAGTTAAATCTGAACCTAGCTATTTGATCACTCTCCCTAATAGGAAAAATTGAGCTTTGACCTAGAAGGTAAATAAGGGACGGGTGATATAAAGTCCCTCTTATGAATGAACTGCAATAAATACATTCTCAGTCACGTTCATCTAGCTGTCTGAAGGCCCATACACACACGAGTCCCCGCCGATATTGATGGCGGCGGGGACCCGTAGGATGTCAGCATACACACTTGCCGATGCCAGCAGGGAAGGAAGAGATCCCCGGATTTGGACGACCAGTTCGGACGGGGGCAGGGGGGGGAAGGTTTGGCCATAGGACCCTGTGAAGCATGTCCCATGGCTGTGGCATTTCCCCTTTTTGATGGTGCCTTGTGCTGGTTCTGAAAATATGGGGTACCACTGCTTGTTTTGTGCCCTGTATTTTTTGGGACCAGGGACGGCGCAAGGAGCCCGGGTCTGGCTATGCCTTTGGAGGGGGACCCCAATCATTAAAATACTGCCTCATTCACAATTATGTTATTCAATCTCACCCCAACCCCCCTTCACCATTATAATTAAAATCCTTATTCATTAATCCCCCCTTACACCACAGCTGAATGTATCTTTTCATCAGACTGATCCAGCAGATGCAGATTGGTGGTCTGCTGAAAAATTGGATAAGTGTGTAGCATGGATTGGATGTAGAATCTGCGTGTACGTCTGCAGTAGGATTGTAATGTATAAACAGTCTGATCAGCCAAGGATTGGACAAGTGAGTATCTAGCTTAGAGGTGCACAGTACACTTGATACAAAAGGCAGAAGAATACCAACTGTTCATGTATACAGAACAGGCAGAACACCAGTTCCAGAGACTCCAACCAGCAGACCACCACTGAGAGACGCAGCTGACAACTGTAGATGAAGTGCCAATTCCCAGCCAGTAACCAAATGGCATGTGCCAGCCCCTCTCTGGCTTGAGGAACTCAATTACCATGGAACACAGATACAGCCTCCAATGCAGGAGATAAAGTGTAAACACTGCTAAATGTAAATATTTACTGTCAAAGTCGAAAAATATTGTAATGCATACACCATGTACTAACCCCATACACATGCCCGCTGCGCGTGCACTTATTCCGCCGTGCGTGCACATATCCGCAATTTGCGTAGGATTGCTCCTGCGATCATGCGCGTGGTATGGGTATTTACGGCGGAGTTTGTGAGCGCGTAGAGGGTTATCAGAACATTACATATTTAACCCAAATAGTGCATTTTGTACACATAGCTCCCCTACACCACATCAGCAAGTATCAACAGTTTAAATGATTCCAGGACTAAGGGATTCGCCTTTGCATGATAGGAAGAAACAGACAAAGGTTATAAGGTGATGTCTAGTATCCAGCTGTAGGGTATTTTAAGGGTAACATTCCGGTGTTGGTTAGAGAAAGATCGCATGTTCCTGCGTATAGTTATGTGCAAAAGTAGAATGTATATATTAACTGTATATTATGTATGCGGCGGGAATCCAGAGGATACCACCCACAAGAGCAGTTGAGAAAGACATTGCCCACCTTTTCAAATCAACCTATGACCTCTCCTGTAATGTAAAGATGGATCTCAGTGTCCAATAGACAAAGGGATTACAGTGACCATTGTATTGTTTATGGAAGTTGTGTATAAAAAGCCTGTTGTTGCCTGGCCGGTCAGAAGACTCTGAACGCTTTCTACCTGACAAGCGGAGGACCGGCCGGGTTGCGCAAGCGAACATTCTCACGTATGTACATTGACTGTAGCCATTATTCTGTTGTAGATTTATCTTGTTAGCCTGTAGTGTATAATTTGTACTGTTTTACCTTTTGAAATAATCCACTGTGGCCTTAGAACCCTGTGGTTCAACTACATATCGGTGTTGTATCCTCATTTCCCTGCTAGGGTTTAAAGCGTATTTAACTGTATAAGGTTTATAAGTATTGATAAGGTGTACGCACTGCGGGTACTTTATACCGTCAGCGCTACTTAAGGTTTAAGGTATAACATCATTGCAGTGCTTTGCTGCATAAAGGTTTAAAGTGTAACCATATTATTACATTGTATTACTAAAAAGGTTTAAAGGTTATCAATCGCAGCGTGTGTACGCCAAGTACGTACCACGCACGGGACTCTGTACGCAAATAGCGTACAAAGTGCGTAGCGCGTGTATTCAGTCTAGCGGCCATAGCGGCTCCACGGTAAAAGTGTATCTAGAGGTATAGCTTTACGTTTTAAGATAATATCGACATTATCATTACAGGCAGTGTTGCCGAAGCCGGGTAGGGATCCGGAACTCCCGGAATCTTATAGGCCTATTTCCCTGCTTAATACGGACTATAAGTTGTTTACCAAGATATTAGCTGACAGGTTGAAACTTGTATTGCCCGCTATTGTCCACCCAGATCAGTCGGGATTCATTTGGGGCCGTCAGGCGGTTGTCCTCAGATACGGGCACCTATGTTATCCTATCACTTGACGCCGAAAAGGCATTTGATATGGTGACCATTTATTTGATACCCTACATAGGTTTGGGGCCCCGTCTGCCTTTGTGGATGTGTTGGTCCGCTTATACAAAGATCCTGCCACGCAGGTATTAGAAAATGGCTATATTTCTTCCCCCTTTTACATTCAGAGAGGCACCCGCCAGGGCTGCCTCCTATCCCCACTGCTATTCGCTCTGGCCCTGGAGCCACTGGCGATAGCCCTCCGTGACGCGTCTTCCTTTAGAGGCATTTTTGTGGGCAGGCTGGAGGTTAAGATAGCACTGTTTGCTGATGATATGTTGCTATTTATCGCTGACCCCAGCAGATCAATAGGACCTATAGTTTCCATCATTGACAGCTTTGGATCCTTTGCGGGTTACAAGGTTAATCTTTCCAAATCGGAACTAATGCCTCTATCGGGAGATGTGTCTTCTTTCAATAAGCATCCGGTTTTATCCCAGTTCCCTAGGACCCAGAGGGCTTTTAAGTATTTGGGGATAATGATCCCCACGTCACTGGAACGGTTATATGCAGTTAATGTTGCACCGGTCCTGACGGCTGTCCGTATCCGTGTCCTCCTAGACGGGTGGGTTCATTTGCCTTTGTCCTTGCTGGGTAGGGCCACGGTCCTTGAAAGCGTGGTGTTCCCGAAACTCTCATATTTTGCAGATGCTGCCATTACGCCTTACAAAAAAAGATTAAGTCTGTAAATTCCATGTTCTCTAAATTTTTATGGGGAGGGAGGAAACCTAGGATTTCTTATGCTAAACTTCAGTTGCCACGGGCGGAGGGAGGGCTGGGGATTCCAGACTTGGAAGCATTTAGCAGAGCAGTGATGTTCCGTTATGTCACAGACTGGTTATGGCAGCATTCCTGTTTTACCAATTACACATTGGAGGAGGAACTGTTTACCCCCTTCTCCCCCAGCGCCCTCCTTCACACCCTAAAGAACAAACTGCCGGCATCACTTAAGACAAATATTATCCTTTCTGATACTCATGGAGCCTGGCACTATTCCAATTCTAAATTACATAGACACCCGACCTCCTCCCGTTACACAACTTTCTGGGGGAACCCTTGCTTCAGCCCTGGGCTGGAAAATGCTAACTTTAAGCAGTGGCGGGAGCGGGGAATTTCGTCTATTAGAGACGTATTTGACCCTGGTGGACGGCATATGCTGTCCTTTGAGGAATTGAAGTCCAGATATGGCATAGCAAATTCAAATTTTTATATGTACCTGCAAGCCCAACATTTTGTCACTACTATGGCTGCCCCTATGTCCTCGCCAGACATAAAGGATCCGATAGCCACTCTCCTCACTCTCACGAATGCCTCTACTTATTGTCTATCATATTATTATGATCATTTACGGGCGGTGCAGGCGGAAAAGCTATGGAATCGTACGGTTTCTAATTGGGAGGGGGATATACCAGATTTTCCGGCGCAATCAATCCTACTGAAATCCTGTCAGTATACATTTAAATATTTACACTCAGCTCAGCTTCAGGAAGAGTATTTTAAGTTATTACACAGGGCTTATATAGCCCCAGCCCAAAGACCACATATGATCCCGGATGGGACTAGTGAATGCTTAAAATGCCACGTGTCAAGGGCCTCCTTCTTTCACTGCTTTTGGACATGTAGGAAAATTGCTACGTTTTGGAACAAAGTTATTGTGTTCATTAATCGAACTCTCTCATTGGGGGTTGCCAGAGACCCCATAGCCTGTTTATGCAACTGTTTTGAGGGCTGGCCTCTTGGCCCAGATAGGAAGCGAGTCACACCCATTCTCACGGTGGCTAACAAAGTTATTTTGAATCATTGGACGAAAAAGTCGTCTCCCTCTTTAGGGGAATTAAAAAATGTGCTTTTACGGGTTCTCTATTTCGAGCGCCAAGCCACCTTGCCAGACATTGAGAGGGGTGTTGCTCGCTTTTATTCGAAATGGGAGCTTTACATTGACAGCCTAGACATTGCTACACAGGGCCATATTGAAAGGCTCTTTGAAAATACCTCCTGGATTCTTAATAAACGTGTGGATGATAATTGATATAAGTATACACCTTGCTGTTTTGAGGTTGATGAGTTCATAGGTTGTTTGTACTGTATGTACTCCACGCGACTACGGAGTGAATTGTCTTGTCTTGTCTCCCCCCCTCCCCTCTCCCTTCTTGTTTTTCCCCTTATTATTTTATGATGTTTATAAGTGGTTGATAATAGCTTACAGTGTATGAGTACAGGATATGCGGAATTAGGTGGCACGAGTTGCAAGGCACTGTGATACCCGCAGTTCTGATAATGCGGGGATGTATGTATGTATGTATGTATTTTTGCCCTTCCTATAATTTTTCATTATGACTCACCACTGTATGTAACTCTTTACATTATGAAAATAAGAAAATAAAAACAGTTTAAAAAAAAAAAAATTTACAGGCATAAGTTAGAAGCCTGAGAAACCCCTGTTAGCATGCACACAGTGCCTTGTGTGATTACAGCAAGGCTTCTATAGCAACAGAACCAATCACATCAATCACTGAACCAGTTTAGGTATACAGCAGTATAAAGGATTCTCTTACCAGGAGTAATACAATTGGAGTCAAACCTGGATTCTGTTGGTAAGACCTCACCCTTTTCTACAGCCTTCTTTATTTTGTCTTCTGCCTCTTTTGCAGATCTAGAGCACAAAAGTAAAAACATCAATGTGACAATGTGAACACTGACTCTTCCTATAAAGTACTTCATTAGCAAACACATATATATTAAATGTTTACAATCAAGATGACAAAGGAGGAAATTCAATTGGGAGAAAGGTTTAGAGAGGGGAAAAAAAACCTTGCATACCTCACACCCACTTTTGGATTACGGTGACTAACTGCACGCCCATTGTATGCCGCACCATAAATGAATTGCACTAAACCCCATCATGGTAGCGCTGTGTCCCGTCTTACTTGTGATATATAAATGACAAGCAAAGCATGTAGAGACCTGATTAGGAACCACAAGCAAAAACACGCAGTAGCATTTATTGGCGGTCACTTGCCTGCGACTTTATGCGAATGGCACGACAAACGGAAACACTGACTCTTAGCTTCCGTGCATGCTGTAATGCCAATTGGTGCGTCCTTGTACCCCATCATCAGTCACACAGTCAATAAAATGCACTATGGTCTCCTACGTCTGCGGCTGTGCATTCGTGAATGCAGCTGCTCGCACTGATATGCCTGCAACACTCCGTAACATGCCCACCGAATGGACCATTTTTGGGTGCATTTGTAGCCACCGCCCAGTAACATACATCACAACATTACTAATACCATCTGTCTCGGCTACAACAGCGCCTGTGTGTGTATGCACTTCAGGACTATTTAGAAATTTTTGTTACACTACATGTACACTGGCATTGGGATGTAGTTATGTGACCCCCTCTAAATCCCAAAAGTCAGCATGCCGACTAGCAGGGACTATTCCCACACTACACATAGCGCACCGCACCTCTAAGGAGCTTGTTAAGCTCGCCTCCGCCACTGGGATCCCGCGGTTGGTATGCTGACTGCCGGGATCCCAAGCAGCGGTAACGCATACCCAACCCCTGGAATTGCATGCAGGTCTGACCCAGGCCCACAGTGACTTGCCTTATTAGTGAAAATGTGCGGAAGATAGTTATAGACCATAGATAGTTATAGACTTATACTTAGCTTATATCAAGTTAGTATTGATGTTAGAAAGTGTCAGCAAGAACCAAATGTCCAAGGGTCCGATGTAATGACGCCCAAGTTTGGCAGCCATGCGGGATGCCGGCTGAACTCGGACTTTTTTTTAAAAGGGGGAATCATTTACAAAGCATGGTTTTCCCTTGAAAGCGATTGCTCCTTTAAAATAAACATCTATGTTCGTCAGGCATCCCGCACAGCCGCCGAACTCAGGCGTCATAACATCCGGACCCATATATTCTACCTAGATGTCTTTATTTTATACTTTCACCATGTCAATATATTGTCTATATTATGAAACTGCTGACATTTCGATTATCTACATATTAATTGTCAACATAATCCATGTCAACATTTTGGTTAGCTACATAATAAACTTGTCGACATTATGGTGTCTATATTATGATTATTTCATAAAACACAATTTTTTTATACCATTTCAGACCACTTGATGCAAAACATGTGCTCACCATATTTTTACCAATTTCCGTCACCTAATTTCCGGCCACTAATAAAGGTTTTTAGCACTATGTAACTATTAAGGCAAGATACCCCCATCCTTGACAAATTGCCTGCAGTGGCGTGAAACGCTTAGGAATTGTGAATGCACTGTAAAGAGACTGTTACCTAAACCATCAGAGCTCTCCCCCTCCACTCCGTGCAGCGGGTGACGCCATCGCTGAGCGCCGCAGCTTGCACATGCCACTCTTCAGAGCGCACAGACCCGGCAGGCCAGGAGGAAGACAGAAAACGCCACTGGTTAGGGTAAGATAGGGACAGCGCGACACAGTTCACACTGTGCCACCAATGCATATGGGTATACCGTGCCACCTCGGTGTTCTGCTGTGCATAACCAAGAATTATGATAACCCAGGCTATAGTTTCTTACACATCTCTATGGTATGCAAGACAAAACACGTAATGTTAGGGGTCGCAAAGTGCCAGAGTTCCAACTGGACAAATGGAAGTCATCATAATCTGGCACCACCAGCACTGGAGCAATCGCCAGTATATCTTAACTGGATTACTTACAAGCACATGTCCAGTCCACTGCTTTGCAGAGTTTGAAAAGTGGGTGTTCAGGGATTTTGCTACTGAGCTGTGCAGGAACAAGTAACATATACAGGTTGAGTATCCCATATCCAAATATTCCGAAATATGGAATTTTTGGAGTGAGTGAGATCGTGAAACCTTTGTTTTCTGATGGCACAATGTAAACAAACTTTGTTTAATAGACAAAAATTATTAAAAATAATAAGATTTTAAACCTACCGGTAAATCTATTTCTCCTAGTCCGTAGAGGATGCTGGGGACTCCGTAAGGACCATGGGGTATAGACGGGCTCCGCAGTAGATAGGGCACCTAAAAAGAACTTTGACTATGGGTGTGCATTGGCTCCTCCCTCTATGCCCCTCCTCCAGACCTCAGTTAGAGAACTGTGCCCAGAGGAGATGGACAATACAAGGCAGGATTTAGCAATCAAAGGGCAAGATTCATACCAGCCCACACCAATCATACCATGTAACCTGGAACATACATAACCAGTTAACAGTATGAACAAAAACAACAGTAACGGTCCAAGACCGATGTCAACTGTAACTTAACCCTCATGTAAGCAACAACTATATACAAGTCTTGCAGAGTTTCCGCACTGGGACGGGCGCCCAGCATCCTCTACGGACTAGGAGAAATAGATTTACCGGTAGGTTTAAAATCTTATTTTCTCTTACATCCTAGAGGATGCTGGGGACTCCGTAAGGACCATGGGGTTTATACCAAAGCATCCAATCGGGCGGGAGAGTGCGTATGACTCTGCAGCACCGACTGAGCAAACGCTAGGTACTCATCAGCCAGGGTATCAAACTTGTAGAATTTAGCAAAAAGTGTTTGACCCCGACCAAGTCGTCGCTCGGCAAAGTTGTAAAGCCGAGACGCCTCGGGCAGCCGCCCAAGAAGAGCCCACCTTCCTAGTGGAATGGGCCTTAACCGAATTTGGTACCGGCAATCCAGCCGTACAGTGAGCCTGCTGAATCGTATTACAGATCCAGCGAGCAATAGTCTGCTTCAAAGCAGGAGCGCCAATCTTATTGGCCGCATACAGGACAAATAGAGCCTCTGTTTTCCTAATTCTAGCCGTCTTGGCTACATAAATTTTTAAGGCCCTGACTACGTCCAGGGATCTGGAATCCTCCAGGTCACTTGAAGCCACAGGCACCACAATAGGTTGATTCATATGGAACGACGAAACCACTTGAGGCAAAAATTGCGGACGTGTCCTCAATTCAGCTCGATCCACATGAAAAATCAAGTAGGGGCTCTTGTGTGACAAAGCCGCCAATTCTGACACTCGCCTTGCTGATGCTAAGGCCAACAACATGACCACCTTCCAGGTAAGAAATTTCAACTCAACCTTGTTAAGCGATTCAAACCAGTGTGATTGTAGGAACTGCAACACCACGTTCAGGTCCCATGGTGCCACTGGAGGCACAAAAGGGGGCTGGATGTGCAGCACTCCCTTTACAAACGTTTGGACTTCTGGAAGAGAAGCCAATTCCTTCTGAAAGAAAATCGAGAGGGCCGAAATCTGTACCTTAACCGAGCCTAATTTCAGGCCCATATCCACTCCTGTCTGTAGGAAGTGGAGAAGACGACCCAGATGAAAATCTTCCGTAGGTGCATTCTTGGTCTCACACCAAGACACATATTTTCGCCAGATAC
Organism: Pseudophryne corroboree; assembly: GCF_028390025.1. Taxonomy (NCBI): domain Eukaryota; kingdom Metazoa; phylum Chordata; class Amphibia; order Anura; family Myobatrachidae; genus Pseudophryne; species Pseudophryne corroboree. Next base: position 245,842,036 of record NC_086447.1, on the reverse strand, counting down.
GGTGATAATGTTTTACCGTCACCTCCTTCCTAGCCTTTATTAAAGTAGGAATGACCTCTTCCGGAATCCCCTTTTTCGCTAGGATTCTGCGTTCAACCGCCATGCCGTCAAACGTAACCGCAGTAAGTCTTGAAATACACAGGGCCCCTGCTGCAACAGGTCTTCCCTCAGAGGAAGAGGCCAGGGATCTCCTGTGATCATCTCTTATAGATCCGAGTACCAGGCCCTTCGAGGCCAGTCTGGGACAACGAGTATCGTCTGTACTCTTCTTCGGCTTATGATCCTCAACACTTTCGTGATGAGAGGAAGAGGAGGAAACACGTAGACCGATTCGAACACCCACGGTGTTACCAGTGCGTCTACAGCTACAGCCTGGGGATACCGAGACCTGGCACAATACTTTCGAAGTTTTTTGTTGAGGCGTGACGCCATCATGTCTATTTGAGGAGTTCCCCAAAGACGTGTTACGTCTGCAAAGACTTCTTGATGAAGTCCCCACTCTCCTGGATGGAGATCGTGTCTGCTGAGGAAGTCAGCTTTCCAGTTGTCCACTCCCGGAATGAAGACAGCTGACAGAGCGCTTACATGATTTTCCGCCCAGCGAAGGATCCTTGTGGCTTCCGCCATCGCGACTCTGCTTCTTGTCCAGCATTGGCGGTTCACATGAGCCACTGCTGTGACATTGTCTGATTGAATCAGAACCGGTAGGTTTAGAAGAAAACTCTCCGCCTGTCGAAGGCCATTGTAAATGGCCCTGAGTTCCAACACATTGATGTGTAGACAGGACTCCTGGTCTGACCAAGGACCCTGAAAAGTCTTTTCCTGTGTGACCGCTCCCCATCCTCGGAGGCTCGCGTCCGTGGTAACCAGGATCCAGTCCTGAATCCCGAACCGGCGACCCTCCAGCAGGTGAGCACTTTGCAACTACCACAGGAGGGACACTCTGGTCCCTGGGGACAGAGTTATTTTCCGATGTAAGTGCAGATGGGACCCGGACCACTTGTCCAGAAGGTCCCATTGAAAAGTCCTTGCATTGAACCTTCCGAAGGGAATGGCCTCGTAGGCCGCCACCATTTTCCCCAGAACTCGAATGCATTGGTGAACTGACACCCTTTTCGGTTTTAGCAGGTCTCTGACCATGTTCTGGATGTCTTGGGCTTTCTCTATTGGGAGGAAGACCTTAATTTATTCCGTATCCAGTATCATACCTAGGAACGATAGTCGAGTTGTCGGAATCAACTGTGACTTCGGTAGATTTAGAATCCAACCGTGTTGCTGGAGCACTCTCAGAGAGAGCGCCACACTGCTCAGCAATTTGTCCCTTGATCTCGCTTTTATCAGGAGATCGTCCAAGTATGGGATAATTGTGACTCCATGCTTGCGCAGGACCACTATCATTTCCGCCATTATCTTGGTGAAAATCCTCGGGGCCGTGGAAAGTCCAAACGGCAACGTCTGAAATTCGTAATGACAATCCTGTACAGCGAATCTCAGGTATTCCTGATGGGGGGCATATATGGGGACATGAAGGTACGCATCCTTTATGTCCAGAGACACCATAAACTCCCCCTCCTCCATGTTGGCTATTATTGCTCTGAGAGATTCCATTTTGAATTTGAATCTTTTTATGTACAGGTTTAGGGATTTCAGATTCAAAATAGGTCTGACCGAACCGTCCGGTTTCGGGACCACAAATAGGGTTGAATAGTAACCTCTATCCTGCTGGTGCAGGGGAACCTTGATTATCACTTGCTGTATACACAGCGTTTGAATTGCAATTAACACTACATCCCTTTCCGATGTGGAAGCTGGTAGGGCCGATTTGAAAAATTGGCTCGGGGGCACATCCTCGAATTCCAATTTGTAACCCTGGGAAACTATTTCCAACACCCAGGGATTCAGGTCCGAACTGACCCAGGCCTGACTGAAAAGTCGAAGACGTGCCCCCACCGGTGCGGACTCCCTCAGGGGAGCCCCAGCGTCATGCTGTGGTTTTTGGAGCAGCCGGGGAGGACTTTTGTTCCTGGGCACCTGCCGAAGCAGGTACTCTCTTGCCTCTGCCCTTACCTCTGGCGAGGAAAGAGGATCCCCGACCTCTTTTGGACTTGTGCGACCGAAAGGACTGCATCTGATAGGGTGTTGCTTTCTTTTGCTGTTGGGGAATATATGGTAAAAAATTTGATTTACCTGCTGTAGCTGTGGAAACCAGGTCCGTCAGCCCATCCCCAAACAATACCTCCCCCTTATAGGGTAGTACTTACATATGTTTCTTGGAATCCGCATCACCCGTCCATTGGCGAGTCCATAAGGATCTTCTCGCTGAAATAGACATGGCATTGGCCCTAGAAGCTAGCAATCCAATGTCCCTTTGAGCATCCCTCATAAATAAGACTGCGTCTTTTATATGGGCTAGAGTTAGGAATATAGTATCCTTATCCATAGTATTAAATTGATCTGTCAGCTCATCTGTCCAAGCTGCAATTGCGCTATACACCCATGCCGACACAATTGTCGGTCTTAACACAGCACCCGTATGAGAATAAATACACTTTAAGGTAGTTTCTTGCCTGCGATCTGTAGGGTCCTTAAGGGCCGCTGTGTCAGGAGACGGTAGCGCCACTTTCTTGGACAAGCGCGTCAGGGCCTTGTCCACAGTGGGGGGTGATTCCCAAATCTCCCTGTCCTGCTTAAGGAAAGGGTATGCCATAAAAATTCTTTTGGGGATCTGCGGTCTCTTATCCAGAGTCTCCCAAGCCTTTCCAAAGAATTCATTTAATTCATGAGATGTGGGAAAGTTAATAATCTGTTTCTTTTCCTTAAACATGTGTACCCTTGTGTCGGGGACCGAGGGTTCATCCACAATATGCAACACATCCTTTATTGCCACAATCATACACTGAATGGTTTTAGTCACCCTAGGGTGCAATTTTACTTCGTCATAGTCGACACTGGAATCAGAATCCGTGTCGGTAGTAGTGTCTTGTGTTAAGGGACGCTTTTGAGACCCGGACGGGCCCTGTGAGTCGGTCCAATCTGAGGATTGACCTCCTGATGTCCCCCCTAAACCAGCCTTATCAAGCCTTTTATGTAAAGATGCCACACTTGCATTCAACATATGCCACATGTCCATCCAATCTGGAGTCGGCACAACCGACTGGGACACACTACTCATTTGCTCCACCTCCTCCTTGGAGAAGCCTTCCGCCTCAGACATGTCGACACACGCGTACGGACACCCCCCACACACAGGGATTAACCTATAAGGGGACAAAACCCCAACCAGGTCCTAAGGAGAGACAGAGAAAGAGTATGCCAGCAGACACCAGCGCTTAACAACACTGGAAAAAATGTATATATCCAGATAGCGCTTTTTTTATATATATATTATGCCAATTCCCACTCACTGCGTCGCCAAAGTGCCCCCCTCCTCTTTTTTCCAGCCTGTGTTTAGCAGGGGAGAGACCAGGGAGCCAGCGTTTTCCTCATGCAGCTTCTGTGGAGAAAATGGCGCTGGTTAGTGCTGAGGATCAAGCCCCGCCCACCCGACGGCGGGCTTCGGTCCCAGTGATTTTTCAATAAAATGGCGGGGATCATAGATTTACTGCCTCCGCAGTCTAATCCCACTGTATTTGTGCCAAAATGTGAGGTTTATTGCTGCCCAGGGCGCCCCCCCCCCCCCCCCTGCACCCTTCAGTGCTGCTCTGTGTGTGTGTGACTGGGAGCAATGGCGCGCAGCTTACCGCTGCGCGACTTACCTCATGAAGATCTGATGTCTTCTGCCTTCTCTATCCGGCTTCTATCTTCGGCATCTGTGAGGAGGACGGCGGCGCGGCTCCGGGACGAACCCCAGGTGAGACCTGTGTTCCGACTCCCTCTGGAGCTAATGGTGTCCAGTAGCCTTAGAAGCAGTGCCCAACTTGCCAAGCCAGCTCTGCTTCTCTCTCCTCGGTCCCACGATGCAGGGAGCCTGTTGCCAACAGGACTCCCTGAAAATAAACAACCTAACAAAATTCCTTTTTCCACAGAAAACTCTGTAGAGCTCTCTGCAGTGCACCCATTCTCCTCTGGGCACAAGATCTAACTGAGGTCTGGAGGAGGGGCATAGAGGGAGGAGCCAGTGCACACCCATAGTCAAAGTTCTTTTTAGGTGCCCTATCTCCTGCGGAGCCCGTCTATACCCCATGGTCCTTACGGAGTCCCCAGCATCCTCTAGGACGTAAGAGAAATTGTATTAAATGACCTTCAGGCTGTGTGTATAATGTGTATATGAAACATAAATGCATTCTGTACTTAGACTTGGGTCCCACTGCCATGATATCTCATTATAGTATGCAATTATTCCAAAACACGGAAAAATCTGGTATCCAAAATACTTCTGGTCCCAAGCATTTTGGATAAGGGATACTCAACCTGTAGTATCCAGCAGTCCCTAAGAACACCAGCAAATGTTTCTGTTAGTCTTTTCTGGGCTAATGGCAATGCTACACAAAGCAAGCTTTAAAGAGAACCCTCCCTGGCAATGGCCACTGTGCATAAGCAGGAGCCTCGGTAGCACACTGAGCACATCGCAGGGATAGGCTCCTTTTGGAACTCCTGTCACTGCAGGTGTGTAATGATACATCCTGATACATCCAACTGTAAAGATCGCATCCTGCAATGCGATTCTGAGCGCCAATACTACCGCTAAAACTGTGCCCAGATCACATTGCAAATTTGAATCTTGATAAATGGGCCCCATGGTCACATTGTTTAACAAATGATAATTCACATTAAACTGACTTCTTGTGCCCTTCATGGTGACCAAGACAGCAGATGATGTCCATGGACTTGACAACTAGCTCTAGCATCTTGTGTACTGCCTGAAAATCTGGCTTGGCTTCCTACTGGATGTGTTTCAGAGGACTAGGGCATGAACGTCAGCTGCTTCATCTTATGGGTATGCGTCAGAGCACACCTCCTTGACAAAGATTTCACCTTTGGCATCCTCAAGTAAATTTAATAGTGGGAAACTACCAGGTTCCTCCAACTGCAAGCTGTAAACTGTGGTTACTCTACAAGCTCATGGAAAGCTTTCAACGTGTTTAGATGGTAAGCATGCTGCTGTCTACACCACTTTCAAATAAATTACATTCGAGCATCTGCCACTTGATCTTGAAAACTTTCAGTCCATCTCCTTGTAAGGGCCACACTTGAATCAACTGCAGGTGCCTCCACATCTTTGGTGGTGGCCTTTTTGACACATTAGAGTGTTGCAGAAGTAAGTGTTCCACTTCTTGTATAGTCCTTTGGGGCAGCTGTTTGATTGGCACACCTACCAGTGTAGTTGAACCACCACATATCGGTACACTAACCGTGGATTCTGCCAATTAGATTCTGCGAAATGTAAAAAGTTTCCATTACAACACCCATTCATTTCTTCAGCACCATTGCACACTGATAGTGAAAGTGTTTTCAGCAAATGAGAGACCTCATACAGCTTGGATCGCTTTTGCAAAAGAAATTGCAATTTTTTTTCAATCCTGCTTCTGCTAAACACACATGTGAAGAGCCGCCCAGAAAGTAAAAAGATGCCCACCGATGCAATTGCATAACTGCAAAGCGTACACAGAAATACAGTACCATCGACAATTGCGGTTGACCCAGGGCTACTCAGAATGAGAATGCTGTCGCACCGGCGCCATGTACCTAGTCGCAATCCATTGCAATCGTCAGCTACACACTCCGAAAATGGGCATGAACCGCCTGCGTTTTTTCAACCACTCCCTATAAACGCTGAGTTAACGCCCGCAAACAGTCACTTCCTATCAATTAAATTGCAATTGTATTTCACTAAATTGCAATCGCAATTTAGCCTTACACGCATGCACAGTCTGCCGATTATTGTCAGATTTGTGATTTTGCAATTCTGTAACTGTTGCTGAATAAGCCCTCAAGTGAACAACCTTGTCTTTGGTTTAGGAAGAGGATCCATCCACCCATATCAAGTATCAGAAGATCTTGGTGAATACCTCTTAAGCTAACTAAATACACTATACAATCATTGGGCTGATTTGCCAATAATTGGGTGATCGGCCTGTTTTATTGTGTAGTGTGCAGGAATTAGCTTTTTACCAAATGCAGATAAAACAGTCTAACAATAAAGAGCAGTCAATATAGACATATGACTCCGTGCTGGAGTGCAAAATACTCCAACAATTAAATCAATCAGCAGTAAAAGATAAGCAGTCAATGGATAGAAAGCCTCCATACCAGATGTTGGTAAAAGTCCAGTGTTGGTTTGCAATGAGGGGAATTCAAAATATTGGCCCTCATTCAGCTCGGATCGAAGTTTGCAAACTGCGCATGAGTGGCGGACGCATTACGCATACATTCACAGTGCGATCGCATCCCACAGTGGCGGCTGTCGGGGAAGGGGGGGGGGGTGCGATGTTGCCGAGACGTGGTTGTGATAACAGAGGCGGGTTCAGTGCGGCCGTGTGACGTCTCATGCTGTGACCCGAAAAATGGTTGTTTCTGCAGGGGGTCATAATTAATTACTGCCTCAGCGATGTAATCACAAATGTTTTGCCATTGCATCGCTGGCCGCAATTGGCAAGCTGGGTGGCCCGTCAGCATTCTACAGAAGCAGTTGCAAATTCCGCTTTTTAGCAGAATCTGCAACTCATACTGAATAGAGTCTCTTGCTCCCAGTGTCTAGCAAACGCTTCTAGCATCCAGTAAGTACTGCTCCAATAAAGGCCATTGCCTACTGAGGAACAGCTGAACGCTTGAAGCGCGTCAAGGCTACTGAAGCAAGTGTGACAGCAGTGGAGCAGTACTTACTGGACGCTAGTAGTATTTGTTTTTATTCTAAGTATTGCACTGTTTGGCGCCATTGGTTATTGCACACACTTTCCTTAGCATTTCTCCTTGGGTTTAAGGTTACCCACATGTAGGTTCCATAGGCTGCCTACCTGGTTGTGCTAGGTTTGTGTCAGGGTTGGCTGGTTAAAAAAAAAAAAAAAAAAGAAAAAACACACTTTTTTTAATTTATTTTTTAAATATGCTGTGACTACAGGCACAACACCATGACAGGATGCTTACATTAAAGGCTGGCCTACACTTTTAAAAATCTGTGAAGATAATCAAAACAAAATTGATAGAAATGTGCAAGCAAAAGTGGCCAATGTTATGCTTAAGAGGAATGTTCAAGATATAATTTGCATTTTGAAGCCTATCGTTGAGACTCTTGATGAAGCACAAAAAAAAAAAAAAAAAAAAACCTTTCCATTGCTCATGTTGCATATCTATGGAAACAACTTAAAAAACATATGGGATATGACAGAAGATGAGAAAATTAAAAGGAAATTTGTACACAGATATAACATAACTCATTTTCTTGTTTACATGCTGGATCCAAAGCAAATCAATAACACTGAGCTTAAACTAAGTGAAGACAGAAGAAAAGGAGATTTATGGTAGACTTACCATGGTTAAATCTCTTTCTGTGAGGTACACTGGGTTCCACAGGGAATACATCGGGGTGTAGAGATGGATCTTGATCCAGAGGCACCAACAGGCTAAAGCCTTAGACTGTCCCAGAATGCATTGTGTGGCCTCTTCTATAACCCCGCCTCAGTTTGGTTAATCAGTTCAATGCAGAAGCAGGTAAAAGAAGGCAGATGTTAGTCACATAGAACCACGTTCTCACGACAGGAGACAGGACTAGCGGCTAATGCCAAACCCAAAGAAGCTAATTGCGTCAGGGTGGACGCCCTGTGGAACCCAGTGTACCTCGTAGAAAGTGATTTAACCATGGTAAGTCTACCATAAATCTCCTTTTCTGCAGCAGGCTACACTGTGTTCCACAGTGAATACATAGAGGATGTCCCAAAGCAGTCCCTTAAGGGAGGGGACGCACCTTAGCGGGTATGAGAACCCGGCGTCCAAAGGAAGCATCCTGGGACGCGGAAGTATCAAAGGCATAGAACCTAATAAACGTGTTAACTGAGGACCATGTAGCCGCCTTGCATAACTGTTCTGCCACGATGGGCCGCCCAAGAGGGTCCAACAGAACGAGTAGAGCGGGCTTTAATAGCAGCAGGAGCTGGCAGTCCAGCCTGCGCATATGCTTGTGCAATCACCATTCTAATCCATCTGACCAAGGTTTGCTTATTCGCAGGCCAGCCACGTTTGTGAAAACCAAATAGTACAAAGAAGGTATCTGACCTCCTGATAGAGGCACTCCTTTCCACGTATATACAGAAAGCCTGTACCACATCCAAAGACCGTTCTTTGGAGGACAATTCAGAAGAGATGAAGGCTGGAACCACAATCTCTTGATTAAGGTGAAAAGATGACACCACCTTAGGAAAATAACCAGGGCAAGTTCTAAGAACTGCTCGGTCACAACGAAATATCAAAAAGGGTGGACAACAGGACAAAGCGACGAAGTCTGACATCCTTCTAGCAGAGGCAATAGCCAGCAGAAACAGGACCTTGGCCGTGAGCCTTTTAAGGCCCACTGACTTAAGAGGTTCAAATGGAAACTCTTGCAGGGCATTCAGGACAACAGACAAATCCCACGGAGCCACAGGGGGGACATAGGGAGGTTGAAAACGCAGTACGCCCTGAGTGAATGTATGAACGTCCGGTATAGACGCAATTTTTCTCTGAAACCACACCGAGGCAGATATGTGAACCTTGAGGGAGGCCAGACGAAGTCCTAAATCCAGGCCTTATTGAAAAACGCCAGAAGTCTGGAAGTAATGAATTTGTAAGCATCGTAATTCTTAGCAGCACACCAGGTGAAGTAAGAATTCTAGACCCTATAATAAATCCGCGCAGATGCCGGTTTGCGGGCCTTCAGCATAGTTTGGATGACCGCTTTGGAGAATCCTTTGGCCCTCAGGAGTAAAGCTTCAAGAGCCACACTGTCAAAGCCAGTCTGGCCAGGTCTGGATAGACACAATGGCCCTGAACGAGGAGGTCTGGGCGTTGAGGAAGTAGAAGAGGATACTCTATCGATAGACCCTGCAGGTCTGAGATCCAATGGCGTCTGGGCCATGCTGGAGCGACTAGAAGTAGTATTCCTCCTTCTTGATTGAACTTCCATAGTACCCTTGGCAGGAGTGACACTGGAGGAAACACGTAGGGCAGCCGAAAGTTCCATGGAATTGCTATAGCCTCCACGAACTCTGCTTGAGGATCCCTGGTTCTTGATCCGAAGACCGGAACCTTGTGATTGTGTTGAGACGCCATTAGGTCTACATCTGGTAGGCTCCACTTGTTGAGACGCCATCAGGTCTACATCTGGTAGGCTCCACTTGTTCACTAGGAGTTGAAAGACTTCCTGATGAAGACTCCACTCTCCGGCGTGCACGTCCTGAAGACTGAGGAAATCACCTACACAGTTGAGGACTCCCAGAATGAACACTGCCGATATTGCCGGAAGAAGACGTTCCGCCCAACTAAGCAATTTTGACACTTCCATCATTGCCATGCGGCTTCGAGTGTCGCCCTGATGGTTTATGTACGCCACCGTGATGTCGTGGTCTGACCGTACTTGGACAGGCCTGTTCTGTATCAGAGGCAGGGCGAGAGACTAAGTATTGAACACTGCCTGCAATTCCAGAATGTTTAATCGGGAGGAGTGATTCCTCCATGGTCCACTGACCCTGGAAAGAGTGTTGCTCCAACACCGCGCCCCCAACCCTTCAGACTGGCGTCCATAGTCAGTAGGACCCCGTTGGGGGTCCAGAAGGGACAGCCACTGCTCAACTGCTGGTCCTGTAGCCACCAAGTCAGCGACAGACGAACCTTCGGAGTCAAGGAAATCATGTGAGAACCGATCCAATGAGGCAGGCCATCCCACTTGGAAAGGATTAACCTCTGTAGAGGGCAGTAATGGAATTGAGCGTACTCGACCATGTCGAAAGCAGACACCATGAGGCCTAGTACTTGCATCACTGAGTGTACAGACACTCTTAGGCGAGAAAGGAAGTATTTAATCATGTTCTGAAGTTTCAGGACCTTCTCTGGAGGCAGAAACAGCCATTGACCGTGTATGTCCGGTAGTGCCCCCAGGTGCACCATGCTCCAAGCAGGGACCAGCGAGGACTTCTTCCAGTTGATGAGCCACCCGTGGGCTTGTAGGAAGTTTACAGTCAGTTGTAGATGACTGAGAAGGACATCGTGGGGGTTTGCCAGAATCAGCAAATCGTCCAGATACGGCAGGAACCTGACTCCCTGGCGACGGAGATAAGCCGTTACCACGGCCATAACCTTGGTGAAGACCCGAGTAACCGTGGCCAGTCCAAACAGCAAAGCCTGGAATTGATAGTGAAGGTTGCCAATAGCAAACCGCAGACATTGGTGACGCGATATGGCAATTGGCATATGCAGGTAAACATCTTATATAACCAGGGATACCATATAGTCTCCGGGTCCATGGCCTGTACAATTGAGCGCTGTGTTTCCATACGGAACTTGGACACTCTCACAAACTTGTTCAGTGATTTGAGGTTGAGAATAAGCCAGAAAGACCCATCAAGTTTCGGGACTAGGAACAGGGTCGAGTAGTATCATCTGCCTCTCTGAGACAGAGGTACCGGCACTACCACTCCTGTATCCAGGAGGGAACGCACAACCATCAGTAGAGCTTGCGCCTTTAACGTATCCGAAGGGATAACCGATGTGCAGAACTGGCGAGGGGAACGTCTCTGGGAAGAGACAGCGTAACCGTGAGAAACAACTTCTCGCACCCATGCATCTGAAGTGGTCATTAACCAGGCCTGGATGAATCGTAGAAGTCGGCCCCCCACCCTGGGATACCCCCAGGGGGAGGCCTGTCCAGTCATGCAGCAGGCTTGTCATGAGAAGCAGGCTGACTAGCAGTACAGGAACGTTGTGTGGTTGTTGGGAGCACAAGACAATCTTTGGTATGCCTGAAGTTCGCTTTCCCTTAAGGCCGAAAGCAGAGAAAAGTGGTACCTTTTGCCTTTTGTGCAGAAAGAGTAGCATTTGGGAGAAAGGCAGTCATAGTAACCGCCGATTCAGACCCCATTTTTAATTAGGTCTTCCCCAAATAAGATGTAACCAGTAAAAACAGGATTTTAATACCTACCGGTAAATCCTTTTCTCCTAGTCCATAGAGGATGCTGGGTACTCCAAAAGGACCATGGGGTATAGACGGGATCCGCAGGAGACATGGGCACACTATAAGACTTTGAATGGGTGTGAACTGGCTCCTCCCTCTATGCCCCTCCTCCAGACCTCAGTTATAGGAACTGTGTCCAGGGAGACGGACATTTCGAGGAAAAGGATTTTTGTTACACTAAGGGTGAGATACATACCAGCTCAAACCACAACACACCGTACAACTGGATTACCAGGAAAACCAGAGAACAGTATGAACGAAAAACAGCAACAAGCTGAACATAACCGATATTCAACCTTCGTGTAACTGAAAAAAACAACTAACAATACAACTGCAAGTAACAGTCCGCACTGGGATGGGCGCCCAGCATCCTCTACGGACTAGGAGAAAATGATTTACCGGTAGGTATTAAAATCCTATTTTCTCTTACGTCCTAGAGGATGCTGGGGACTCCAATAGGAACATGGGGTCTATACCAAAGTTCCAGACCGGGCGGGAGAGTGCGGACGACTCTGCAGCACCGACTGAACAAACATGAGGTCCTCATCAGCCAGGATATCAAACTTGTAGAACTTAGCAAAAGTATTTGAACCCGACCACGTAGCTGCTCGACAAAGTTGAAGTGCCGAGACCCCTCGGGCAGCCGCCCAAGATGAGCCCACCTTCCTGGTAGAATGGGCCTTCACTGACTTCCGCAACAGCAATCCAACCGTAGAATGAGCCTGCTGGATCGTATTACAAATCCAGCGTGCAATAGTCTGCTGGGAAGCAGGATTTCCAATCTTGTTGGAAGCATACAGGACAAACAGAGCTTCTGTTTTCCTAACAAGAGCCGTTCTGGCGACATAAATTTTCAAAACCCTCACGACATCAAGAGATTTTGGCACAGCCACGGCATCCGTAGCCACAGGCACAACAATAGGTTGATTTATGTGAAACGAAGAAACCACCTTCGGCAGAAAGTGTTGACGAGTTCTCAATTCCGCACTATCCACATGGAAAATCAAATATGGGCTCTTGTGAGACAAAGCCGCCAATTCCGACACCCGTCTGGCGGATGCCAAGGCTAAAAGCATGGCTACTTTCCAAGTGAGAAATTTCAACTCAACCTTTCGCAAAGGTTCAAACCAGTGAGACCTAAGAAATTGTAACACCACGTCAAGATCCCACGGTGCCACAAACTGAGGATGGATATGCAGCACTCCCTTCACGAAAGTCTGAACTTCAGGAAGGACGGCCAATTCTTTTTGAAAGAAAATAGATAAAGCCGAAATCTGCACTTTTATGGAACCCAATCTCAGGCCTGCATCCACGCCTGCCTGCAAAAAATGGAGGAAACAGCCCAGCTGAAACTCCTCCGCAGGAGCTTTCTTGCCTTCACCCCACGACACATATTTTCTCCAAATACGGTGATAATGCTTCGCCGTGACCTCCTTTCTAGCCTTAAAGAGAGTGGGGATGACTTCACCAGGAATACCCTTCCGAGCTAGGATTTGGCGTTCAACCTCCACGCCGTCAAACGCAGCCGAGGTAAGTCTTGAAACACGCATGGCCCCTGCAGTAACAGGTCCTCTCTGAGAGGAAGCGGCCAAGGATCTTCTATGAGCAATTCCTGAAGATCCGGATACCAGGCCCTTCGTGGCCAATCTGGAACGACGAGTACTGCCGGAACCCTTGTTCGTCTTATGATCCTCAACACTGTTGGAATGAGAGGAAGCAGAGGGAACACATATATCGACTGAAACACCCACGGAGTTACCAGGGCGTCCACTGCACTGGCTTGGGGGTCCCTTGACCTGGAACAATACCTCGGAAGCTTCTTGTTGAGGCGAGACGCCATCATGTCTATTTGAGGAATTCCCCAACGCTTTGTCACTTCTACAAATACCTCTTGATGAAGAGCCCACTCTCCTGGATGGAGATCGTGTCTGCTGAGGAAGTCTGCTTCCCAGTTGTCCACGCCCGGAAGGAAGACCGCTGACAGAGCGCTTACGTGCTTTTCCGCCCAGCGGAGAACTCTTGTGGGAAACTTCCCTCAGCTGCTGCTGCTGCTGTCAGAGGGACCGGAAGGTCCCTCTGCCTTCCTGCACTCTCCCATACGGATTGGTCAGCACGGCAGGATCCCCACCCTTCAGCGGCTGCAGACAATGGCAGCCGCTGGGGAGTGTAAATTAACCCTACCAAGCCACCCCCAGACCCCCGATGTATACCTGGAGGCTGTCCCAGCTTTCAAAATGAAAGCCGCGATGTTCGCAATGTTTTCCGATCGTTGTTTTGATGTTTGGAAAGAAAAATATTAAAAAAAAATAATAATAATTTTTTTCTTTTTAACTAAAATCATTTTGGATGTTTTTCACCTAATTCACTCATAAAAAACCCAGACAATTTTGGAGCGAATTTTGGCTAAATAAATAGTCAGTTAAGTGGTTAAAGACAATATGGGGGAGGGGGCGGGGGGCATGTACTACACATCTTAATTCTAAACATGAGAGGTGCTACTAAGCTGAGACTTGTAGTTCCACACAGAATAAAAAACTAAATGCAGATGGGCCCAACAACCACGACCAGGTGACCTCATCCAGTGGGTCCCTAACACTAAACGTACAAGTCCAGGGCAAAGGACACCACAGGTCAGCACAAGCTAACCAACCCAAAGGGCATCACACTTGTTATTAAAAGAAAAATATAAACATACTTTTAAAAGAGAGACTTTTCAAAAGTTGCAAGCTCTTAAAATAGGTCACATTTAAAGAGTAAACTAGTCACCTAAAACGTCTCCCTCGCTGCTGGTTCATCTTTGCCCTGGGAGCAACACCATCCACAGCCATGAAGAAAACCTTTCTTGGCTTTATAATACGGAACAGCACTTCCAAATAATGAAATATATCTGCAAAAATCTTATCTTCTGTTATTCGAAAATGCACATCATCGTCATTTGGATGAGAGCACTGGTGGATGATGCCATTCATGTCCAAGTACAGGTTGTCAAATTCTGGGATCTAGGGGAAGAGAGAAATATATACATTTCAGTGTTTATTGGAATTTAGGGGGGGAAAAAATAAGAATATATAATCTTGATACATAAAGCTTACTGACTTTTAGAAACTAGTATGCCAGCCTAACCCATGACCTATTCAACGTATCCTTCAAATATCCATTTCCCGGAGCTGTAGTGACGTCATGACGTCCTGCAAGGTCATCACTACTGTGACCAATGTCTGGCGGTGGGGGAATGGCTTTGCAGCTAGTCCCTCGCCACATAGTGCATGCCAACCCCCGCTGACCCCTGCAATGACCGCCAGACCCCCCGCTGACATCACCACAGACCCCCGTTGCCCCTCCCAGACCCCTGCATTAACAGCCGAACCCCTCTCTGGACCAGGTATTCCAATATGCGGAAAAATCCCATATCCGGAATGGTCATGGTCCCGATCATTCCAGATATGGGATACTCAGCCTGTAGTAAGAAACCAGAATATAAAACGAGAGAAGCCTGCCATCGATCAGCAAAATTACGGACACAGAAAATATGTCCCTAGAATAAGAAATATATACACTGCTCAAAAAAATAAAGGGGAAAATAACACATCCTAGATCTGAATGAATGAATGAATGAAATATTAAATACTTTGTTCTTTACATAGTTGAATGTGCTGATGACAAAATCACACAAAAATTATCAATGGAAATCAAATTTATTAACCCATGGAGGTCTGGATTTGGAGTCACACTCAAAATTAAAGTGGAAAAACACACTACAGGCTAATCCAACTTTGATGTAATGTCTTTAAAACAAGTAAAAATGAGGTTTAGTAGTGTGTGGCCTCCACGTGCCTGTATGACCTCCTTACAATGCCTGGGCATGCTCCTGATGAGGTGGCGGATGGTCTCCTGGGGGATCTCCTCCCAGACCTGGACTAAAGCATCCGCCAACTCCAGGACAGTCTGTGGTGCAACGTGGCGTTGGTGGATGGAGCGAAACATGATGTCCCAGATGTGCTCAATTGGATTCAGGTCTGGGGAACGGGCGGGCCAGTCCATAGCATCAATGCCTTCGTCTTGCAGGAACTGCTGACACACTCCAGCCACATGAGGTCTAGCATTGTCTTGCATTAGGAGGAACCCAGGGCCAACCGCAGCAGCATATGGTCTCACAAGTGGTCTGAAGATCTCATCTCGGTACCTAATGGCAGTCAGGCTACCTCTGGGGAGCACATGGAGGGCTGTGCGGCCCCCCAAAGAAATGCCACCCCACACCATTACTGACCCACTGCCAAACCGGCCATGCTGGAGGATGTTGCAGGCAGGAGATCGTTCTCCTTGGCGTCTCCAGACTCTGTCACGTCTGTCACATGTGCTCAGTGAGAACCTGCTTTCATCTGTGAAGAGCACAGGGCGCCAGTGGCAAATTTGCCAATCTTGGTGTTCTCTGGCAAATGTCAAACGTCCTGCACGGTGTTGGGCTGTAAGCACAACCCCCACCTGTGGACGTCGGGCCCTCATACCACCCTCATGGAGTCTGTTTCTGATCGTTTGAGCAGACACATGCACATTTGTGGCTTGCTGGAGGTCATTTTGCAGGGCTCTGGCAGTGCTCCTCCTGTTCCTCCTTGCACAAAGGCGGAGGTAGCGGTCCTGCTGCTGGGTTGTTGCCCTCCTACGGCCTCCTCCACGTCTCCTGATGTACTGGCCTGTCTCCTGGTAGAGCCTCCATGCTCTGGACTCTACGCTGACAGACACAGCAAACCTTATTGCCACAGCTCGCATTGATGTGCCATCCTGGATGAGCTGCACTACCTGAGCCACTTGTGTGGGTTGTAGACTCCGTCTCATGCTACCACTAAAGTGAAAGCACCACCAGCTTTCAAACGTGACCAAAACATCAGCCAGAAAGCATAGGAGCTGAGAAGTGGTCAGTGGTCACCACCTGCAGAACTCCTCCTTTATTGGGGGTGTCTTGCTAATTGCCTATAATTTCCACCTGATTATTCCATTTGCACAACAGCATGTGAAATGGGCACTTTTAGAATTTGATAGTGTGGACTGGCTCCTCCCTCTATGTCCCTCCTACTAGACTCAGTCTAGGAAGCTGTGCCTGAGGAGACGGACATACTTTGAGAGGATAGATAAAGATAGTGGTGAGATTCCGAACCAGCACACACAAAACAGAGGAAAGCAATGCTAACCCAACTTTAAACAGGAACAGCAACAGCTGAACCAACAATACTTAACCAAGTAACAGTGCAGGAAGAACGAAGCACCGGGCGAGCGCCCAGTATTTTCTACGGACTACGAGAAAGGATTTACCGGTAGGTAATTAAAATCCTATTTTCTCTTACGTCCTAGAGGATACTGGGGATCCATTTAGTACCATGGGGAAGTATCAAAGCTCCCAAACCGGGTGGGAGAGTGCCGAGGTTCCTGTAGAACTGATTGACCAAACTGAAAGTCCTCAGAGGCCAAAGTATCGAACTTGTAGAACTTTGCAAATGTGTTCAAACCTGACCAAGTAGCTGCTCGGCAGAGCTGTAAGGCAGAGACACCCCGGGCAGTCGCCCAAGAAGAACCCACTGACCTAGTCGAGTGGGCCTGTACAGATTTAGGAACCAACAATCCTGCCGTGGAATAATCATGCTGGATAGTAACCCTGTTCCAGCGCGCAATTGACTGCTTTGAAGCAGGACACCAAATCTTATTGGGATCGTAAAGAACAAACAGCAAGCCCGATTTCCTGTGACGAGCTGTTCTCTTCACATACACCTTCAAAGCCCTCATAACATCCAAAGACTTTGAAGTAACAGAGGTGTCGGTAACAACAGTAACCACAATGGGTTGGTTGATGTGAAACGCAGACACCACATTAGGAAGAAATTGCTGACGAGTGCTGAGTTCAGCTCTGTCCTCATGGAAAATTAAATAGGGGCAGGAAATGTCCCAGATGAAATTCCACCGCAGAATACTTTCTGCTCTCACACAGAGAGACGTATTTCTTCCAAATACGATGGTAATGTATAGACATAACCCCCTTCCTGGCTTGGATCATAGTCGGGATGACCTTGTCAGGGATGCCTCTCCTAGCTAGAATCAGCCGTTCAACCTCCATGCCGTCAAACGTAGCTGTGTCAAGTCTTTATAGACGAACGGGCCCTGCTGCAGGAGATTCTCACGAAGAGGTAGAGGCCACGGATATTCCAGGAGCATCTCCAGAAGGTCTGCGTACCGGGCCCTTCTCGGCCAGTCCGGAGCAATGAGAATTGCTTGAACCTTTTCCCTTTTTATTCTTTCCAGAATTGTTGGGATCAGCGGAAGTGGAGAGAACACGTACACCATCTGATAGACCTATAGAGTCGTCAGGGCGTCCACTGACAGACTGTGGGTCTCTCGACCTGGAACAATACCGCTTGAGCTTCTTGTTGAGATGAGAGACCATCATGTCAATTTGTGGACATCCCCATCGACGTGTCAAGCACATGAACACCTCCAGGTGAAGGCCACCTCCCCCGAGTGCAGGTCGTGTCTGCTGAGGAAGTTTGCTTCTCAGTTGTCTACTCCCGGAATGAAGACCGCCGACAACGCCACAACGTGTTTTTCTGCCCAGAGGAGAATTCTTGATACCTCTGACATTGCTGCTCTGCTTTTCTTTCCGCCCTGTCGGTTTATGTTCGGCACTGCCGTCACATTGTCAGACGGAACCTGAATGGCCCGATCTTGAAGATATGAGGCCTGCAGAAGGGCGTTGTATATAGCCCTGAATTCCAGAATGTTGATTGGAAAAAAGACTTCCTGGTGACAATCTTCCTTAAAACTGCACCCCCTTGGTCAGTGCTCCCCAACCTCTGAGGCTTGTGTCTGTGGTTAGCAGAATCCAATTCTGAATCCCGAACTGTCGGCCCTCAATTAGGTGAGAAGTCTGTAGCCACCACAGAAGAGAGATCCTAGCCATTGGCAACAGACGGATCCTCTGGTGCATGTGAAGATGTGATCCGGACCATTTGTCCAAACAGATCGAGCTGGAAGAGTCTTGCATGAAACCTGCTGTACTGAAGAGTCTCGTAAGAGGCCACCATTTTCCCCAGAAGGCAAATGCATAGATGCACAGATATCCGGGTTGGCTTCAGGACATCCCGAACCATCAACTGGATTACCAAGGCCTTTTCCAACGGAAGAAAAACTTTCTGTGTCCAGTATCATTCCCAGTAATGGGAGTCTCCGAGTTGACACTAAGTGAGATTTCGGAAGATTTAGAATCCACCCGTAATCCAGGAGTAGTTTGGTTGCGAGACCAATGCTGTCCAACAACCTTTCCCTGGACGGTGCCTTTATCAGAAGATCGTCCAGGTACGGAATTATGTTCACTCCCTGCTTGCGAAGGAAAAACCATCATCTCTGCCATCACCTTGGTGAACACCCTCGGTGCCGTGGAGAGTCCAGATGGCAGGGTCTGGAACTGGTAGTGACAGTCTTGCAGTGCAAACCGTAGATAAGCCTGGTGAAGCGCCCAGATCGGAATATGAACGTACGCATCCTTGATATCCAGAGACACTAGGAATTCCCCCTCCTCCAGACCTGAGATCACCGCTCTCAGAGACTCCATCTTGAATTTGAACACTCGTAAGTACGGGTTCAACGATTTTAGATTTAAAAATCGGCCTTACCGAACCATCCAATTTTGGTACTACAAGCAAGTTGTAATAATATTCCTTGTTTTGGAGATGAGGTGGAACTGGAACATCCCTGAGTCTGTACCAGTTTTACAATGGCATCCTGTAAGGATATAATTGCCTCTTGTGAAACTGGTAAGCCTGATTTGAAGAATCTGTGAGGTGGGAGCTCCTACCATCTGTAGCCCTGGGAAATAAGATCTATGACCCAGGGATCCTGGCATGATTTTATCCAGATGTGACTGAAAAACTTTAGTTGGGCTCCCACCTGCCAGTCCTCCAGGCATCGTGGTCCACCGTCATGCTGAAGGTTTTGAGGAAGCAGAGCTAGAGCTCTGTTCCTGAGAACCGGCGGTTGGTTTGCGTGGTTTACCTCTAGCGCCTCTGGTGGTTGTAGAAGAACCTCTGGTTTTGCCCTTAAACTCAGCAGTCCGAAAGGACTGTAGATTCTTCCTGGCTGGGGGAAAGATACGTGGACTTACCCGCAGTAGCTTTGGAGATCCATTTGTCTAGTTCATCTCCAAATAAGGCCACTCCTGTGAAGGGTAGGCATTCCACGCCTTTCCTGGAGTCTGCGTCCGCAGCCCACTGGCGTAGCCATTAGCCCCTGCGTGCTAACACTGCCATGGCAGTGGTGCGTGCATTAAGCAAACCAATCTCTTTTATGGCTTCCACCATAAAGTTCGCAGAGTCCTGTATATATTGCAGAAGTAAAACAATCTCCCCCCTAGATAAGGCATTCAACCCCTCAATTAGCTTACCTGACCATTTAGCAATGGCTTTAGTAATCCACGCACATGGTGGATCTCTGGGCCACCCCAACTGTAGTATAGAAGGATTTGAGTGTGGTCTCAGTATTACGATCAGCTGTGTCTTTCAGGGAGGCTGCACCAGGGACAGGAAACACTATTTTCCGTGACAGCCTGGATACTGATGCATCCGCTATTGGTGGATTTTCCCATTTTTTTCTATCCTCAAGAGGAAAAGGAAAGAATGAGAGTAACCTTTTAGGGATCTGAAATTTCCTATCAGGATTAACCCACGGTTCTTTAAACAGAGTATTCAGTTCCTTTGACACAGGAAATGTGGCTGAGAATTTCTTTTTTACATTAAAATAAGATTCCTATGCTTCCCTTGCAACTTTCCAAGTCAGATATCCAACGATTTGACTCCCTGTTTACAAGATTTATCTGGGCAAAAAAGAAATCTAGGGTATCCCGCCATATTTTGCGACTGCCGAGGCCGGAGGGTGGTTTTGGGATGCCAGACATCTCTGCTTTTTCAAATGCAGCTATGTATCGATACATGGTGGATTGGTTTTCTGGTGGTTCCGTATATACTCTCCCCAACATAGAGGAACACCTTTTCCATCCTTTCTCCCCAGCTGCTCTCCTTCATGCACCTACCTCACTGATTCCTTCCCATATAAAATCCAACATACTCTTTCATGACACTTATAAAGCCTGGAAATCTATCAATAAACGATTGCACAGGAATTCCTCTAACTCCCCTTACACCACCTTTTGGGGCAACCCACAATTTCCTCCTGGTTTGGACGGCCGTGCTTACTTGACGTGGAAAGAGAAGGGCATCTCGTGCATTCGAGATATCTTTGACCCTGGGGGTAAGATCTACTCTTTCTCTGCATTATCAGATAGATATGGTCTACCCAACTCCCAATTTTATATGTACCTCCAATCCCGTCATTTTGCACAGTCGTTACCACCTGGAATGGCCCTTGATACGGCCATTGACCCTCTTACCCCTCTCTTGCGTTTTAATCTGACCATAGGATATAGGCTGCGTAATTTATATTCTATTCTCATAGACTCAGGGAAAACACCCTTGCAAAGTGCTCTCCACTCGCGCTGGCAGCGGGACATACCTGATTTCCCGGCTATGTCGGTACTTATGTCCAAACTGTCCCCCACATTTAAATATTTAAAATCCGCAGCTTTGCAGGAAACGCACCTCAAATTCTTAAATAGAGCCTACATCTCCCCGAAACAGCATTCCTATTTCACCCTGGCCTCTACGGGTCGATGTTTTAAATGTGGGATGGCTGAGGCCACATACTATCATAACTTCTGGGACTGCAGGAAAATAAGAACTTTCTGGGACAAACTGATAAACCATGTTAATGATATCTTTTCAGTTCGAATCACCAAGCTCCCTACCGCATGTCTATTTTACTGCATTTCAGATTGGGACCTGGGACCACACAAACAGAAGATTATACCTGCCCTGACAGTTATCCTCACTATCGCTAAAAAATGAATCCTCACCCATTGGTTACACAGACAACCTCCATCTATTACAGAAATGAGAACCTCTCTGCTAAACAACATATTTTACGAGCGACAGGCTCTAGTACCGGATATAGAGTCAGGGGCCCCTAGATTCTATGGGAAATGGGAAACTGTTATACAAAGCTTTGATAATGCCACTCAGCTCAGAATCCAGAAAATTTTCGAACCCACCACTTGGTATTTGTATAGACAGATTGATTAATGTTATTAACTATGCTAAGTTTGAAATGTGTTGAGCCGGTAAATAATGTCTACTTATCGCAGTCCACAGGACATATATCCAACCTGACAACCTTATGGTATAGTTTTCCCTTTAGAGAACGATGCTGTATGTTGTCCTGTCTTCATGTCTTGTCCACCCCCCCCCCTTCCCTTCCATCTCCCACCCCCTCTTTTTCTTTCTTTCTCCTCTCATTTCTCTTCCCTCTACAATCTATACGAATTCGATTTTTCTACCTAACCAATCTTCTTTATAAAATAGAAAATTATTTGAAGAAGGGTTATTATCTCTTCACTTTCTGTTTTCTTTCTCCTTGTCTGTAGTGGTCTCTCAGCTGCTAAGGGTCTATATGGTCAGATACTGAGGCTTATTACAAGTCTTTACTTCCACTAGATACCTTCATGTCTCTTTAATACCAGATCTCACATTTCACTAAGCAAAATGGTAACCCTAGACAATAGGAGTGGAATATATCCTATAGATATCATTTATTACCAAATTCTTACATGTACTATATGTAATTATGCATGTATTTTCCACATACCGAGACTTTATTGTATGACCCTGACCTACCTCGTATTTCTGTTATTTGTACCTCTCCACTATGAATCCAGACATGGAATTTTGTACATCTATCTCTACCTTTCTTCAATAAACATTGTTTTGAAAAAAAAAAAAAAAATAAGATTCCTCACACTCCTCTGTAACCTTATCAGGAATTTGCAGAACATCTCTGATAGCTTCTATAAGAGCCTCTATTCCCTGTGACAGAGCAGCATCCCCCCACCTCTGAGTCCACCTCCCCCATGTCTGAACCTTGATCATCAGAGTCAGACTGCAGGATATGGGAAAGAGTCAGTTGCCCCCTCATAAGCTGTGTGTCTGCACTGTGTACGGAGTCTGGAGACGCAGTTCACCCCGGTTAGAAGCTGTGCGTCTCCGTACCCTCATGCTGCCATAATGGCCGGCGACCCGCTAACCGGGACGCCGGCTTAGTACTCACCACTCTTCATTCTTCTGGCTCAGTTAGTGGTGGCGGCGTGCTGCGGGAATGTACGCTCGCCGTGGTGGGGCTTGCGAATAGTTCCCTCAGGAGCTAGTGTCCTGTCAGCGGGGAACGGGACCATTAACCCTTCAAGGGGTTGGGCCGTTCCCCACCCAAGTCCCACGAAGCAGGCAGGCTGGTGCCATCCATTCCTGCCTTAAAATAACAAACAGAAAAATAAATGCAGAAAACTCTTCAGGAGCTTCCCAAGCGTGACTGGCTCCTCCGGGCACATTTTCTAAACTGAGTCTGGTAGGAGGGGCATAGAGGGAGGAGCCAGCCCACACTATCAAATTGGCTCCTAGTATCCCCATGGTACTAAATGGATCTCCAGTATCCTCTAGGACGCAAGAGAAAGGTGTATAAATAATTTTAGTATTTTAAAACTCATACACTCTCACCAATTAAATGTTCACATTTTATAAGGGTAAGGGGTGAACTGTAATTTACATAGTACAATACAGGTACAACATTGAGCATCCTGATGGTCCGGACATATCAGCTGCCGGGGGAATTAGGCTGCGGGAGGGCTCAGTCAAGGTGCTGGAGGTTTAGGTGCTACAGGGGAAGTTAGACTGCAGGAGGGCTCAGGCTGTGGGAGCAAGTCAGGCTGCTGGAGGTTTAGGTTTAGGCAGTACAGGGTGGGAGAGTAAGCCATTGGGATGCCGCTGTATGTACCACCGAGAATCTGACATTGTGCTTGAAAAAAGGGTATTGGATTATCGATGGTGTACCGGTATTGCTACACAACAGAGTTTGTAAAAATATTGCAACACAGTTGCCATCTGCCATTAAGTACAAAGGATAGATCTAGGTTATCAAAACGATATGTGGTTAGAAAACCACTCGTCAGGATCCCGACAGGTGCACAATATTGCTACCGGTATACCGGCGAGGTAGGCGATTCCCCCTCTATGGGTCCACAAAACCCATAGAGGGAGAACAGAACCTGTGGCGAGCTTAGCTCGCCACCGAGCCCACAAGGGGCTTCGTTGCGCTCGCCCCCCTGCCGGCATTCTACTGCTCGAGATGCCGATGTCTGTATACGGACGTTCGGAAACCTGTCCAGCAGCAAATCATACACAACCCATCAAAACATATCTAAGAATGTTCCTGTTGTACACTACTGAGGAACTGCACATTAAAACTGCTGTACTTGCTGTAGTCGAGATTTATCAATGCGACCAATAAAAAATGCTATATAGTTTGATCAAAGTCCAAGAAGGACAGTACAAAGTCCATAACACATACAAAGACACATACTTTCCCCACCAACAACTACATTTGTTACTGCACTATCTAACGCATTATTACTAACACCTCTTACATTGTAAGCTCATTTGGGCAGGGCAACCTTTACCTTCTGGTTCTAACTAGTTGAGAAACAATTGTGAGATTATGAAAGTCCATATATTAATGCATTGATATCAGTGGTGGTGATGATAATAGAGAGTCACTTGTTGGAGTACTTTTTATGTTTTAATAAATTTATGTCACATTTTTTAATCATATCAGTCTGTTTTTAAATTGTATTTATTAAGATAGAATAAGCAACTGTGCTGGTGTACTATCTATAACTGTAACCTTCTGGTTCATATTGCTGTATGTCATTTGTCTGCATAATGATTCTCTCCAAAGTACAGCATAAAGAGTCAGTATTTTATATATATATATATATATATATATATATATATATATATATATATATATATATATATATATATAAAAACAAAGCAATTGCAGAGTGTCTTATGTACAGTGCTTCATCCCCTACACATTTACAGTCATGTATATTTTCTGCACAAAAGAACTTATGTATTATGTAATTATAAATGACAGCATTAGCTGGTCATATAGGCTGGAGAGATATAGGCTACTCATTTATTAACCACTTAACTGACGATTTTTACCCCACAAAAAAAGCTCAGAATTTTTTTTTTTTTATCACTTCTTAAAGTAAAAAAAAAAATTTATGTTAAGAACTTACGTTTGTTAAAGCTCTTTCTGCGAGGTACACTGGATTCCACAGGGAATTACATTGGGGTTGTAGAGTTGGATCTTGATCCGAGGCACCAACAGGCTAAAAGCTTTGAATGTTCCCAGGATGCATAGCGCCGCTTCCTCTATATCCCCGCCTCCAGGAACTGGAGCTCCGTTTTGTTAACCAGTCCAATGCAGTAGCAGGTAAGAGACGACAACAGTTAGTAGCCACATACACTACATTCTCACGACAGGAGAAGGTACCAGTGGCAAATGCCATACAAACCCAAAGAAGCTAAGTGCATTAGGGTGGGCGCGCTGTTGAATCCAGTGTACCTCGCAGAAAGATTTAACAAAGGTAAGTTCTTACCATAAATCTCCTTTTCTGCAGCGGGGTACACTGTGATTCCACAGGGAATAACATCGGGCATGTCCTAAAGCAGTTTTTCATGGGAGAGGACGAACTGTAGCGGGCACAAGAACCCGGCATCCAAAGGAGGCATTCTGGGAGGCAGAAGTATCGAAGGCATAGAACCTTATGAACATGTTCACTGAGGACCACGTAGCCGCCTTGCACAATTGTTCAAGGATCAAACCACGACGGGCCGCCCAAGAAGGTCCAACAGACCGAGTAGAATGGGCTTTGATGGTAGCAGGAGCTGGAAGGCCAGCTTGTACATAAGCATGTGCAATCACCATTCTAATCCATCTGGCCAAGGTCTGCTTATTAGCAGGCCAGCCATGCTTATGAAAACCAAAAAGAACAAAGAGAGAATCAGATCTCCTAAGTGAAGCTGTTCTCTTCACATAAATATGTAGAGCCTGTACCACATCCAAAGACCGCTCTTTGGAGGATGAACTAGGAGAGGTAAAGGCCAGAACCACAATCTCTTGATTAAGGTGGAAAGAGGATACCACCTTAGGCAGATAACCAGGGCGAGTTCTAAGGACCGCCCGGTCACGGTGAAAAATCAGAAAGGGGGACCGACAGGATAAGGCACCCAAGTCTGAAACCTGTCTAGGAGAAGCAATAGCCAGCAAAAACAAGACCTTAAGAGCGAGCCACTTAAGATCCACAGACTCAAGAGGTTCGAATGGTGACTCTTGTAGGGCATCCAGGACAACCAACAAATCCCAAGGAGCCACAGGAGGAACATAGGGAGGCTGAATCCGTAAAAACTGAAGTAAAAACGTCAGGCAGAGTCGCAATTTTTCTCTGAAACCACACCGACAAGGCCGAAATATGAAGCTTGAGGGAGGCCAGTCGAAGGCCTAAGTCCAGACTCTGTTGCAGAAAAGCCAAAAGTTTGGCAGTACTGAACTTATACGCATCATAATTCAGAGGAATTATTTATTAAAAGAACACAGTTTAGGACACATGGGCACTCGCTGCGACTGGAGGAGAGAAAGTTCCGAACGCAACAGAGGAAAGGGTTCTTCACTGTTAAGGCCCGTACACACTGGTCAATGTATCGGCCGTTCTCTTGAACGACCGATACATCGCGGGACCGTCGGCCAGTGTGTACGGGCGATACGTCTGTGAACTCCGTCGTTCACAGACGTATCGCGTCGGCTGCGCAGCACAGCCGACAGCCAATATATCTAACGATATATTGGCCCGTCGCTGTGTGTGTACGGGGCGGTCGTCCGACCGCCCGTACACATGCTGCGGCGGCCGGCGGTGATTGACAGGTGAACTGGGCGTGCGCGCCCAGTTCATGACGTCAGTCCCCCGACGGATCGGGCTGTGTGTATGCACAGCACACTGCCCGATCCGTACATAGATATATCTGCAGATCAATTGATCTGCAGATCAATTGATCTGCAGATATATCTAATAGTGTGTACCCACCTTTAGGGCAATCAGGATGTGGAATTCCCTGCCAGGGAAGGTGGTAATGGCGGACTCTGTAATTGGATTTAAAAAAGGAATGGATACATTTCTGAATGAAAAAGTTATCCAAGGTTATAATACTTAAAATATCAACGTGGTTAATCCGGGGGTAACATGAGTTATAGTAGCTAACTAGTCATAAAACATTATTTAGCAAGTATGTAGAATTATCACAACTTAAAACAGGCTGAACACGATGGGCAATTTGCCTCTATTCAACCTCAAATACTATGTTACTATGTATAATGCTTAGCCGCACACCAGGTGAGGCAAGAATTCCAGACCCTATAATAAATCCGAGCCGAAAAAATTACCGGCTCTAGTCCTGGGATTAGATGCTGAAAAGGCTTTCGACCGGATTCAATGGTCCTTTATGTTTCGTACTCTACAATCCATTGGGATACACGGTCAGTTTCTACAAGGTATCAAGGCGTTATATATCAAACCTAGGGCAGCAGTAATGGCCAACGGGGTTGCATCCCCCCTTCTCCCATATCTAATGGGACCCGTCAGGGATGCCCTCTGTCCCCTCTTATTTTTGCACGATCTATTGAACCTTTGGCCGCGCGCATTTGGGCTAACCCAAATAATAAGAATTTACTCACCGGTAATTCTATTTCTCGTAGTCCGTAGTGGATGCTGGGAACTCCGTAAGGACCATGGGGAATAGACTGGCTCCGCAGGAGACTGGGCACTCTAAAGAAAAGATTAGGTACTATCTGGTGTGCACTGGCTCCTCCCTCTATGCCCCTCCTCCAGACCTCAGTTAGGGAAACTGTGCCCGGAAGAGCTGACATTACAAGGAAAGGATATTTGGAATCCAGGGTAAGACTCATACCAGCCACACCAATCACACCGTACAACTTGTGATAACCTTACCCAGTTAACAGTATGAACAACAACTGAGCCTCACTCAACGGATGGCTCATAACAATAACCCTTATTTAAGCAATAACTATATACACGTATTGCAGAAAGTCCGCATTTGGGACGGGCGCCCAGCATCCACTACGGACTACGAGAAATAGAATTACCGGTGAGTAAATTCTTATTTTCTCTGACGTCCTAGTGGATGCTGGGAACTCCGTAAGGACCATGGGGATTATACCAAAGCTCCCAAACGGGCGGGAGAGTGCGGATGACTCTGCAGCACCGAATGAGCAAACATAAGGTCCTCCTCAGCCAGGGTATCAAACTTGTAGAACTTTGCAATGGTGTGTGAACCCGACCAAGTAGCCGCTCGGCAAAGCTGTAAAGCAGAGACCCCTCGGGCAGCCACCCAAGAAGAGCCCACCTTCCTTGTGGAATGGGCTTTTACTGATTTTGGATGCGGCAATCCAGCCGCAGAATGACCCAGCTGAATCGTGCTACAGATCCAGCGAGCAATAGTTTGCTTTGAAGCAGGAGCACCCAGCTTGTTGGGTGCATGCAGGATAAACAGCGAGTCAGTCTTCCTGACTCCAGCCGTTCTGGAAACATATATTTTCAAAGCCCTGACTACGTCCAGCAACTTGGAGTCCTCCAAGTCCCGAGTAGCCGCAGGCACCACAATAGGTTGGTTCAAATGAAACGATACCACCTTTGGGAGAAATTGGGGACGAGTCCTCAATTCTGCCCTGTCCATATGGAAGATCAGATATGGGCTTTTACATGACAAACTTGACAAAGCCGCCAATTCCGACACACGCCTAGCCGATGCTAAGGCCAACAGCATGACCACTTTCCACGTGAGATACTTTAGTTCCACGGTCTTAAGTGGCTCAAACCAGTGGGATTTCAGGAAATCCAACACAACATTAAGATCCCAGGGTGCCACTAGTGGCACAAAAGGGGGCTGAATATGCAGCACTCCCTTAACAAACATCTGAACCTCAGGCAGTGAAGCCAGTTCTTTTTGAAAGAAAATGGATAGGGCCGAAATCTGGACCTTTATGGACCCCAATTTTAGGCCCATAGTCACCCCTGACTGTAGGAAGTGCAGGAATCGACCCAGCTGGAATTCCTCTGTAGGGGCCGTCCTGGCCTCACACCAAGCAACATATTTTCGCCATATACGGTGATAATGCTTTGCTGTCACGTCCTTCCTAGCCTTTATCAGCGTAGGAATAACTTCATCCGGAATGCCTTTTTCCGCTAGGATCCGGCGTTCAACCGCCATACCGTCAAACGCAGCCGCGGTAAGTCTTGGAACAGACAGGGCCCTTGTTGCAGCAGGTCCTGTCTGAGAGGCAGAGGCCATGGGTCCTCTGTGCGTATTTCTTGCAGTTCCGGGTACCAAGTCCTTCTTGGCCAATCCGGAACAATGAGTATTGTTCTTATTCCTCTCTTTCTTACTATTCTCAGTACCTTGGGTATAAGAGGAAGAGGAGGAAACACATATACCGATTGGTACACCCACGGTGTCACTAGGGCGTCCACAGCCATCGCCTGAGGGTCCCTTGACCTGGCGCAATATCTTTTTAGCTTTTTGTTGAGGCGGGGCGCCATCATGTCCACCTGTGGCAGTTCCCATCGCTTTGCAATCTGTGTGAAGACTTCTTGATGAAGTCCCCACTCTCCCGGGTGGAGGTCGTGTCTGCTGAGGAAGTCTGCTTCCCAGTTGTCCACTCCCGGAATGAACACTGCTGACAGTGCTTGCACGTGATTCTCCGCCCACCGAAGAACCTTTGTGGCTTCCGCCATTGCCATCCTGCTTCTTGTGCCGCCCTGCCGGTTTACATGGGCAACCGCCGTGATGTTGTCTGACTGAATCAGCACTGGCCGGTTTCGAAGCAGGGGCTCTGCTTGACTCAGGGCGTTGTAAATGGCCCTTAGTTCCAGTATATTTATGTGTAGAGAAGTCTCCAGACTTGACCACAGCCCTTGGAAGTTTCTTCCCTGAGTGACTGCCCCCCATCCTCGGAGGCTTGCATCCGTGGTCACCAGGACCCAGTCCTGTATGCCGAACCTGCGGCCCTCGAGAAGGTGAGCACTCTGCAGCCACCACAGAAGAGACACCCTGGCCCTTGGGGACAGGGTGATCAGCCGATGCATCTGAAGATGCGATCCGGACCACTTGTCCAACAGATCCCACTGAAAGATCCTTGCATGGAACCTGCCGAAGGGAATGGCTTCGTATGAAGCCACCATCTTTCCCAGGACTCGCGTGCAGTGATGCACAGATACCTGTTTTGATTTCAGGAGGTCCCTGGCCAGAGATGCTAATTCCTGGGCCTTCTCCACCGGGAGAAACACCTTCTTCTGTTCTGTGTCCAGAATCATGCCCAGGAAAAGCAGACGCGTCGTAGGAATCAGCTGCGACTTTGGGATATTCAGAATCCAGCCGTGCTGTTGCAACACTTCCTGAGAAAGTGCTACGCTGATCAACAACTGCTCTCTGGACCTCACCTTTATGAGGAGATCGTCCAAGTACGGGATAACTATAACTCCCTTCTTCCGAAGGAGTATCATCATTTCGGCCATTACCTTGGTAAATATCCTCGGTGCCGTGGACAGGCCAAACGGCAACGTCTGGAACTGGTAATGACAGTCCTATACCACAAACCTGAGGTACTCCTGGTGAAGTGGGTAAATGGGGACATGCAAGTAAGCATCCTTGATGTCCAGCGACACCATAAAATCCCCCTCTTCCAGGCTTGCAATAACCTCTCTGACCGATTCCATTTTGAACTTGAATTTCTTTATATAAGTGTTCAAGGATTTTAAATTCAGAATGGGTCTCACCGAACCGTCCGGTTTCGGTACCACAAACATTGTGGAATAGTAACCCCTTCCCTGTTGAAGGAGGAGGACCCTGATAATCACTTGCTGGAGGTACAGCTTGTGAATTGCCGCCAGTACTACCTCCCTTTCCATGGGGGAAGCTGGCAAGGCTGATTTGAGGTAACGGCGGGGGGGGAGTCGCTTCGAATTCCAGCTTGTATCCCTGAGATACAATTTGTACAGCCCAGAGATCCACCTGTGAGCGAACCCACTGGTTGCTGAAGTTTCGGAGACGCTCCCCCACCGCACCTGGCTCCGCCTGTGGAGCCCCAACGTCATGCGGTGGACTTAGTGGAAGCAGGGGAGGACTTTTGTTCCTGGGAACTGGCTGCATGGTGCAGCTTCTTACCTCTACCCCTGCCTCTGGCAAGAAAGGATGCACCCCTGACCCTCTTGCCTTTCTGAGAACGAAAGGACTGCATTTGATAATACGGTGCTTTCTTAGGCTGTGAGGAAACCTGAGGCAAGAAAGTCGACTTTTCCAGCTGTCGCTGTGGACACAAGGTCCGATAGACCGTCCCCAAACAATTCCTCACCCTTATAAGGCAAAACCTCCATGTGTTTTTTAGAATCAGCATCTCCTGTCCATTGCCGAGTCCATAAGACCCTCCTGGCAGAAATGGACATAGCATTAATTCTAGAGCCCAGCAGGCAAATGTCCCTCTGAGCATCCCGCATATACAAGACGACGTCTTTTATATGGCCCAGGGTTAGCAAAACAGTATCCCTGTCGAGGGAATCTATGTCGTCTGACAGAGTATCTGTCCATGCTGCTACAGCACTACACATCCAGGCTGAAACAATAGCAGGTCTCAGTAGAGTACCAGAGTGTGTATACACTGACTTCAGGATAGCTTCCTGCTTTCTATCCGCAGGCTCCTTTAGGGTGGCCGTATCCTGAGACGGCAGGGCCACCTTTTTAGATAAGCGTGTCAGCGCCTTGTCCACCCTAGGGGATGTTTCCCAACGTAACCTGTACATTGGCGGGAAAGGGTACGCCATCAGTAACCTCTTAGAAATCACTAGTTTCTTATCAGGGGAACTCCACGCTTCTTCACATAATTCATTTAATTCATCAGATGGGGGAAAAGTCACTGGCTGCTTTTTCTCCCCAAACATATAAACCCTCTTGGTATTAACAGGGTTAATCTCAGAAATGTGTAATACATCTTTCATTGCAATAATCATGTATCGGATGGCCT
Organism: Pseudophryne corroboree; assembly: GCF_028390025.1. NCBI lineage: Eukaryota > Metazoa > Chordata > Amphibia > Anura > Myobatrachidae > Pseudophryne > Pseudophryne corroboree. The sequence continues at coordinate 245,810,826 of NC_086447.1, read as the reverse complement.
TGGTCATTTTAGACTGTAAATGTGCCTCATCATCGTCGACACTGGAGTCGGACTCCGTGTCGACATCTGTGTCAACCATCTGAGATAGAGGGCGTTTATGAGCCCCTGACGGTTTCTGAGTCGCCTGGGCAGGCGCGGGCTGAGACCCCGGCTGTCCCAAAGCTGCAGCGTCATCAAACCTTTTATGTAAGGAGCTTACATTGTCGTTTAAGACCTTCCACATATCCATCCAATCAGGTGTCGGCCCAGACGGGGGCGACACCACACTTATCTGCCCTTGCTCCGCCTCCACGTAACCCTCATCAAACATGTCGACACAGCCGTACCGACACACCGCGCACACACAGGGAATGCTCAGACTGAGGACAGGACCCCACAAAGTCCTTTGGGGAGACAGAGAGAGAGTATGCCAGCACACACCACAGCGCTATATAACACAGGGATTTTCACTTATAATAAGTGATTACCCAATAGCTGCCTTATATGTTTTATTTGCGCCTAAATTTATGTGCCCCCCCTCTCTTTTTTACCCTTCTTGTACCTGGATACTGCAGGGAAGAGCCTGGGGAGCTGCTTCCAGCGGAGCTGTGAAGAGAAAATGGCGCTGGTGTGCTGAGGAAGAAGGCCCCGCCCCCTCAGTGGCGGGCTTCTGTCCCGCTTTCTGTGTAAAAAAATGGCGGGGGTTTTTACATATATACAGTGCCAGACTGTATATATGTATTTTTATTGCCAAAAGGTACTTCAATTGCTGCCCAGGGCGCCCCCCAGCGCCCTGCACCCTACAGTGACCGGAGTGTGTAAGTGTGCTGGGAGCAATGGCGCACAGCTGTGGTGCTGTGCGCTACCTTAAATGAAGACAGGAGTCTTCTGCCGCCGGTTTCGTCGTCTTCAAGCTTCTGTTCTTCTGGCTCTGCGAGGGGGACGGCGGCGCGGCTCCGGACGATCGAGGACAGGTGCCTGTGTTCGAACCCTGTGGAGCTAATGGTGTCCAGTAGCCTAAGAAGCACAAGCTAGCTGCAAGCAGGTAGGTTTGCTTCTCTCCCCTTAGTTCCACGTAGCAGTGAGTCTGTTGCCAGCAGAAGCTCACTGAAAATAAAAAACCTAATAAATACTTTCTTTACTAGTAAGCTCAGGAGAGCCCACTAGGAGCACCCAGCTCTGGCCGGGCACAGATTCTAACCGAGGTCTGGAGGAGGGGCATAGAGGGAGGAGCCAGTGCACACCAGATAGTACCTACTCTTTTCTTTAGAGTGCCCAGTCTCCTGCGGAGCCCGTCTATTCCCCATGGTCATTACGGAGTTCCCAGCATCCACTAGGACGTCAGAGAAATAAAGGGTATCACAATAGGGACTAAAGAATATAAGATCGCTCTCTACGTGGACGACGTCTTGCTAACCATTTCAGACCCACTTCATTCCCTGCCCCACCTCTTCCGTGAAATTGAGGAATATGGTGCCCTCTCTGGTTGTAAGATCAATACAGGAAAGACTGAGGTGCTAGATTTCTGTATTCCTCAAGCTGTTAAAGACTCATTAAAACACTCTTTCAATTTTCATTGGAACAGTCGACACCTTTCCTATTTAGGGGTATCCATAACCAAGAATTATTCCCAACTTTACCAGGCTAACTATCCAAAGTTGCTGACTCAACTTCAGACGGATCTTGAGGACTGGGGAAAGTACCATATTTCTTGGATTGGGAGAATTACTGCTATTAAAATGAATTTATTGCCGAGGCTTCTTTACCTATTTCAAGCGTTACCAGTCCGAGTTCCCCCCTATGTCTTCAAAGGTCTCCAACATAATATGTCATTCATTTGGTTAAAGAAGAAACCCAGAGTGAAACGCTCAGTGATTCAAAGACGCACTTCCGAGGGTGGTCTGGGTGTCCCTAATCTAAAATCCTATTATTTAGCAGCCAGACTAGCACAAGGCATCCTCTGGAATAGGCCTAATTCAGAGAGAGTATGGGTTGAGATAGAATCAAATGACCTCAATTTCCGCACCATATCCTCTCCTTTGTGGATACCTAGATCGTCCCGACCTAAAACGATTATTGGTCACCCTGTTGTTTCACACACATTAGATGTGTGGGATACGGCAAATAGGCAATTTCACTAGTCCTAGTCCTCTGATTCCGCTGTTTGATAATCCTAGTTTTCGACCGGGATGTTTCGGCTCTTCTTTCAATTGTTGGTTGAATAGCGGAGTCAGACTACTTAATGATATTACCCAAAATGTATCTTTCCCCACATTTGCGGACCTGCAAACTAAACATTCTATCCCTCATAAATTCTTTTATCAATACGTACAGATTAGACACTTTCACTCTGTGGCCTCTTCTCAGCTGTGTGCTAGACCTCTCTCCTCAGTGGAAAATTTAGTGTCTTGTAGAGCTTCCACTAAAGGGCTTATATCCACCCTAGTTTCTTTATTATCTCCCTTATCCCTGGGATATAAAGATTCTCATGAACGGCATGGGAATCCGATTTAGGGGAAACACTAGATGAGGATGACTGGTCTACAATTTATTCCAGAGTGGCCTCTAGCTCTCTGTGCGTAAGATTGAAGGAGAACGCCTATAAACTTTTCGACAGGTGGTATTATGTTCCAACTAGACTTAACAAAATGAATCCTGAGATTTCCCCACTGTGTTGGAGATGTAGAAAAATGGACGGCACGTTCCTACATATTTGGTGGACTTGTCCAGCTCTGGTTCCCTCGTGGAGGGAGGTGGCGGCCTTGGCTTCTGCGATTTTATCCATCCCTATTCCTTTCAGGGCCGGCTATTTCCTTCTATCAATGGATATTCCTGAGTTTACGCGTCACCAAAATAGGTTGTTCACTCATATGGTCCTGGCAGCCAGATGTTGTATAGCAGCGCAATGGCGGTCCCCGGAACTTCCCAAATTAGACGCGATCATAGCTAAAATATGGCATATCTACTCAAAGGAACATGTCACTAGTATACTGAAGAACTCTTCTCTGTCATTCATTAAAGTTTGGAGTCCATGGACCTCCTTTTATAACATCCCACTGGCTTTTACTTAAGGTGATGGCTCACCCTTTAATATATACTAGACTAGTTTAAAACCCTATAGCTGTCCGGACTTACTGTCTGGACTTTAGGCTACCAGTCGGATTGATTCCCCCCCTCTCTTCTTTACCTTATATTCTCCTCCGTCTTCTCTCTTTCTTCTCTCCTCTTTTTTGTTCTCGATATGGTACTGTCATAAGAGCTTTAGTAGCTCTAGTGACTCCTTGTTTTTTAATTGTTTTTGTTTTGTTGTTACATTTCGGAAAAAAGGAAAAAAGTGTAGACGACTTAATGGAGTTGCAACATCTATTTTATTATTTACAAGTGTAGATATACTGTATATTCTGATCTGTGTTCAGTAGGCCCAGATGTTTATTCTATATATACTTTGTTATGGGCTGTTAGTTCACACTGTAGATGACCTCTGCGTAGGTCGTTTGTGATCCCACTCTTGTCCAAATCGTCTCACTAAAAAAAAATCTATTTAAAAATTGTTTAAAAAATCAGAGCCGAAGACTGTTTACGGGCTTTAAACAGTTTGAATGACTGCCTCAGAGAATCCCTTGGCCCTCAGAACTGAAGCTCCAAGAGCCACGCCGTCAAAGCCAGTCGGGCCAGATCCTGGTAGACACAAGGGCCCTGAACGAGGAGGTCTGGGTGTTGCGGAGGTAGAAGAGGACGCGCTCTATCGAGAGACCCTGCAGGTCTGAGAACCAATGCCGTCTGGGCCACGCTGGAGCTATTGTTCTTATCTGGGCAGGAGTGACACCGGAGGGAACACGTATGGCAGCCGAAAGTTCCATGGAATTGCCAGGGCATCCACGAACGCTGCTTGAGGATCCCTTGTCCTTGCTCCGAAGACCGAAACCTTGTGATTGTGTCAAGACGCCATCAGGTCTACATCTGGTAGTCCCCACTTATCCACTAGGAGTTGAAATACTTCCGGATGAAGGCTCCACTCTCTGGCGTGTACGTCCTGACGACTGAGGAAGTCCGCTTCCCAGTCAAGAACCCCCGGAATGAACACTGTCGATATGACTGGCAGACGGCGTTCCGCCCATAGAAGAATCTGGAGGCTCTACTTCATCATCAATTTGAAGGATCAGTCTGATAGCCTCCAAGAGGTCAGAAACATCCACTTGTGTAATAGATTCCCCATCAGAAGCGTCTGCATCAGTGTCTGAGCGATCAGTATATGCGCCATCTTCATCGGATGAAGTATCCGAAACATGTGTGGATTGTGAGGAAGTAATGGCCCGCTTAGAGGACCCCTTGGTCTTAGGCGGGCGAGGGTTAGGTTTTTGTTTTGCCAAAGACTGATTTAATTGCTGTAACTGAGAGGACAGATTATCTGCCCATGGCGAATTAACTAAAGGGACAATATGTGGCTGTAATGGCACAGGAGGTCCCACAGGGGGCGCAAGTCTAGATACTAGCGTAGTCAGTAAATTAGAAAAAGCAGCCCAAGGTGGGTCTTGGTGTGCACCGATGCTGCAGACTGACTGAGGGGTATAGAACCCCCTTTACCTGAACCCTCAGCTGCAATGTTTTCCTCTGAGCAATCCGTGGTGTCAGCATTGCATGGTGCAGGATCAGCCATGGATCTATCACCCTGTTTAGCAGACATTATTTGTAAGCGTAACCTTAGGGTGTAATAGTACAATAAAAGCAGACAAAATACCTGACAAAACCCCCCCTGTATAGTGGGGGGTAATTCAGAGTTGATCGCAGCAGCAAATTTGTTAGCAGTTTGGCAAAACCATGTGCACTGCAGGTGGGGCAGATATAACATTTGCAGAGAGAGTTAGATTTGGGTGGGTTATTTTGTTTCTGTGCAGGGTAAATACTGGCTGCTTTATTTTTACACTGCAATTCAGATTTCAGTTTTAACACACCCCACCCGAAATTTAACCCTCTCTGCACGTAATATCTGCCCCCCCTGAAGTGCACATGGTTTTGCCCAACTGCTAACAAATTTGCTGATTCAATCAACTCTGAATTACCTCCAGTGTGACTGCAAAGCAGAGCACAAACAGAGAATCTAAGAGGTATATGGGTGGTCATTCCGAGTTGTTCACTCGCTGCCGTTTTTAGCAGAATAGCGATCAGGCTAAAAATGGGCGATTCTGCGCATGCGTATGGGCCGCAGGGCACACGTGTTAAGTATTTTCACACAAAACTATGCAATTTTACACAGGTCCGAGCGACGCTTTTCAGTCGCTCTGCTGATCGGTGAGCGATTGACAGGAAGTGGGTGTTTCTGGGCGGAAACTGAGCGTTTTCCGGGATTTGCTAAAAAACGCAGGTGTGTCAGGCTAAAACGCAGGAGTGGCTGGAGAAACGGGGGAGTGGCTGGCCGAACGCAGGGCGTGTTTGTGACGTCAAACCAGGAACTAAACAGACTGAGGTGATCGCAATCTAGGAGTAGGTCTGGAGCTACTCAGAAACTGCAGGTAAATATTTAATAGCAGAATTGCTAATCTTTCGTTCGCAGTTCTGCTAAGATACACTCCCAGAGGGCGGCGGACTAGCGTGTGCAATGCTGCTAAAAGCAGCTAGCGAGCGATCAACTCGGAATGAGGGCCATGGTGACCAACACACAGAGAAAAATAAAAAAGTAGTATATCCTGTGAGATACTATATCAATTGATACCCCTGATGCACTTAGCCCCTTCAGGGTACAGAATATAGGGAAAGCAATATGTGGGAGATACACGAAATATAGACTACACAGCAGCTATTAGCACACACAGTCGCATCTACAATGCAGAAATTATTACAAACAATAAAACTGCACTGGACTAGCAATACCAAGTAACTGGACTACTAAGTAAAAATAAGAATTTACTTACCGATAATTCTATTTCTCGGAGTCCGTAGTGGATGCTGGGGTTCCTGAAAGGACCATGGGGGGGTAGCGGCTCCGCAGGAGACAGGGCACAAAAGTAAAGCTTTTACAGGTCAGGTGGTGTGTACTGGCTCCTCCCCCCATGACCCTCCTCCAGACTCCAGTTAGGTACTGTGCCCGGACGAGCGTACACAATAAGGGAGGATTTTGAATCCCGGGTAAGACTCATACCAGCCACACCAATCACACCGTACAACTTGTGATCTAAACCCAGTTAACAGTATGATAACAGAGGAGCCTCTGAAAGATGGCTTCCTAAACAATAACCCGAATTAGTTAACAATAACTATGTACAAGTATTGCAGATAATCCGCACTTGGGATGGGCGCCCAGCATCCACTACGGACTCCGAGAAATAGAATTATCGGTAAGTAAATTCTTATTTTCTCTATCGTCCTAAGTGGATGCTGGGGTTCCTGAAAGGACCATGGGGATTATACCAAAGCTCCCAAACGGGCGGGAGAGTGCGGATGACTCTGCAGCACCGAATGAGAGAACTCCAGGTCCTCCTTTGCCAGGGTATCAAATTTGTAAAAATTTACAAACGTGTTCTCCCCTGACCACGTAGCTGCTCGGCAGAGTTGTAATGCCGAGACCCCTCGGGCAGCCGCCCAAGATGAGCCCACCTTCCTTGCGGAATGGGCCTTAACAGATTTAGGCTGTGGCAGGCCTGCCACAGAATGTACAAGTTGAATTTTGTTACAAATCCAACGAGCAATCGACTGCTTAGAAGCAGGTGCACCCAACTTGTTGGGTGCATACAGTATAAACAGCGAGTCAGATTTTCTGACTCCAGCCGTCCTTTAAATGTATATTTTTAAGGCTCTGACAACGTCCAACAACTTGGAGTCCTTCAAGTCGTCTGTAGCCGCAGGCACTACAATAGGCTGGTTCAGGTGAAACGCTGATACCACCTTAGGGAGAAAATGCGGACGCGTCCGCAGCTCTGCCCTATGTCGAATGGGAAATTAAATAAGGGCTTTTATAAAACAAAGCCGCCAGTTCAGATACTCTCCCGGCCGAAGCCAGGGCCAGTAACATAGTCACTTTCCATGTGAGATATTTCAAATACACATTCTTTAGTGGTTCAAACCAATTGGATTTGAGGAAATCTAAAACTACATTTAGATCCCACGGTGCCACCTTAGGCACCACAGGAGGCTGTATATGCAGTACTCCTTTGATAAAAATCTGGACCTCAGGGACTGAGGCCAATTCTTTTTGGAAGAATATTGATAGGGCCGAAATTTGAACCTTAATAGATCCCAATTTGAGACCCGTAGACAATCCTGATTGCAGGAAATGTAGGAAAACGACCCAGTTGAAATTCCTCCATCGGAGCACTCCGCTGCTCGCACCACGCAACATATTTTCGCCAAATACGGCGATAATGCTTCGCGGTGACTTCCTTCCTTGCCTTTATCAAGGTAGGAATGACTTCTTCTGGAATGCCTTTTCCTTTTAGGATCTGGCATTCAAACGCCATGCCGTCAAACGCAGCCGCGGTAATTCTTGAAAAAGACAAGTACCCTGCTGAAGCAGGTCCCTTCTCAGAAGTAGAGGCCACGGATCGTCCGTGACCATCTTTTGAAGTTCCGGGTACCAAGTCCTTCTTGGCCAATCCGGAGCCACTAGTCTTACTCCTCTTTGCCGTATAATCCTCAATACCTTTGGTATGAGAGGCAGAGGAGGAAACACATATACCGACTGGTACACCCAAGGTGTTACCAGCGCGTCCACAGCTATTGCCTGCGGATCTCTTGACCTGGCGCAATACCTGTCCAGTGTTTTGTTGAGGCGAGACGCCATCATGTCCACCATTGGTTTTACCCAACGGTTTAATAGCATGTGGAAAACTTCTGGATGAAGTCCCCACTCTCCCGGGTGAAGGTCGTGTCTGCTGAGGAAGTCTGCTTCCCAGTTGTCCACGCCCGGGATGAATACTGCTGACAGTGCTATCACGTGATTCTCCGCCCAGCGAAGGATCCTGGCAGCTTCTGCCATTGCCCTCCTGCTTCTTGTGCCGCCCTGTCTGTTTACATGGGCGACTGCCGTGATGTTGTCCGACTGGATCAACACCGGTCTTCCTTGAAGCAGAGGTTCCGCCTGGCTTAGAGCATTGTAGATTGCTCTTAGTTCCAGAATGCTTATGTGAAGAGACTTTTTCAGGCTCGACCACACTCCCTGGAAATTTCTTCCCTGTGTGACTGCTCCCCAGCCTCTCAGGCTGGCCTCCGTGGTCACCAGGATCCAATCCTGCATGCCGAATCTGCGGCCCTCCAATAGATGAGCCTCCTGCAACCACCACAGAAGGGATACCCTTGTCCTCGGCGACAGGGTTATCCGCAGGTGCATCTGAAGATGCGACCCTGACCATTTGTCCAACAGATCCCTTTGCATGGAATCTGCCGAAAGGGATTGCTTCGTAAGAAGCTACCATTTTTTCCCAGGACTCTTGTGCATTGATGTACAGACACCTTTCCTGGTTTTAGGAGGTTCCTGACCAGGTCAGATAACTCCTTGGCTTTTTCTTCGGGAAGAAAAACCTTTTTCTGAACTGTGTCCAGAATCATCCCCAGGAACAGCAGACGAGTTGTCGGCATTAATTGGGATTTTGGAATATTCAGAATCCATCCGTGCTGCTTTAGCACCTCTTGAGATAGTGCTAAACCCATCTCTAGCTGTTCTCTGGACCTTGCCCTTATTAGGAGATCGTCCAAGTATGGGATAATTAATACGCCTTTTCTTCGAAGAAGAAATATTATCTCGGCCATTACCTTTGTAAAGACCCGAGGTGCCGTGGACAAACCAAACGGCAGCGTCTGAAACTGATAGTGACAGTTTTGTACAACGAACCTGAGGTACCCCTGGTGTGAGGGGTAATTGGAACGTGGAGATACGCATCCTTGATGTCCAAGGATACCATAAAGTCCCCTTCTTCCAGGTTCGCTATCACTGCTCTGAGTGACTCCATCTTGAACTTGAACTTCTTTATGTACAGGTTCAAGGACTTCAGATTTAGAATAGGCCTTACCGAGCCATCCGGCTTCGGTACCACAAAAAGAGTGGAATAATACCCCTTCCCTTGTTGTAGAAGAGGTACCTTGACTATCACCTGCTGAGAATACAGCTTGTGAATGGCTTCCAAAACCGTCTCCCTTTCTGAGGGGGACGTTGGTAAAGCAGACTTCAGGAAACGGCGAGGTGGCTCTGTCTCTAATTTCAACCTGTACCCCTGAGATATTATCTGCAGGATCCAGGGATTTACCTGCGAGTGAGCCCACTGCGCGCTGTAATTCTTGAGACGACCGCCTACCGCCCCCGAGTCCGCTTGCGAAGCCCCAGCGTCATGCTGAGGCTTTTGTAGAAGCCGGGGAGGGCTTCTGTTCCTGGGAAGGAGCTGCCTGTTGCTGTCTCTTCCCTCGTCCTCTGCCTCGTGGCAGATATGAATAGCCCTTTGCTCTCTTATTTTTAAAGGAACGAAAGGGCTGCGTTGAAAGGTCGGTGCCTTTTTCAGTTGGGGAGTGACTTGAGGTAGAAAGGTGGATTTCCCGGCCGTAGCCGTGGCCACCAAATCCGATAGACCGACCCCAAATAACTCCTCTACGCATCGCCTGTCCACTGTCGTGTCCATAAAGCTCTTCTGGCCGAAATGGACATAGCACTTACCCGTGATGCCAGTGTGCAGATATCTCTCTGTGCATCACGCATATAAAGAAATGCATCCTTTATTTGTTCTAACGACAGTAAAATATTGTCCCTGTCCAGGGTATCAATATTTTCGATCAGGGACTCTGACCAAACTACCCCAGCACTGCACATCCAGGCAGTCGCAATAGCTGGTCGTAGTATAACACCTGCATGTGTGTATATACCTTTTTGGATATTTTCCATCCTCCTATCTGATGGATCTTTAAGTGCGGCCGTCTCAGGAGAGGGTAACGCCACTTGTTTTGATGAGCGTGTTAGCGCTTTGTCCACCCTAGGAGGTGTTTCCCAGCGCTCCCTAACCTCTGGCGGGAAAGGGTATAAAGCCAATAACTTCTTTGAAATTAGCAGTTTTTTATCGGGGCACCCCACGCTTCATCACACACGTCATTTAATTCTTCTGATTCGGTAAAAACTACTGGTAGTTTTTTCACACCCCACATAATACCCTGTTTAGTGGTACCTGTAGTATCAGCTAAATGTAACATCTCCTTTATTGCCAAAATCATATAACGTGTGGCCCTACTGGAAAATACGGTTGATTCGTCACCTTCACCACCGGAATCAGTGCCTGTGTCTGGGTCTGTGTCGACCGACTGAGGCAAGGGGCGTTTTACAGCCCCTGACGGTGTTTGAGGCGCCTGGACAGGCACTAATTGAGTGTCCGGCCGCCTCATGTCGGCAAACGACTGCTTAAGCGAGTTGACGCTATCCCGTAATTCCACAAATAAAGGCATCCATTCTGGTGTCGACCCCCTAGAAGGTGACATCCTCATATTTGGCAATTGCTCCGCCTCCACACCAATAACGTCCTCATACATGTCGACACACACGTACCGACACACAGCAGACACACAGGGAATGCTCTATACGAAGACAGGACCCACTAGCCCTTTGGGGAGACAGAGGGAGAGTCTGCCAGCACACACCAAAAAGCGCTATATATGACAGGGATAGCCTTATGATTAAGTGCTCCCTTATAGCTGCTTTTATATTTATATATTGCCATTTATTTTGCCCCCCCTCTCTGTTATACCCTGTTTCTGTAGTGCAGTGCAGGGGAGAGACCTGGGAGCCTTCCTGACCAGCGGAGCTGTGACAGAAAATGGCGCCGTGTGCTGAGGAGATAGGCCCCGCCCCTTTTCCGGCGGGCTCGTCTCCCGCTATTTAGTACATTTAGGCAGGGGTAAATATCTCCATATAGCCTCTGGGGCTATATGTGAGGTATTTTTAGCCTTTTTAAAGGTTTTCATTTGCCTCCCAGGGCGCCCCCCCCCCAGCGCCCTGCACCCTCAGTGACTGCCGTGTGAAGTGTGCTGAGAGGAAAATGGCGCACAGCTGCAGTGCTGTGCGCTACCTTAAGAAGACTGCAGGAGTCTTCAGCCGCCGATTCTGGACCTCTTCTTGCTTCAGCATCTGTGAGGGGGCCGGCGGCGTGGCTCCGGTGACCATCCAGGCTGTACCTGTGATCGTCCCTCTGGAGCTTCATGTCCAGTAGCCAAGAAGCCAATCCATCCTGCACGCAGGTGAGTTCACTTCTTCTCCCCTCTGTCCCTCGTTGCAGTGATCCTGTCGCCAGCAGGAATCACTGTAAAATAAAAAACCTAAGCTAAACTCTCTAAGCAGCTCTTTATGAGAGCCACCTAGAATTGCACCCTTCTCGGCCGGGCACAAAAATCTAACTGGAGTCTGGAGGAGGGTCATGGGGGGAGGAGCCAGTACACACCACCTGACCTGTAAAAGCTTTACTTTTGTGCCCTGTCTCCTGCGGAGCCGCTACCCCCCCATGGTCCTTTCAGGAACCCCAGCATCCACTTAGGACGATAGAGAAACTATGTTTACATATACAGATATAACAATGCACAGTAAAGACTGGATGTATATCACAGGGTACTTGTACTAAATAACCCTGAAGTTATGCACTTTTTCTTAACTAACACTGTCTAAATGACATGTAGACTACTTAAATGTCCTGTAAATGCACAGCGCTGATGATACAGGCGGCTTTACAGAGGAGACATTGCCCAGCAGTCCCAGAATCAGCTCAGCTTGTGTCTAATGGCGCCCAAAAGCTGACAGGGAGTGAGGAAGAGAGAAATATGTAGCTCCAGGGTGGAAACATTTGCAGTAAATGGCGCCTGGGGGAGGGGCTACAGGTCAGAGCCTTATCCCCTTGCTGGACTTCACCACCGGGTACTGCGGGGCCTATTTGAAACAGATTTTAATAAATCCGACCTGTGCCCCTTGCCCTGGTGGTCTAGTGGGGTCCCTGTACAGCCAGTGTCCACGCCAGCGCGCGGTCCGTCCCCTAGAGACCGTGACAGATCGCGATTTCAGCGGGTCCCACTTGGGGGACCCTCTTACCTCCTCCCTGTAGATGTGGCCACACGAACCAGGAGAGCAGCGGCGAATGTGTGCCTGATGAGACCAGAGCCCTCCACTGTAAATACCCAGCAACCAGGGCGCGGGAGTATACAGCGCCGCTGGGGGAGGTGAGGGAGCCGCAGCACGACATGTCATACTGACATATAGCACTTCTAAGTGCCTGTGCTGCGGCCCTTGAAGTTTTTTCTTTCTTCAAAAAGCTCTTTTCAGGGCTGCTGCCCTGTTAGCTGCCTGCACTGCAGGCACCAACTTACAAACTGAGCTCCAGTGCCTGGAGGCGGGGATATAGAGGAGGCGGGGCTATGCATCCTGGGAACAGTCAAAGCTTTTATCCTGTTGGTGCCTCGGATCAAGATCCAACTCTACACCCCCAATGTAATTCCCTGTGAAATCACAGAGTACTCCGCTGCAGAAATATTTGTAATAATACATTCAAATGTTTTATTTTAAAAAATAAGATTTTACTTACCGGTAAATCTATTTCTCGTAGTCCGTAGTGGATGCTGGGAACTCCGTAAGGACCATGGGGAATAGACGGGCTCCGCAGGAGACATGGGCACTTTAAGAAAGAATTTAGATTCTGGTGTGCTCTGGCTCCTCCCTCTATGACCCTCCTCCAGACCTCAGTTAGAGAAACTGTGCCGGAAGAGCTGACAGTACAAGGAAAGGATTTTGGTAATCCAGGGCAAGATACATACCAGCCACACCAATCACACCGTATAACTTGTGATAACCTTACCCAGTTAACAGTATGAACAACAACAGAGCATCAGATCAACCCTGATGCAACTATAACATAACCCTTATTTAAGCAATAACTATATACAAGCATTGCAGAAGAAGTCCGCACTTGGGACGGGCGCCCAGCATCCACTACGGACTACGAGAAATAGATTTACCGGTAAGTAAAATCTTATTTTCTCTAACGTCCTAGTGGATGCTGGGGACTCTGTAAGGACCATGGGGATTATACCAAAGCTCCCAAACGGGTGGGAGAGTGCGGATGACTCTGCAGCACCGAATGAGCAAACACAAGGTCCTCCTCAGCCAGAGTATCAAACTTGTAGAACTTTGCAAAGGTGTTTGAACCTGACCAAGTAGCCGCTCGGCAAAGCAGTAATGCCGAGACCCCTCGGGCAGCCGCCCAAGAAGAGCCCACCTTCCTTGTGGAATGGGCCTTAACTGATTTAGGCAGCGGCAATCCAGCCGCAGAATGAGCCTGCTGAATCGTGTTACAGATCCAGCGAGCAATAGACTGCTTTGAAGCAGGCGCCCCAAGCTTGTTGGAAGCATACAGGATAAACAAAGATTCTGTTTTCCTGACCCTAGCCGTTCTGGCTACATAAACCTTCAAAGCCCTGACCACATCCAGTAACTCGGAATCCTCCAAGTCAGTAGTAGCCACAGGCACCACAATAGGTTGGTTTATATGAAAGGATGAAACCACTTTTGGCAGAAATTGTGGGCGGGTCCACAATTCTGCTCTATCCGCATGGAAAACCAGATAAGGGCTTTGATGCGACAAAGCCGCCAATTCTGACACACGCCTAGCCGAAGCCAAGGCTTGTAGCATGACCACCTTCCACGTGAGATATTTCAATTCCACCGTCTTGAGTGGTTCAAACCAGTGTGATTTCAGGAAACTCAACACCACGTTAAGATCCCAAGGTGCCACTGGAGGCACAAAAGGGGGCTGAATATGCTGCACTCCCTTTCCAAACGTCTGAACTTCAGGCAGAGAAGCCAGTTCTTTTTGAAAGAAAATGGATAGGGCCGAAATCTGGACCTTAATGGAACTCAATTTTAGGCCCAAAGTCACTCCCGACTGTAGGAAGTGAAGGAAACGGCCCAGCTGGAATTCCTCCGTAGGGGCATTCCCGGCCTCACACCAAGCAACATATTTTCGCCATATACGGTGATAATGTTGAGCCGTCATGTCCTTCCTAGCCTTTATCAGCGTAGGAATGACCTCATCCGGAATGCCTTTTTCTGCTAGGATCCGGCGTTCAACCACCATGCCGTCAAACGCAGCCGCGGTAAGTCTTGGAACAGACAGGGCCCCTGTTGCAACAAGTCCTGTCTTAGAGGCAGAGGCCACGGGTCCTCTGTGAGCATTTCTTGCAGATCTGGATACCAAGTCCTCCTTGGCCAATCCGGAACAATGAGTATTGTTCTCACTCCTCTTTTTCTTATGATTCTCAGCACCTTGGGTATGAGAGGAAGAGGAGGAAATACATAGACCGACTGGAACACCCACGGCGTCACCAGTGCGTCCACAGCTATCGCCTGAGGGTCTCTTGACCTGGCGCAATACTTCTGTAGCTTTTTGTTGAGGCGGGATGCCATCATGTCCACCTGTGGCAGTTCCCACCGACTTGCAACCTGCGCGAAGACTTCTTGATGAAGTCCCCATTCTCCCAGGTGGAAGTCGTGCCTGCTGAGGAAGTCTGCTTCCCAGTTGTCCACTCCCGGAATGAACACTGCTGACAGTGCGCTTACGTGATTCTCCGCCCAGCGAAGAATTCTGGTGGCTTCTACCATCGTCACCCTGCTCCTTGTGCCGCCTTGGCTGTTTACATGAGCCACTGCGGTGATGTTGTCTGACTGAATCAGAACCGGGTGGTCGCGAAGTTGGGACTCCGCTTGGTGTAGGGCGTTGTATATGGCCCTTAGTTCCAGGATGTTGATGTGGAGGCAAGTCTCCTTACTTGACCACAGACGTTGGAAATTTCTTCCCTGTGTGACTGCCCCCCACCCTCGGAGGCTTGCATCCGTGGTCACCAGGACCCAGTCCTGAATGCCGAATCTGCGGCCCTCGAGGAGGTGAGCACTCTGCAGCCACCACAGGAGAGACACCCTGGCCCTGGGGGATAGGGTGATTAACCGATGCATCTGAAGATGTGATCCGGACCATTTGTCCAGTAGATCCCATTGAAAGGTCCTCGCACGGAACCTGCCGAAGGGAATGGCCTCGTATGATGTCACCATCTTTCCCAGGACTCGCATGCAGTGATGCACCGACACCTGTTTTGGTTTCAATAGGTTTCTGACCAGTGTCATGAGCTCTTGAGCCTTCTCCATCGGGAGATAAACCCTCTTCTGGTCTGTGTCCAGAATCATGCCCAGGAAGGGCAGACGAGTCGTAGGAATCAACTGCGACTTTGGAATATTTAGAATCCAGCCGTGTTGTCGTAACACTTCCAGAGAGCGTGCTACGCTGATCAGCAACTGCTCTCTGGACCTCGCCTTTATGAGGAGATCGTCCAAGTATGGGATAATTGTGACCCCTTGCTTCCGCAGGAGTACCATAATTTCCGCCATTACCTTGGTAAATATTCTCGGTGCCGTGGAGAGACCAAACGGCAACGTCTGAAATTGATAATGGCAATCCTGTACCACAAATCTGAGGTACGCCTGATGAGGTGGATAAATGGGGACATGAAGGTATGCATCCTTTATGTCCAGAGACACCATAAAATCCCCCCCTTCCAGGCTTGCGATGACACGCTCTGAGCGATTCCATCTTGAACTTGAACCTTTTCAGGTATATGTTCAGGGATTTTAAATTCAATATGGGTCTGACCGAACCGTCCGGTTTCGGTACCGCAAACATGGTCGAATAATAAACCTTTACTTGCTGAAGGAGGGGAACCTTGACCACCACCTGTTGAAGATACAATCTGTGAATTGCAGCTAACACTATTTCCCTCTCTAAGGGGGAAGCTGGCAGGGCCGACTTGAGGCATCGGTGAGGGGGCATCTCTTCGAATTCCAGCTTGTATCCCTGAGACACAATATCTATTGCCCAGGGATCCACCTGGGAGTGAACCCACTTGTGGCTGAAATTTCGGAGACGCGCCCCCACCAGGCCTAGCTCCGCCTGTGGAGCCCCAGCGTCATGCGGTGGATTTAGTGGAAGCCGGGAAGGACTTCTGTTCCTGGGAACTAGCTGCGTTGTGCAGCTTCCTTCCTCTGCCCCTGCCTCTGGCAAGAAAGGACGCACCTTGGACTTTCTTGCCTTTTTGTATTCGAAAGGACTGCATTTGTTAATACAGTGCTTTCTTAGGTTGTGAGGAAACATATGGCAAAAAATTTGACTTTCCAGCAGTAGCTGTGGAGACCGGGTCCGAGAGACCCTCCCCAAACAATTCCTCACCCTTGTAACATAAAACCTCCATGTGCCTTTTTGAGTCGGCATCACCTGTCCATTGCCGAGTCCACAGGACCCTTCTGGCAGAAATCGACATTGCATTTATTCTAGAGCCCAGTAGGCTAATGTCTCTTTGAGCACCTCTCATATATAGGACAGCGTCTTTTATATGCCCCAGGGTCATTAATATAGTATCCTTGCCTAAGGTATCAAGTTCCTCAGATAAGGTATCCGTCCATGCTGCTACAGCACTACACACCCAGGCCGACGCAATTGCCGGCCTTAGTAAGGTACCTGAATGTGTATAAATGGACTTCAGGGTACCCTCTTGCTTTCTATCCGCAGCATCTTTTAGGGTGGCCGTATCCTGTGACGGCAGGGCTACCCTCTTGGATAAGCGTGTTAAAGCTTTGTCCACACTAGGGGAGGATTCCCAGCGTAACCTGTCCGTTGGCGGGAAAGGATACGCCATAAGCATCCGTTTGGAAATCTGCAGTTTTTTATCTGGAGATTCCCAAGCCTTTTCACATAACTCATTTAGCTCGTGTGAAGGGGGGGGAAGGTCACCACCTGCCTTTTTTCCCCATACATATGAACCCTCTTGTCAGGGACTGGGGTTTCCCCTGTGATGTGCAACACATCCTTAATTGCTATAATCATATAACGCAGGGGTTCTCAAACTCGGTCCTCGGGGGCACACACAGTGCATGTTTTGCAGGTCTCCTCACAGAATCGCAAGTGAAATAATTAGCTCCACCTGTGGACCTTTTAAAATGTGTCAGTGAGTAATTAATACACCTGTGCACCTGCTGGGTTACCTGCAAAACATGCACTGTGTGTGCCCCCGAGGACCGAGTTTGAGAACCTCTGATATAACGGATGGATTTAGCCAATTTAGGCTGTAACTTTGCATCATCGTAATCGACACTGGAGTCAGAATCCATGTCGGTATCTGTGTCAACAATTTGGGATAGTGGGCGCTTCTGAGACCCTGACGGCCTCTGCGACATGGGATCAGGCACGGGCTGAGACCCTGACTGTCCTAAGGTTTCAGCTTTATCCAACCTTTTATGCAAGGAATTAACATTATCATTTAAAACCTTCCACACATCCATCCAATCAGGTGTCGGCGCCGTCGGCGGAGACACCACATTCATTTGCTCCAGCTCTGTTTCCACATAGCCTTCCTCGTCAAACATGTCGACACAAGCGTACCGACACACCACACACACAGGGAATGCTCTTTTTGAAGACAGTTCCCCCACAAGGCCCTTTGGAGAGAGAGAGAGTATGCCAGCACACACCCCAGCGCTATATAACCCAGGAATAACACAGTAACTTAATGTTAACCCAGTAGCCGCTGTTATATTGCTTTTTGCGCCAAATGATGTGCCCCCCCCTCTCTTTTTACCCTCTTCTACCGTGTATCTGCAGGGGAGAGCCTGGGGAGCTTCCTCTCAGCGGAGCTGTGGAGAAAAAATGGCGCTGGTGAGTGCTGAGGAAGAAGCCCCGCCCCCTTAGCGGCGGGCTTCTGTCCCACTTTAATATACAATTTTTTGGCGGGGGCTCATACATATATACAGTGCCCAACTGTATATATGCAAACTTTTGCCAAAGAGGTCCTAAATTGCTGCCCAGGGCACCCCCCCTGCGCCCTGCACCCTTACAGTGACCGGAGTATGTGGTTGTGTGTGGGAGCAATGGCGCACAGCTGCAGTGCTGTGCGCTACCTCAGTGAAGACTGGAGTCTTCTGCCGCCGATTTCGAAGTCTTCTTGCTTCTTTTACCCGGCTTCTGTCTGCGAGGGGGACGGCGGCGCGGCTCTGAGATCAGACGACGAGGGTGAGATCCTGTGTACGATCCCTCTGGAGCCAATGGTGTCCAGTAGCCTAAGAAGCAGGACCTATTTGCAGAGAGTAGGGCTGCTTCTCTCCCCTCAGTCCCACGATGTAGGGAGTCTGTTGCCAGAAGAGCTCCCTGAAAATAAAAAAAAAAACCTAACAAAATACTTTCTTACAGCAAGCTCAGTAGAGCTCACTGAACAGCACCCAGCTCGTCCGGGCACAGATTCAAACTGAGGTCTGGAGGAGGGTCATAGAGGGAGGAGCCAGAGCACACCAGAATCTAAATTCTTTCTTAAAGTGCCCATGTCTCCTGCGGAGCCCGTCTATTCCCCATGGTCCTTACGGAGTCCCCAGCATCCACTAGGACGTTAGAGAAATATATATATCTACGGGGTGTTTTGCACACACCCCTCCGCCCATCCCCAGTGTCCATAGCTCCCATTATAAAATAACTTCCCACCCCTCAATGGCAATAGAGCAACCAGTGGTCTTAAAATCAAATAACCTCACACCTAGGGTGACCAATCCCGGGATCGGGAGGATTTGGAAGCTCCAATCCCGGGATTTCGGTATCAGGCGGCCCTTTGTTTTTTTAATGCTAGGCAGCGTTCAGCGTCCTCAGGAGGCTCAGACACTGCCCGGCTCCCCCTGCGCTGTGTGACGTGAAGTCAGAAGTCACGCTGCACAGTCAGACGCCCGTTACTTGCTGAACCCAGAGGAAGTGACCCACCCTCTCTCCTATATAGTATGGCGAGTTATGTGGGCAGGGCGGGAGCAGCCACACAGGAAACAAAACAATCTTGGGAATCCCGGGATTGGCCCCCCTACCCTCACACCTTTAGTAGCAAAACAAACAAAAAATGCATGTTTTATAAAAACAGCCTCCCTGTGAAAGTCCCTTTTTTGTCACACTAAGGGGTATATTCAATTGAAGTCGAAAGCTGCCGTCTGTCGAAAAGAGGGCAGTTTTCGACTTTTTGGGGTCAGAAGGAGTTCCGACCTATTCAATCTAACCCCAAATTTTTTGACAGGTGGAGGAATTCGACTTGTCGAAAAGCATGTGGATCGGCGGAATAGCTGCCAATCCGTGTGCTTGTGTCGAAAACGGGGCCAACACCGACAGGTTTTGGCCCCCTGTTCGACCATCTCAATTTGACTTTAAAAATAAGTCAAAGTGAGACGGGGAGAGCAGCGCCGGAGGATGTGTCACACAGCTGCCGCTCACAGCAGCGTCCACCCGGCTCCAGCAAGCGAAACCTCGCTTGCTGGAGCCGGGTGGACGCTGCCGTGAGCGGCGGCTGTGATGCGGGGATGGGGAGAAGCAGAGATGGGGGCGTGAGAGCAGCGGCTGGGACGCTGCTCTCCCCCGTCTCCCCTCCCAAATCTCAATTCTACATTTTTAAAAGTCGAATTGAGATAGCATTGAATAGCCCAGGTCGGATCCATTCCGACAAATGAAAGTCGGAATGGATCCAACTTCAATTGAATATACCCCTATGCCTCTAACAACCCATCCCCCCCACCATCACACACATCCGGAGTACCATGTATTTTTATTATTATTCCCCATCCACATTGCGCAGAGAGAGGAACGACGTTCCCCTCCTCGCACTGTGCTTCCCGGAGCCTGCGTTCCAGAATATCGACGGCACAGCATTCTGGAGTGCAATTCCAGAAGTGATATTGGCAGTCACAGACCGCCACATCACTCCGGGGCATTTAGGCAGTCAGAGCAGATCCATTCTGCACTTGTCCAGAACGGATATACTCTTCCAGACGACGGGGGACATGGCTGGCAGCGACTCGCATGTTATGCGACCAGGCCAGGTAATGTACACCTTGCTCCAGTCGCATCACATGGACAATGCCAGGTAAGTGGTTAATATCAACTTTGATAAAGAATGTCCTGAGTCTGAAGTGCAGTGGGAGCATTAAATGTGCCACACATAAGCACAGTGTCGTGGAAATTCCCCATTCTCCTGATGCCTGGGTCAGGGAATCTGGGAAAACCTTGACTTGCCAATTCTAACCAAAACAATTATTGAGGTCGGTGAGCCGAAGATTATCAACATGCCTTTTTTTTTTTCACCAATTCCCCGACTGCTTGCTAATCATCAATGTCACCCAGCTGGTTTAAGGCCTCCATAAGACTGTGGACATACTCGTGTTCACGTCCCCTGCAAGTGAAGCTGGGGTAAGTGTAGAAAACCCCTCAAACTGGATCGAATATCCTAATTTATTTATATAGGGCTAGCATATCCTGTATGCTTTACAATTTGGTACACAGTAATAAAACAAGACTGGGTATTGACAGACAGAGGTAAAAGGGCCCTGCTGGCAAGCTTACTACCTATAGGGAAACAGGAAGTTGATAAATGAGGATAAGTGCTACTGTACATATAAAAAGTGCATAATAGCCAGCTGTAAGATTCAGTAAAAGCACTAATATCAGGAAACAGAGGGGTGAAAATAGAAAGAACACATGTATATTTTGTTTGAACTGTGTGGAGGTAATTAAAATAGCTTACACAGCAGAATCAGATTAAGGTCGTCCAGGGGTCCCCCCACTCCAGCAAACACTGACCCCGATCCGGCCCCCCTGTACTCTTCCTGGCTGCCATTGACTAATCCGGCAGCACAGAAGGATTTTATCTATGAGACAGAGACAGCTTTGTCTCTATCTTTGCACTTAGTCCCGCCACCTCGCGGACATAATGCCACGATTTGCGGGTTTATGGGGAAGGGGGCGGGGCCTAACATTGTGAAGTGTCAGCCCCCATCAGTGACATGATACTGTTGTAGCCTAACAGGTTAGTGTTTTTCCTGCTTTATTCCTCCCTCTCCATGACTCCCTCTCCATGACACCCTCTCCCTCTCTCCCGCTTGGTCCCCCTCTGTCTTCCTGACTCTCTCCCTCCCTGACATCCGCTCTCTTTTGTTCCCCCTCTCACTCTCTGTCTTCCTGACTCGCTACTCCTCCCTCTCTTTGGGGTATATTCAATTAAAGTCGGATCCATTCCGATAACCCCATTCAATCTCATCTCAATTCGACTTTTTCAAGTCGAATTGAGATGAGGGGCGCAGTGGAGGAGAGGGGGGGTGAGCTGCGGGGAGACAAGCGGAGACAGCCGGCGGGCTTACAAGTGAGATCAGCGCTACAGTAGCGCTGCAGCAGAATGTCACACAGCCGCCCGACCTCACGGCAGTGTCCACCCAAGCGTGCTGGAGCCGCGTGGAAGCTGCCGTGAGCGGCGTGGCTGTGTGACACCCTGCTGCAGCGATGATCTCCCCTGTATGCCCGCCAGCTGCCCCGCCCCGTCTCCCTGCGGCTCTCCTCCTCTGGGTCCGCATCTCAGTCCGACATCATTTGATGTCGGACTGAGGTGGTCGAAAAGCAGGCCAGCCCCGTTTTCGACACAAGCACGTGGATCGGCAGCTATTCCGCCGATACACGTGCTTTTCGACAAGTCGAATTCATTGACTTGTCGAAAAATTTAGGGATATATTGAATAGGTCGAATCAGGATTCGACCTTAAAAAGTCAGAAACTGACGTCTTTTCGACAGACGGCAGTTTTCGACTTCAATTGAATATACCCCTTTGTCTTCCTGGCTCTCTCCCTCTCTTCATCCCCATTCTGTCTTTCTGTCCCTCTCTGACACCTTCTTTCTCTCTTCCCCTCTCTTTTGTTCCTCTCTCACTCTCTTCCTGAGACTTTCTCTATTTCTCCCCCACTCTGACACTCTTTTTCTCTCATTGTTTCCCTGACACCCTCTCTCTCGTTCTCCACCCTCTCTCTCTTCCTGACACCCTCTTGACATAGGCGGGGTGCACTCACTTTTATTGGTGGGGACCCCCACTGGCCTTAATCTGACCCTGGTGGGAAGGGGGGTAAGTGGCTGGGTTTGGAGTCTGCTAACTCTGGGCCAGTGTATGATTGCACATAATAGCCATGAGCCCCGTACATTGAGTGCCTTACTGTGCCCTGTATAATGAAGAGTCGGGCTGACAGCAGCACCCGGGGGGGGAGGGGGAGACATATGCCCTGACAGGACGTCACCGGATGACGTCACGCCGGCACTGTACCTGATGCTCTCTCACCACCTCGCTGAGGCACGGGTACCGCTCAGAGATCCAGCGGTAGAACTTGGGAACGCCCATCCTGGTACTATGCGGTACCAAGCAGCTGCAACCAGAGTCTCACACACACCAGCCGCCGAACTCCCTAGCGTCACATCCGGCGCGGTGCCCTTACGTCATGCTGTGGCTGAAGGAGCGCGTCATGGGGAGAGCCGCCATCTTTGTACACCCGGCAGTGTCTGCTTGCTGATGGGTGGTTCTATATCGGAGTGGGAGAAGGGACCTTGTGACGTACATAGGGGAGGAGACACGTCACCAGGGGGAGGAGCTACGGCCGAACAGGGTACCCGAAAAGTACCCTCGCGGGCTCGCTTCGCTGGCCACGCTTCGGGCTCGGTGGCTCGCTCCGCTTCGCTCGCCACCTAATTACTAAAGGTAATAGTTGGTGGCGGGGATAGTAGAGCAACTGTCCCGCTGGCCTAGTTCCCCCCCCCTTGGGTCGTGGCTCCTCCGCCTGACGGAAAAGGTCCCTTAGGCCACTTGGATCTAGCTAGCCTCAACTGTCTGCTGATGGTGGCGTAGCCTAGCGGCAGTGATGCACGTGTTGGGGTACTGAGTACCATTAAGAGATATATATGACCCTCCCCGCTGTCGGTTGTTTTTTTTCACTCGAAGTTATGTCGCCGGCTCGCCGCGTCTGCCGAATTGAAGTTCCTCACCACGGTGCAGGTGTCTGCTGCAGCCTCCCTTTGCAGGTTGAGACACACAGGATGAAGGAGGGGGCGATGCAGGCTTCAGGGGGCAAACGCAGGATTGATTCAGGGGAGTTGCAGTTAAAATTCCTGCTGTCAGGATCCTGGCGTTCAGGAGACCGACGCCAGAATCCCGACAGCCGGTGAAATACTGACTAACGGAATCCCGACATCCGCCTGAAGTGTGGCGAGCAGACTCGCTTCCGTTAGACGGGATGCTGCTGTCGGTATACTTACAACTGGCATCCCGTGTGCTGGCAAAACATACCGATTCCATATATACGGTTGCCAAAATTGCTGACACTTTTTGAAATTTGAATGTTTTTCAACTTGTTTATAAAAACTTACACTTCATGCAGTGCAATGATTCACATCAGTGCTGTAACTAGGCATTTATACGCTGTGCAAGAAACGGCATTGGTGCCCCCCCCCCAATACAAGATACGGGCAGGCGCGCGGAAAATATATAGGGGCGTGGCTTCATGGGGAAGGGGTGTGGCCACAAAATAATACCAATTCGTACTACGGTGCACAGTAGTCTCTATTATTCATATTACGCCGCACAGTAGTGCCACTACACCAGGTAGAGCCCCCTTTTCTCTTACGTCCTAGAGGATGCTTGGGTCCACATTAGTACCATGGGGTATAGACGGGTCCACTAGGAGCCACTGGCACTTTAAGAGTTTGAGAGTGTGGGCTGGCTCCTCCCTCTATGACCCTCCTACCAGACTCAGTTTAGAAACTGTGCCTGGAGGAGCCGGTCACAGCTACGGGAGCTCCTAGAGCTTCTTTAGTTTTATTTATTTAGTGTTATTTAGGCACAGGAAGGCTGCTGGCAACAGCCTCCCTGCTTCGTGGGATTAAGAGGGAGTAGTGTCCACCCTGAGGGGTCTGAGCCACTATCTCTGCTGACAGGACACTGAGCTCCTGAGGGTGATGATCGTTAGCCACCCCAGGCGACTGCTCACTCCTGCAGCATGCTGCCACCCCCTTACAGAGCCAGAAGATTCCGATAGCGAGTGAGTCATCGGCCCCCCTGGCAAGCAGAGAGCCGGTGTGAAGATGGCGGCAACAGAGTAGGCGCGCAGTATTAACTGCGCTCCGGAGGCTCAGCGGTACATAGTGCAGCGCTGTGAGGGGTGCCCTGAGCCAGCGCCTATACCCTACACTGGTCCCAAGCCTGTCAGGGACCTTGGTTACACTGCCAGCAACAATCCTCAGGCCAGTATAAAACACTGAAGAGCGGGAAGCAGCACCATGTTAAGGGGACGGAGCTTCTCAAAGCGGACCCAGCAGCGTTCAGTGCCATTATCCTGGCTGCAGATCCTCTACAGAGACGCTGACAGGGAGAGCTGTCCCTCCAAGCAACTCCAGCTATCCTGTGCGGTACCAGGGGGTTGTAGAAGGGGGGGGGGGGGGCTGTGTAAATACTGTGTAGTTTATTAAGGTATACAGTAAGCATCAGGTAGTGGTATTGTATCTACCTAATAAAGTGCTGTGTGTGGGTTGGCTCCAATCTCTGTGTTTCTCTGTGGCATACTTGGGGGGAAACTGTGTCTGACATTTCCCTGTGTGTCTGTGTGGGTGGTTGTTGTCTCACATAGCCATGTCTAGGGACTCTGTCTCTTTTGCTGCAGAGGACATTTCCCCTCAGGAGGAATCCATTCAATGTGCACAGGAATGTAATGTCTTATCTCAGATCCCTATTAATGAGCCTGAGTGGTTAACCTCTATTAAGGGTATGATCTCTCAGATCTCTACTAGGGTAGCTCATACTGAGACTGAAACTCAGGTTTTAAAGAAATCTATGGCAGTTTGGTCAGGTTCTGTCCCTATTCCTTCAAAATCCCCTAGTTTATACCCACAAAAACGTGCACTTGCCCAGATTATGCAAGATGACAAGGATACCGACTCTGACACGGCAGGCGGTGACGGGGATGTTCTGAGGGGGGCGGCATCCCTTGCAAAAGGGGTGCAGCTAATGATTGTGGCCATTAGAGATGTGTTAAATATTACAGACACAACACCTGAGCAAGTTGAGGAGGCTTACTTCACAGTCAATAAGAAAGCCTCACTAACCTTCCCTGCGTCTAAAGAATTAAACGCTTTATTTGAAATCCTGGGAAAACCCAGAGAAAAAATTCCAGATCCCAAAAAGGGTTCTGGTTGCTTCTCCCTTCTTTGAAGAAGATAGGAAAAAATGGGAAAACCCACCCATAGTTGACGCGTCTGTTTCCAGATTGTCGAAAAAGGTGGTTTTACCTGTCTCTGGATCTACCGCGTTAAAAGAACCGGCGGATCGTAGGATTGACAATACGCTCAAATCCATATACACTGCTTCAGGAGTGGCGCTGAGGCCTACTATTTCCTGCGCATGGATCTCTAAAGCTATAGTAAAGTGGTCAAGCACATTACTACAGGATTTGGATTCACTGGATAGAAGTGACATTGAATTATTTTTACATAACATACAGGATTCTGCGGGATTCATGGTGGAATCCATGAAGGACCTGGGTACGCTGAATGCAAGGATATCTTCCATGTCTGTCTCAGCTCGCAGGGGACTCTGGCTACGCCAATGGTCTGCAGACGCGGAATCCAGGAGAAGTGTGGAGACCCTACCCTACACAGGTCAGGCTCTATTTGGGGAAGCATTGGATGCGTTGATTTCCACGGCAACCACGGGTAAGTCACCTTTTCTTCCCTCAGCTGTGCCTTCTACAAAGAAGCCTTTTTCTTCATCTGCATCGCAGTCCTTTCGGACCGGTAAGACAAAAAAGTCCAAGCCTCCTACCACCTTCTTTAGAGGTGGGCGGGCAAAATCCAAAAAGCCTGCACCCGCAGGCTCCCAGGACCAGAAGCCTGCTTCTGGTACCTCAAAATCCCTAGCATTATGGTGGACCACGCAGCCTGGAGGACGGGCAGGTGGGGGCGAGACTCAGACGTTTCAGCCACGTCTGGGTGTCGTCCGGCCTGGATCCCTGGGTACAAGATATTGTGTCCCAGGGGTACACACTGGAGTTTCAAGAGACCCCACCTCACCGATTCTTTAAATCAGGCTTACCAGCTTTACTGACAGACAGAACTGTCCTACTGGAAGCTGTCCAGAGATTGGAAAGGTCAGAGGTCATTGTCCCAGTTCCACCTCATATGCACAACGTGGGTTACTATTGAAACCTTTTTGTGGTATCGAAACTGGATGGTTCGATCAGACCAATTTTGAACTTGAAATTGTTAAACCCTTATCTAAGGGAGTTCACATTCAAAATGAAGTCTCTGAGAGCTGTGATTTCAGGTCTGGAGGAGGGGGAGTTTCTGGTATCCTTAGA
The DNA here is from genome assembly GCF_028390025.1 of Pseudophryne corroboree. Lineage (NCBI taxonomy): Eukaryota > Metazoa > Chordata > Amphibia > Anura > Myobatrachidae > Pseudophryne > Pseudophryne corroboree. Next base: position 245,784,635 of record NC_086447.1, on the reverse strand, counting down.
TATTAAGGATGCGTATCTCCACATTCCGATTTGGCCGCCGCACCAGGCTTATCTCAGATTTGCACTGTTAGACAGTCACTATCAGTTCAGGCACTGCCATTCGGTCTCTCCATGGCACCGAGGGTGTTCACCAAGGTGATGGCAGAGATGATGGTTCTCCGCAGGCAGGGAGTGAACATAATTCCATACCAGGACGATCTGCTGATAAAGGCGTCGTCCAGAGAGAAGCTGTTGCAGTCCATTGTTCTCACGACTCATCTGCTCAGGGTCCATGGTTGGATCCTGAACCTTCCAAAGTCACATTTGGAGCCGACAAGGAGATTGTCTTTCCTGGGGATGAGCCTCGACACGGAAGTGCAGAGGGTGTTTCTACCGGTGGAGAAAGCGTTGGTGATACAAACAATGGTCCGGGATGTCCTGAAGCCAGCCCGGGTATCGATTCATCAGTGCATTCGTCTTCTGGGGAAGATGGTTGCCTCTTACGAGGCTCTGCAGTTCGGAATGTTTCATGCTCGATCCTTCCAATTGGATCTCCTAGACAAGTGGTCCGGTTCACATGCACCTGAGGATACGTCAGTCGCCGAAAGCAAGGATTTCACTCCTCTGGTAGCAACAAATGCCTCACCTTCTGAAGGGAAGTAGGTTCAGGATTCAGGACTGGATCCTTCTAACCATGGATGCAAGTCTCTGGGGCTGGGGCACAGTCACTCAAGGGGAAACCTTCCAAGGAAAGTGGTCAAGCTTGGAATCCGGTCTTCCAATAAACATTCTGGAACTAAGAGCCGTGTACAACGGTCTTCTACAAGCGGCACATCTTCTGAAAGATCAGGTCATTCAGGTTCAGTCGGACAATGTGACGACAGTGGCTTACATAAACCGACAAGGCGGAACGAAGAGCAGAGCTGCGATGTCAGTGGTAACAAAAATCATCCTCTGGGCGGAAAAGCACGCAATGGCGCTGTCAGCAATCTTCATTCTGGGAGTGGACACCTGGGAAGCTCATAAGGAGAACAAGAGTTCATGCAATCCTCGTTGCTCTGGACTGGCCAAGAAGGGTTTGGTACGCGGATCTTCAGGATCTGCTGGAAGAACCGAGGCCTATTCCTCTTTGGGAGGACCTGCTACAGCAGGGGCCGTTCACTTATCAAGACTTACCGCGGCTACGTTTAACGGCATGGAGGTTGAACGCCAGATCTTAGCTCGGAAGGGCATTCCGAACAACGTTATTCCTACTCTGATACAGGCTAGGAAAGGAGTAATGTCCAGACATGACCATCGCATTTGGAAAAAGTATGTATCTTGGTGTGAGTCCAAGAAGTTTCCTACAGTGGAGTTTCAACTGGGACGTTTTTTCCTCTTCCTGCAAGCGGGAGGTTCAGACTTTTTTGAAAGGGGTTCTGCACATCCAGCCTCCCTTTGTGCTACCTACGGTGCCCTGGGATCTTAACGTGGTGTTACAGTTCCTCCAATCGGATTGGTTCGAACCTCTACCGGAGGTTGAGGTCAAGTTTCTCACGTGGAAGGCTGTCACTTTGTTGGCCTTAGCTTCTGCTAGACATGTGTCGGAGTTCGGGACTTTGTCTTGTAAGAGCCCCTACGTGATCTTCCATGAAGTTAGAGCTGAGCTCCGGACACGTCAGCAGTTCCTTCCCCGAAGGTTGTGTCGGCATTTCATATCAACCAACCTCCGCACTCTCCCTTCCGTTCTGGGAGCTTCGGTACATCCCCATGGTACTAATGTGGACCCCAGCATCCTCTAGGATGAGAAAATAGGATTTTAATTACCTACCGGAAAATCCTTTTCTCGTAATCCGTAGAGGATACTGGGCGCTCGCCTAGCGCTTTTTGATCCTGCTGTGGTTACTTAGTTCAGTACTGCTTGGTTTTTAGTTAAGTACTTGGTTAAGTAATCTTGTTCAGCCGTTGCTGAGTTTTCAAGCTGGTTAGCTTGGTTTGCTTTGTATGTGTGAGCTGGTGTGAATCTCGCCACTATCTGTGTAAAATCCATCTCTCGAAGTTGTCCGTCTCCTTGAGCACTGTTCCTATACTGAGTCTGGTAGGAGGGGCATAGAAGGAGGAGACAGCCCACACTCTCAAACTCTTAAAAGTGCCAGTGGCTCCTAGTAGACCCGTCTATACCCCATGGTACTAATGTGGACCCCAACATCCTCTGCGGACTACGAGAAAAGGATTTACCGGTAGGTAATTAAAATCCTATTTTCTCTAACGTCCTAGAGGATGATGGGGTCCACATTAGTACCATGGGGTATAGATGGGTCCACTAGGAGCCACTGGCACTTCAAGAGTTTAACAGTGTGGGCTGGCGCCTCCCTCTATGCCCCTCCTACCAGACTCAGTTTAGAAAATGTGCCTGACGGAGCCGGTCACAGCTAGGGGAGCTCCATAGGAGTTTTCCTGGTTTTCTTATATTTATTAGAGTTAGGCACAGTGAGGCTGCTGGCAACAGCCTCCCTGCTTCGTGGGACTTAGGGGGGTAGTAGTGTCCAACCCTGAGAGGTTAATGGCCACTATCTCCGCTGACAGGACACTGAGCTCCTGAGGGTGATGATCGTTAGCCGCCCTAGGCAACCGCTCACTCCCGCAGCATGCCGCCACCCCCTAACAACCAGAAGATTTCGGTGGCGAGTGAGTCACCGGCGACCCGACAAGCCGGTGTTAATGGCGGCAACAGGGTAGGAGCGCAGTACTAACTGCGCTGCGGAGTGGTCAGCGGTGCATCATGGCAGCGCCAGGAGGGGCGCCTTGAGCCAGCGATGTTCATACCCTACACTGGTCACTAAAAGGGCTTTCAGGGACCTCTGTAATGCTGATTGCTAAAATCCTCCGGCCAGTATAAAATTTGAAAGTGCGGGAAGATGCGCCATCATCAGGGGGCGGAGCTTCTCAGAGCGGATCCAGCAGCGTTCAGCGCCATTTTCCTCCCTGCAGATCAAGCTACAGAGGTGCTGTTCCTCCAAACGACTCCAGCTATCCTGTGCGGTACCCGGGGTTTGTAGAAGAGGGGGGGGGGGGGGGGGGGGCTGTGTATTTACTGTGTAGTCTATTAAGGTACACAGTCAGCGCCAGGTATTTCTGTTATAACTACCTAGTGAAGCACTGTGTGTGTGTGCTGGCTCCAAGCTCTGTGTTTCTTTGAAGGTACTTGGTGGGTAAACTGTGTCTGGCATTTTCCTGTGTGTGTGGGTGTATGCTTTCTCACATAGCCATGTCCAGGGACTCTGTGTCTTATGCTGCAGAGGACATTTCCTCTCCAGAGGAATCCATTGCTGAGCCAGAATGGCTGACCTCTTTTAAGGGAATGATCTCTCAGATCTCTACTAGGGTAGCTCACACTGGGACCGAAACTCAGGTTTTAAGGAATTCTATGGCGGTTTAGTCAGGTTCTGTTCCTATTCCTTCAAAACCCCCTAGCATTTACCCACAGAAACGTGCACTTGCCCATTTTATGCAAGATGACATGGATACCGACTCTGACACGGCAGACGGTGATGGGGATGTGCTGAGGGGGGCGGCATCCCTGGCAAAGAGGGTGCAGCTCATGATTGAGGCCATTAGAGATGTGTTAAACATTACTGACAACGCCTAAGCAGGTTGAGGAGGCTTACTTCACAGACAATAAGAAAGCCTCACTAACCTTCCCTGCGTCTAAAGAATTAAACGCTTTATTTGAAAAATCCTGGGAAACCCCAGAGAAAAAATTCCAGATCCCCAAGAGGGTTCTGGTTGCTTTTCCTTTCCCTGAGGAAGATAGAAAAAGATGGGAAAACCTGCCCATAGTTGACGCATCTGTCTCCAGACTGTCAAAAAAAGGTGGTTTTACCTGTCCCTGGTTCTACTGCGTTAAAAGAACCGGCCAATCGTAAGATTGACACTACACTCAAATCCATATACACTGCTTCAGGGTTGGCCATAAGGCCTACTATTGCCTGCGCATGGATCTCTAAAGCTATAGTAAAGTGGTCAGGCACATTACTAGAGGACTTAGATACAATGGATAGAACTGACATTGAACTGTTTTTACGTAACATACAGGATTCTGCGGGGTTCCTGGTGGAGTCCATGAAGGACCTGGGTACGCTGAATGCAAGGATATCTTCCATGTCGGTCTCAGCTCGCAGGGGACTCTGGCTACGCCAATGGTCTGCAGACGCAGAATCCAGGAGAAGTGTGGAGAACCTACCCTACACAGGTCAGGTTGCTGTGGATTTCCACGGCAACCGCGGGTAAGGCACCTTTTCTTCCCTCAGCTCCGCCTTCTGCGAAGAAACCCTTTTCTTCCTCTGCATCGCAGTCCTTTCAGACCAGTAAGACAAAAAAGTCCAAGCCTCCTACCACCTTCTTTAGAGGTAGGTGGGCAAAATCCAAAAAGCCTGCACCTGCAGGTTCCCAGGACCAAAAGCCTGCTTCTAGTACCTCAAAATCCTCAGCATGACGGTGGACCACACAGCCTAGAGCAGGCCTGGCCAACCTGTGGCTCTCCAGCTGTTGTAAAACTACAAGTCCTATCGTGCTTTGCCACAGATTTGCTATTAGAGAATGCTAAAACTGTGGCAAGGCATGCTGGGATGTGTAGTTTCACAACATCTGGAGAGCCACAGGTTGGCCAGGCCTAGCCTAGAGGATGGGCTGGTGGGGGCGAGACTCAGACGTTTCAGCCACGTCTGGGTGTCGTCCGGCCTGGATCCCTGGGTACAGGATATTGTGTCCCAGGGGTACAGACTGGAGTTTCAAGAAACCACACCTCACCGATTCTTCAAATCAGGCTTACCAGCTTTGCTGACAGGGCTATCCTACAGGAAGCCATCCAAAAATTGGAAAAGTCAGAGGTCATTGTTCCAGTTCCACCTCATATGCAAAACATGGGTTACTATTCAAACCTTTTCGTGGTGCCAAAACCGGATGGTTCAGTCAGACCGATTTTGAACTTGAAATCACTAAACCCTTATCTAAGGGAGTTCAAGTTCAAAATGGAGTCTTTGAGAGTGGTGATCTCATGTCTGGAGGAGGGAGAGTTTCTGGTTTCCCTGGTTATCAAGGATGCGTACCTCCACATTCCGATTTGACCACCGCACCAGGCTTATCTCAGATTTGCACTGTTAGACAGTCACTATCAGTTTCATGCACTGCCATTCGGTCTCTCCACGGCACCGAGGGTGTTCACCAAGGTGATGGAAGAGATGATGGTTCTCCTCCGCAGACGGGGAGTGAACATAATTCCCTATCTGGACGATCTGCTGATAAAGGCATCGTCCAGGTAGAAGCTGTTGCAGTCCATTGCTCTCACAACTCGTCTGCTCAGGGACCATGGATGGATCCTGAACATTTAAAGTCTCATTTGGAGCCGACAAGGAGATTGTCTTTCCTGGGGATGATCCTCGACACGGCAGTGCAGAGGGTGTTTCTACCGGCGGAGAAAGCGTTGGTGATACAAACAATGGTCCGGGATGTCCTGAAGCCAGCCCGAGTATCGATTCATTAGTGCATTCGCCTTCTGGGGAAGATTGTTGCTTCTTACGAGGCTCTACAGTTCGGAAGATTTCATGCTTGATCCTTCCAACTGGCTCTCCTAGACAAGTGGTCGGGTTCTCATCTACATATGCACCTGAGGATACGTCTGTCACCGAAAGCAAGGATTTCACTCCTCTGGTGGCTACAAATGCCTCACCTTCTGGAGGGCCGCAGGTTCGGCATTCAGGATTGGATCCTTCTAACCGTGGATGCAAGTCTCCGGGGATGGGGCGCAGTCACTCAAGGAGAAACCATCCAAGAAAGGTGGTCAAATCTGGAATCCAGTCTTCCAATAAACATTCTGGAACTAAGAGCCGTGTACAACGGTCATCTCCAAGCGACACACCTTCTCCGAGACTGGGCCATTCAAGTATAGTCGGATAATGTGACGACGGTAGCCTACATAAACCGACAGGGTGGAACTAAGAGCAGAGCTGCAATGTCAGAGGTAACAAGAATCATCCTCTGGGCAGAAAAGCATGTGGTGGCACTGTCAGCAATTTTCGTTCCGGGAGTGGACAACTGGGAAGCGGACTTCCCCGGCAGACACGATCTCCATCCAGGAGAGTGGGGCCTCCATCCGGAGGTGTTCACGGAGGTGACAGATCTTTGGGGTGTACCTCAAATAGACATGATGGGCTCCCGTCTCAACAAGAAGCTTCGGAAGTATTGTTCCAGGTCAAGAGACCTGCAAGCAGTGGCGGTGGACGCCCTGGTAACACCGTGGGTGTTCCAGTCGGTGTACGTGTTTCCTCCACTTCCACTCATTCCAAGGATTCTAAAGCTCATCAGGAGAACAAGAGTTCAGGCAATCCTCATTGCTCCGGACTAGCCAAGAAGGGCTTGGTACGCGGATGTTCTGGATCTACTGTTGGAAGATCAGAGGCCTCTTCCTCTTCGGGAGGATCTGCTGCAGCAGTGGCCGTTCGCTTATCAAGACTTACCGCGGCTACGTTTGACGGCATGGAGGTTGAACGCCAGAAGGGCATTCCGAACAAGGTTATTCCTACCCTGATACAGGCTAGGAAAGGAGTAACAATCTTGAAAGAGAGAAAAAGGGGGGTTTACGCACCAGATCTTATATAAATTAGAAAAAAATATTGATCTATTTGATGGACTGTGGATAATCAAGCATATATGTCCCGTTATTAGTACATCAATCCATAGAATCAAGTGCAACCCTCCAATATACAATAGACTAAATAGTATAGAGAAAGAAGAAAATAATTGGATTTTAATGGGTGCACATTTTTCAATTATTTAAATAAAAAATAACTTTTATGAACCTTTTTGCATTAAAATTTCTCAGCAATTCAAATACACTTAGCCTGTCTGGCTGGTATGATGTTTTAATATTTACAAAATAACCCACTCAGGGGTTAACTGGAGTGAAATATGAATTTAGTGTAAATTCATCAAGTAACATCAAAATAATAAAATCATCCTCTCTTTGTAAGAGAGGAATAGCCACATCATTGGGACTCCAATGTGACAGATAATCACTCATAGGGAACTACCCATATAATATACTTACCTGAGAAACTCATAAGGGGAAAAGAACATTATGAACCTATGAAAACAGACTTCACTTACCTGTAGGAAGAAAAATTCAGAAAAGAAGATTCAACAAACTTACCTGTTTTAATACTTACCTGCCCTACACAGATGTAGCACTGGATGAAGGGAAATGGGAGCCCAATTTAAATTATTTATTTCATACAAAACCATGGGGGTAATTCCAAGTTGATCGCAGCAGGATTTTTTTTAGCAGTTGGGCAAAACCATGTGCACTGCAGGGGAGGCAAATATAACATGTGCAGAGAGAGTTAGATTTGGGTGTGGTGTGTTCAATCTGCAATCTAATTTGCAGTGTAAAAATAAAGCAGCCAGTATTTACCCTGCACAGAAATAAAATAACCCACCCAAATCTAACTCTCTCTGCACATGTTATATCTGTCTCCCCTGCAGTGCACATGGTTTTGCCCAACTGCTAAAAAAAATCCTGCTGCGATCAACTTGGAATTACCCCCCATGTAGGGAATGGCAAAAGAAAATGCCAATGAACAAGATACATATACATATATTTATAGGAGATTACACAAATCAAGCATGACAATACACAAAAACAATAAATCATTAACAAAAAATAAGAAATAAAAAATCCTAGAGAATACAATGGGAAAGTAGTAGGTCATAAGGTTATGATCAATGCACCCATTTTTTTCCTTTCACTTGATTTGTAGTGTAAAAAAAAATTTCACCATGTTTATACACCGTCTCTTTTTTTCTTTTGTTCATTTCACGTCAATGTCACTAATAGATCACTTACACTGGGTAGCTCAATTGATTGAATCCATTTTAGCTAGCGCAATAAATTTAGAATAAAGGATTCGCCACAATAAAATTGGCTCTATATGTTTAGCCATCGTAGTAATATGCTTGAACAAGCATATCAGTCACCATATTTAAACCGGTGTTGTTATATATTTATAACAGCTCATTAACAATGTAGTTCACGATACACATTTTCTGACATTGAGAATAATTCATATGACAAAAATGAAAATAATTTCATGGATAAAATGAAACAATAGATCAACACAGTTTGCTTATTTAATTTATTTACAGTCACACATAATTATCACAATTTTAATAATAAAATAAGGATGGGTATTTCAAAATAGTTTATTTAATTTACACAAACCAAAAATCACCACCCAGAATGGTATAAATATTAACAATAGATTTCTATGGATAAAATGTGGGAAAGACAATAAATATGACTCTCAAATCCTAAATAAAATATAAATATGGAATAGGTATGTTAATGGGAGGGGCAGATTATATATAATTATTCAACTTGTGGCAGAGCCCTAATGTAGGGAAAACGGAATTATAATAGTTTAATGAGGAGAAATGAATCTAATATACTCATATATGACACTCGGAATGTGTAATCACCCCATGTATAGATCAATAGTAGGGGGATTGCTCATATCATAAGCATGGAACTTATACAGGTTCCAGACAAATTATACTATCCACTAATAGCAGGAACTGATACGCTCTGTCTCTGATTAGCAGTGGGAGCAGGCGCGCGGACACAGAGCCCCGTACAATAGACGACATCAAACGGGGCCGACGAGCGGTAGATTTGAACTCCCTGAAATCATCATGATTGGATGCTGCTCCTCCAGACCATCTCGGATTGGTCTCATTGCCCCATATATTCGTCATTGACGGCAGGCGGCGGCCCTATGAGCCCTGAGGAAGCTTGTAATAAGTGAAATGCGCATCGGCATACGATGCATCCTGCAAATAATACATTAATACAGGGGTGGCCAAACAGGCGATCGCGATCGACTGGTCGATCGCGGACATGCGACCAGTCGATCGCGATCCGCCGCCCAGCCACCCGAAGCCGCGCCTCTCCTGCCTGCCGCTCTGCCTCCTCAGTCTGGTCTGCGGCAGTGACGGCCGAGTGTATAGCTCAAATCAGGTGCCGGTTCGTTAGCCAATGAGAGCTCGCGGACCGGCACCTGATTTGAGCCATACACACTGCCATCACCGCCGGAGATCAGACTGAGGAGGCAGAGCGGCAGACAGGAGAAGTGCGCGCTGCGCTACGCTCTCCACACACAGCACGGTGAGCTCTTCTATGGGGGCATATCTGGCACTGTGGGGGCACATAGCTCAGTGGGGGCATATCTGGCACTGTGGGGTCATATGTGGCACTGGGGGCATATCTGGCTCTGCGGGCACATGGCACTGTGGGGGCATATCTGGCACTGTGGGCACATGGCACTGTGAGGGCATATCTGGCACTGGGCACATGGCACTGTGGGGTCATATGTGGCACTGGGGGCATATCTGGCTCTGCGGGCACATGGCACTGTGGGGGCATATCTGTAATCTGGCGCTGTGGGGGCATATCTGTAATCTGGCACTGTGGGGGCATATCTGGCACTGTGGGGTCATATGTGGCACTGGGGGCATATCTGGCTCTGCGGGCACATGGCACTGTGGGGGCATATCTGGCACTGTGGGGGCATATCTGGCACTGTGGGGGCATATCTGTAATCTGGCACTGTGGGGGCATATCTGGCACTGTGGGCACATGGCACTGTGGGGGCATATCTGTATCTGGCACTGTGGGGGCATATCTGGCACTGTGGGCACATGGCACTGTGGGGGCATATCTGTATATGGCACTGTGGGGGCATATCTGGCACTGTGGGCACATGGCACTGTGGGGGCATGTGTATCTGGCACTGTGGGGGCATGTGTTTGAGGTTTTTACCTGTGGGGGCCAATGTGTTATTTCGTGTTAGGCAGTCATTACACTCTGCGCAGCAAGGCTACGTCCCTTTTTTTTGTTATACCACGCCCACTTTTTGTTAGACCACGCTCACTTCTTGTTATGCCACGCCCTTTTTTTTGCACGCATTCCTCCTAGGTAGATCACAAAAGCTTTTCTCTAACGTCCTAAGTGGATGCTGGGGACTCCGTAAGGACCATGGGGATTAGCGGCTCCGCAGGAGACTGGGCACAACTAAAGAAAGCTTTAGGACTACCTGGTGTGCACTGGCTCCTCCCACTAAGACCCTCCTCCAGACCTCAGTTAGATTTCTGTGCCCGGCTGAGCTGGATGCACACTAGGGGCTCTCCTGAGCTCCTAGAAAGAAAGTATATTTAGGTTTTTTATTTTACAGTGAGATCTGCTGGCAACAGAATCACTGCAGCGAGGGACTAAGGGGAGAAGAAGCGAACCTACCTAACAGGTGGTAGTTTGGGCTTCTTAGGCTACTGGACACCATTAGCTCCAGAGGGATCGACCGCAGGACCCGACCTTGGTGTTCGTTCCCGGAGCCGCGCCGCCGTCCCCCTTACAGAGCCAGAAGCATGAAGAGTCCGGAAAATCGGCGGCAGAAGACTTCGGTCTTCACCAAGGTAGCGCACAGCACTGCAGCTGTGCGCCATTGCTCCTCATGTACACCTCACACTCCGGTCACTGATGGGTGCAGGGCGCTGGGGGGGGCGCCCTGAGGGCAATATATGACACCTTGGCTGGCAAATCTACATCATATATAGTCCTAGAGGCTATATAGATGTAAAATTACCCCTGCCAGTATTCCAGAAAAAAGCGGGAGAAAGTCCGCCGAAAAAGGGGCGGGGCTTCTCCCTCAGCACACTGGCACCATTTTCTCTTCACAGTGCAGCTGGAAGACAGCTCTCCAGGCTCTCCCCTGTAGTTTTCAGGCTCAAAGGGTTAAAAAGAGAGGGGAGGCACTAAATTTAAGCGCAATATATGTATACAAGCAGCTATTTGGGGAAAAATCACTCAGTTATAGTGTTAATCCCTGCATTATATAGCGCTCTGGTGTGTGCTGGCATACTCTCTCTCGGTCTCCCCAAAGGACTTTGTGGGGTCCTGTCCTCAGTCAGAGCATTCCCTGTGTGTGTGCGGTGTGTCGGTACGGCTGTGTCGACATGTTGGATGAGGAAGGTTACGTGGAGGCGGAGCAGAGGCCGATAAATGGGATGTCGCCCCCTGTGGGGCCGACACCAGAGTGGATGGATAGGTGGAAGGTATCAACCGACAGTGTCAACTCCTTACATAAAAGGCTGGATGACGTAACAGCTGTGGGACAGCCGGCTTCTCAGCCCGCGCCTGCCCAGGCGTCTCAAAGGCCATCAGGGGCTCAAACAACGCCCGTTACCTCAGATGGCAGACACAGATGTCGACACGGAGTCTGACTCCAGTGTCGACGAGGTTGAGACATATACACAATCCACTAGGAACATCCGTTACATGATCTCGGCAATGAAAAATGTGTTACGCATTTTCTGACATGAACCCAAGTACCACATAAAAGGGGTTTTATTTTTGGGGAGAAAAAGCAGCCAGTGTTTTGTTCCCCCATCAGATGAATGAATGAAGTGTGTAAAGAAGCGTGGTTTCCCCCGATAAGAAACCGGTAATTTCTAAAAAGTTACTGATGGCGTACCCTTTCCCGCCAGAGGATAGGTCACGTTGGGAGATATCCCTTAGTGTGGATAAGGCGCTCACACGTTTGTCAAAAGGTGGCACTGCCGTCTTAGGATACGGCCACCTTGAAGGAACCTGCTGATAAAAAGCAGGAGGCGATCCTGAAGTCTGTATTTACACACTCAGGTTATATACTGAAACCTGCAATTGCCTCAGCATAAATAGTGCTGCAGCAGCGTGGTCTGATACCCTGTCAGATAATATTAATACACTAAGACAGGGATAATATTTTGCTAACATTGAGCATATTTAAGACGTTGTCTTATATATAAAGGATGCACAGAGGGATATTTGCCGGCTGGCATCCAGAATTAATGCAATGTCCATTCTGCCAGGAGGGTATTAGAAACCCGGCAGTGGACAGGTGATGCTGCCTTTAAAAGGCACATGGAGATTCTGCCTTATAAGGGTGAGGAATTGTTTGGGGATGGTCTCTGGGACCTCGTATCCACAGCAACAGCTGGGGAAAAAAATTAATTTTACCTCAGGTTTCCTCACAAAAGCCTAAGAAAGCACCGTATTTTCAGGTACAGTCCTTTCGGCTTCAGAAAAGCAAGCGGGTCAAAGGCGCTTCCTTTCTGCACAGAGACAAGGGAAGAAGGAAAAAGCTGCACCAGTCAGCCAGTTCCCAGGATCAAGTATCTTCCCTCGCTTCCTCTGAGTCCACCGCATGACGCTGGGGCTCCACAGGTGGAGACAGGTGCGGTGGGGGCACGTCTCGGGAACTGCAGGGACCAGTGGGCTTGCCCACAGGTGGATCCCTAGGTTCTGCAAGTAGTATCACAGGGATACAGGCTGGAGTTCGAGACGACTCCCCCTCGCCGTTGCCTCACATCAGCCTTGCCTGCTGCCCTCGGAGAAAGGTAGTACTGGCGGCAATTCACAAGCTGTACTTCCAGCAGGTGAAATCAAGGTACCCCTCCTTCAACAAGGCCGGGGTTACTATTCCAAAATGATTGTGGTACCGAAACCAGACGGTTCGGTGAGACCCATTCTAAAATTGAAATCCTTGAACACTTATATACGAAGGTTCAAGTTCAAAATGGAATCGCTCAGGGCGATTATTGCAAGCCTAGAAAATTTCAGGGTATCACTGGACATCAAGGATACTTACCTGCATGTCCCTATTTACCCTCTTCACCAGGTGTACCTCAAAATTGTGGTACAGGATTGTCATTACCAATTCCAGACGTTGCCGTTGGTCTGTCCCCGGCACCAAGGGTATTTACCAAGGTAATGGCCGAAGTACTTATCCCGTACTTGGACGATCTCCTTATAAAGGCGAGGTCCAGGGAGCAGTTGTTCGTCGGAGTAGCACTATCTCGGGAAGTGCTACAACAGCACGGCTGGATTCTGAATATTCCAAAGTCGCAGCTGGTTCCTACGACGCGTCTACTGTTCCTGGCTATGGTTCTGGACACAGAACAGGATTAAAAAGGGTTTCTCCCGGAGGAGAAGTCCAAGGAGTTGGCGTCTCTAGACGGAGACCTCCTAATACAAATACAGGTATCGGTGCATCAATGCACGCGAGCCTTGGGAAAGATGGTAGCTTCTTACGAAGAATTTCCATTCGCCAAGTCCCATGCAAGGATCTTCCAGTGGGATCTGTTGGACAAGTGGTCCGGGTCGCATCCTCAGATGCATCGGCGGATAACCCTGTCTCCAAGGGCCAGGGTGTCGCTGTGGTGGTGACTGCAGAGTGCTCATCTTCTAGGGGGCCGCAGATTCGGCATACAGGACTGGGTCCTGGTGACCACGGATGCCAGCCTTCAAGGCTGGGGGGCAGTCACACAGGGAAGAAACTTCCAAGGCCTATGGAAAAGTCAGGAGACTTCCCTACACATAAATGTTCTGGAACTATGGGCCATTTACAATGCCCTAAGTCAGGCTAGGCCCCTGCTTCAACACCGGCCGGTGCTGATCCAGTCAGACAACATCACAGCGGTCGCTCATGTAAACCGACAGGGCGGCACAAGAAGCAGGATGGCGATGGCAGAAGCCACAAGGATTCTCCGATGAGCGGAAAATCATGTGTTAGCACTGTCAGCAGTGTTCATTCCCGGAGTGGACAACTGAGAAGCAGACTTTCTCAGCAGACACGACCTCCACCCGGGAGAGTGGGGACTTCATCCAGAAGTCTTCCAAATGATTGTTCACCGTGGGGAAAGGCCACAGGTGGACAGGATGGCGTCCCGCCTCAACAAAAAGCTACAAAGATATTGCGCCAGGTCAAGGGACCCTCAGGCGATAGCTGTGGACGCTCTGGTAACACCGTGGGTGTACCAGTCGGTGTATGTGTTCCCTTCTCTGCCTCTCATACCCAGGGTAATGAGAATAATAAGAAGGAGAGGAGTAAGAACTATACTCATTGTTTCGGGTGGCCAAGAAGAGCTTGGTACCCAGAACTCCAAGAAATGATCTCAGAGGACCCATGGCCTCTGCCGCTCAGACAGGACCTGCTGCAGCAGGGGCCCTGTCTGTTCCAAGACTTATCGCGGCTGCGTTTGACGGCATGGCGGTTGAACGCCGGATCCTGAAGGAAAAGGGCATTCCGGAGGAAGTTATCCCTACGCTATTTAAAGCTAGGAAAGAAGTGCATGCAACCATTATCACCGCATATGGCGGAAATATGTTGCGTGCTGTGAGGCCAGTAAGGACCCAAAGGAGGAATTTCAGCTAGGTCGATTTCTGCACTTCCTACAAGTCAGAGGTGACTATGGGCCTAAAATTGGGTTCCATTAAGGTCCAGATTTTGGCTCTATCGATTTTCTTCCAAAGTAGAACTGGCTTCACTGCCTGAAGTTCAGACTTTTGTTAAGAGAGTGCTGCATAGTCAGCCCCCGTTTGTGCCTCCAGTGGCACCGTGGGATCTCAACGTAGTGTTGGATTTCCTGAAGTCGCATTGAGTTGAGCCACTTAAATCCGTGGAGCTACAATACCTCACGTGGAAAGTGGTCATGCTGTGGGCCTTGGCGTCGGCCAGGCGTGTATCAGAATTGGCGGCTTTGTCAAAAGCCCTTATCTGTATTTTATATGGATAAGGCGGAATTGAGGACTCGTTCCCAATTCCTTCCTAAGGTGGTAGCAGTTTTTCATGTGAACCAACCTATTGTGGTGCCTGCGGCTACTTGGGACTTGGAGGATTCCAAGTTTCTGGACGTAGTCAGGGCCCTGAAAAGTATATGTTTCCAGGACGGCTGGAGTCAGGAAAACTGACTCGCTATTTATCCTGTATGCACCCAACAAGCTGGGTGCTCCTGCTTTTAAGCAGACTATTGCTCGCTGGATCTGTAGCACGATTCAACTTGCACATTCTGCGGCTGGACTGCCGCACCCTAAATCTGTGAAAGCCCATTCCACGAGGAAAGGGGCTCTTCTTGGGCGGCTGCCCGAGGGGTCTCGGCTTTGCAAAAATTTGCCGAGCTGTTACTTGGTCGGGTTCAAACACTCTTGCAAGAGTCTACAAGTTTGATACCCTGGCTGAGGGGGACCTAGAGTTTGCTCATTCGGTGCTGCAGAGTCATCCGCACTCTCCCGCCCGTTTGGGAGCTTTGGTATAATCCCCATGGTCCTTACGGAGTCCCCAGCATCCACTTAGGACGTTAGAGAAAATAAGATTTTACTCACCGGTAAATCTATTTCTCGTAGTCCGTAGTGGATGCTGGGCGCCCATCCCAAGTGCGGATTGTCTGCAATACTTGTATATAGTTATTGCTTAACTAAAGGGTTATTGTTGAGCCATCTGTTGAGAGGCTCCGTTGTTATCATACTGTTAACTGGGTATAGTATCACGAGTTATACGGTGTGATTGGTGTGGCTGGTATGAGTCTTACCCGGGATTCAAAATCCTTCCTTATTGTGTCAGCTCTTCCGAACACAGTATCCTAACTGAGGTCTGGAGGAGGGTCTTAGTGGGAGGAGCCAGTGCACACCAGGTAGTCCTAAAGCTTTCTTTAGTTGTGCCCAGTCTCCTGCGGAGCCGCTAATCCCCATGGTCCTTACGGAGTCCCCAGCATCCACTACGGACTACGAGAAATAGATTTACCGGTGAGTAAAATCTTATTTTTAGCTTTCACAGTAGATCACCGACTCCAAAAGTCTGGCCGCCCCTGCATTAATATATTAATATGTTATGTATGTAATATTTATTAGCAACTTCAGATATATAGGGAAAAGAGCCTTTGAAACTAAGTGCACTCATAGGCTCTCACTGTGTTATTTAGAGCACACATAGTTAGAGTAGTAAAGAGACCAGCGGGCAGTACAGATTAAATCCTGTCTGAATAACTAATCATTGCCTGCAACAGGGAGGGGACGCTCACCCTGTTTGTAGGAATACTATATGGGGAAAAGCATTAAT
The DNA here is from genome assembly GCF_028390025.1 of Pseudophryne corroboree. NCBI lineage: Eukaryota > Metazoa > Chordata > Amphibia > Anura > Myobatrachidae > Pseudophryne > Pseudophryne corroboree. Next base: position 245,768,697 of record NC_086447.1, on the reverse strand, counting down.
TATTTAGTGCATAGATTGATTTAAGCATAATTAAAGAAGTATTGCCACACAGTGCATATTCTGTTAATCAGAAAGATACAGAGGCTTATCAATTGATGCACATTGTGAGATGCCTTAGCACTTTATGGCATAGCACAATCAAAGATTTCTGTATAGGAAATAACTACCATGAGATGGTGATGAGACACTGATTTTACCCAGTTATAAGGCTGCCAATTCATGAGACATTCCTAGAAAGTACATCACTAGGATGTAAGTTCCCATGAATAATATGATCACGGTATGATGATTGTAAATGTTTGCATAAAAACAGGTATTGAATAAATACCATCTGTAAATAGGGGACACCCAAATATAAAAATATTATAAAGATTTAAGTTCCCATTAATTGAAGGTGCATACATATATACATATATATACACTGCTCAAAAAAAATAAAGGGAACACTAAAATAACACATCCTAGATCTGAATGAATGAAATATTCTTATTAAATACTTTGTTCTTTACATAGTTGAATGTGTTGACAACAAAATCACACACAAATTATCAATGGAAATCAAATTTATTAACCCATGGAGGTCTGGATTTGGAGTCACCCTCAAAATTAAAGTGGAAAAACACACTACAGCCTGATCCAACTTTGATGTAATGTCCTTAAAACAAGTCAAAATGAGGCTCAGTAGTGTCTGTGGCCTCCTCGTGCCTGTATGACCTCCCTACAACCCTGGGCATGCTCCTGATGAGGTGGCGGATGGTCTCCTGAGGGATCTCCTCCCAGACCTAGACTAAAGCATCCGCCAACTCCTGGACAGTCTGTAGTGCAACGTGGCATTGGTGGATGGAGTGAGACATGATGTCCCAGATGTGCTCAATTGGATTCAGGTCTGGGGAACGGGCGGGCCAGTCCATTGCATCAATGCCTTCATCTTGCAGGAACTGCTGACACATTCCAGCCACATGAGGTCTAGCATTGTCTTGCATTAGGAGGAACCCAGGGCCAACCGCACCAGCATATGGTCTCACAAGGGGTCTGAGGATCTTATCTCAGTACCTACTGGCAGTCAGGCTACCTCTGGCGAGCACATGGAGGGCTGTGCGGCCCCCCAAAGAAATGCCACCCCACACCATTACTGACTCACTGCCAAACCGGTCATGCTGGAGGATGTTGCAGGCAGCAGAACGTTCTCCTTGATGTCTCCAGACTCTGTCACGTCTGTCACATGTGCTCAGTGAGAACCTGCTTTCATCTGTGAAGAGCACAGGGCGCCAGTGGCGAATTTGCCAATCTTGGTGTTCTCTGGCAAATGCCAAACGTCCTGCACGGTGTTGGGCTGTAAGCACAACCCCCACCTGTGGGCGTCGGGCTCTCATACCACCCTCATGGAGTCTGTTTCTGATCGTTTGAGTAGACAAATGCACATTTGTGACTTGCTGGAGGTCATTTTGCAGGGCTCTGGCAGTGCTCCTCCTGTTCCTCCTTGCACAAAGGCGGAGGTAGCGGTCCTGCTGCTGGGTTGTTGCCCTCCTACGGCCTCCTCCACGTCTCATGATGTACTGGCCTGTCTCCTGGTAGCGCCTCCATGCTTTGGACACTACGCTGACAGACACAGCAAACCTTCTTGCCACAGCTCACATTGATGTGCCATCCTGGATGAGCTGCACTACCTGAGCCACTTGTGTGGGTTGAAGGGAGGTCATACAGGCACGTGGAGGCCACACACACTACTGAGCCTTATTTTGACTTGTTTTAAGGACATTACATCAAAGTTGGATCAGCCTGTAGTGTGTTTTTCCATTTAATTTTGAGGGTGACTCCAAATCCAGGCCTCCATGGTTTAATAAATTTGATTTCCATTGATAATTTTTGTGTGATTTTGTTGTCAGCACATTCAACTATGTAAAGAACAAAGTATTTAATAAGAATATTTCATTCATTCAGATCTAGGATGTGTTATTTTAGTGTTCCCTTTATTTTTTTGAGCAGTGTATATAGATGCATTCAGATCATAGGCGTGCGCAGGGGGGGTGCCTGGTGCGCACAGGCACCCCCTAATATCCGGCACCCCCTCACATACGCCTGTAGCCGAGTCATTGCTGAGCTTGCAGTTCTATTCCTGACTGTGTACGCCCGCCAGCACAGACCGCCCACCAGCAAGCACAGACCGCTCGCCACGCCCGCCCCCGCTCTCTACACCCGCCCACCCCCACTTTCTATACCCGCGCCCGCCCTCCACCCACCGCTTCCCTCTCTACACCTGCCCACTACACCCGGTCAGCAGGCTTGGCGATAGGGGAAAAGACACGCCGCTGCAGGGGCAGTAGAGGGTGCATTTGTCAGCTGCACCCGCTACTGGAACCCACATGTGAACAGGACTGCAGGAAAGGAGGGGGTGAAGGAGAGAGAAAGGACATCAGTAGTTGTCTATGCATGGAGTGGCAGGCGGCGAGGAGCGCTCAGCTGCGAGCACACCCACAACAAATAATGTATATTATATACTGTATTTGGAGGGGCACTATGTGTCACATAATGTGTGTGTGGGGGCACTGTGTGGCATATGTCTTTAGGGGCACTGTGTATTATATAATGTGTTTGTGGGGTACTATGGGGTCTATTCAGGCCGGGGCACAGCCACGCATTCACATGTTGGGTAATGTGAATTCTGCCTCATACCGTGTGGGGTAATGTGAATTTCATCTCATACTGTGTGGCATAATGTGACTTTTATCTCATGCTGTGTGGCATAATGTGAATTTTATCTCATGCTGTGTGGCATAATGTGAATTTTATCTCATGCTGTGTGGCATAATGTGAATTTTATCTCATGCTGTGTGGCGTAATGTAAATTTTGGCACATACCATGTGGCGTAATGTAAATTTTGGCACATACCATGTGGCATAATGTCAATTTTGGCTCATACTGTGTGGCGTAATGTAAATTTCATCTTATTCTCTGTGGCTTAATGTGAATTTTGGCTAATACCCTGTGGCGTAATGTGAATTTTATCTCATGCTGTGTGGCGTAATGTAAATTTTGGCACATACCATGTGGCGTAATGTAAATTTTGGCACATACCATGTGGCATAATGTCAATTTTGGCTCATACTGTGTGGCGTAATGTAAATTTCATCTTATTCTCTGTGGCTTAATGTGAATTTTGGCTAATACCGTGTGGCGTAATGTGAATTTCGGCTCATACCGTGTGGCGTAATGTGAATTTTGCACCTAGGTCCACCACACTCTAGTTCCACCACTAGGTCAAAGATAGATTGGGGAAGTGTAAGTAGCGATAGGGTGCAGCGGCAGCTAGGACTCAGGATTATGCCGTAGCGGACAGTCAGTAGTGGCTACTGGTTGCAACATTATGTTTCATTTTATTTCTCTGTGGTGTAATATTTCTACTTGTATTCTTAGGAACTAGGGATAAATTAGATTACACCATGTGATTTTATTGAGAGAATGTAAAATAGTGGTCGACATGTCCCTGGGTGGTGCGAGACACGCCCAAACGGAGGTGCTAGACACGCCCCTCCAGCAGTTTACCCCCTAATAAAATTAGCTGCGCACGCCTATGATTCAGATCACTGCATATTATAATTGTTGCAAGTGATCAAATAAAGGCAGGCATATATTATCTGGGAAGAGTGCATATGTGTATATCATAAACCACTACATCTGCATAGATATATCTTAAATAGGCAGAGGCAGATATTACTACCATCTTATGAATAATGGCTATGGTGTAAAAACCCACTGTGCATGAATCAGTGAAACTTCAGACAGCATGAGCAGCCAATAAAGATACATTTGGCGGACTAGAAACATCTCTTAAGTGTATCCTTTCCCTTTTCTAAAGTGTAACCATTTGTAGCCAAGACAATTTAACTACAGTGGTAAATGTGAAATAAGATCAGAGCTGATTAAGGCCATGCAAATTGAATGAACAGTTGCAAAAATATATACCACAATATAATAATTGCATAATAAAGACAGGACGCATCCAATAATTTTAATTATTTATTTTTTATTCACAGAACACATCTTTGTATTCACCTTACACCACACTTTTTACACTAAATTAATAGTTCACTCCAGTTAGCCCCTGAGTGGGTTATTTTGTAAATATTAAAACATCATACCAGCCAGACAGGCTAAGAGTATGTGAATTGCTGAGAAATTTTAATGTAAAAAGGTTAATAAAAATTATTTTTTATTTAAATAATTGAAAAATGTGCACCCATTAAAATCCAATTATTTTCTTCTTTCTCTATACTATTTAGGAAAGGAGTAACGTCTACACATTACCATCGCATTTGGAAAAAGTATGTATCTTGTTGTGAATCCAAGAAGTTTCCTACGGTGGAGTTTCAACTGGGACGGTTTCTCCTCTTCCTGCAAGCAGGTGTGCATATGGGCCTGAGGTTGGGATCCGTGAAGGTCCAGATTTCGGCCTTATCCATTTTCTTCCAGAAACAGCTGGCTTCTCTCCCTAAGGTTCAGACTTTCTTGAAAAGGGTTCTGCATATCCAGCCACCCTTTGTGCCACCTACGGCACCCTGGAATCTTAACATGTTGTTACAGTTCCTCCAATCGGATTGGTTCGAGCCTGTACAGGAGGTTGAGGTCAAGATTCTCACGTGGAAAGCTGTCACTTTGTTGGCCTTAGCTTCTGCTAGACGTGTGTCGGAGTTGGGGGCTTTGTCTTGTAAAAGCTCCTACTTGGTCTTCCATGAAGATAGAGCTGAGCTCCGGACACGTCAGCAGTTCCTTCTGAAGGTTATGTCGGCATTTCATATCAACCAACCTATTGTGGTGCCAGTTGCTACTGACTCCATGTCAGGTCTCTGATTTTGTCTGTCCCCGGCGGGGGCGCTAGTGGGTCATTGTTGGTGCGATGTACAAAGCGGGGAGGCAATATGAAAGTCCTGCGCATAAGCGCTGATGTTTATTAATGCAAAGCAGATGGTATAATACTGAATACACTGAAACCGGTAATGTGGAAAACAATGACAGGTAACTGAATCCAAACAACTTCAAAGTCTCTTGCAGCAGAACGTAAAATAACTTGATACTGAATGCAGGTGAAATAACAGAACTCCAATATATATTAGAAACTCACAGTCTCTGTAAAGCATAAGTCCATATAGCCACACTTAGGCTAAAGCAGGAGACAGTCTCTAAGCAAGTAGATGTTATTACTGCTGAGTTGCACAGATGGTATGCTGACAATTAGTGCACAGGTAAGGTAATGAGAAAGTACACCTGAGGAGAGTCTCTTACTGCTGATGGGTTTTAAGCTGGATGTAGCTGAAGTCCGGAGTAACAGGAGAGCAGTAGAGATGGTAACTGGAACTATGAAGATAACCACAAGGAACGCTGGAAACAGGAACACAGGAACTGAGAGAACTAGACACAGGGTATGTGACTCGTTGTCCGAGGCGATGTGAGTGAGCCCCGGACAGGAACTTATACCCCTTGCTCTGCAGTGATTGGTCACAGGGGCCTGGTTGGAAACACAGCGCTGGATTGGATGCCGGGATCAGCTGAGTGAAGGTGTCATGGCAGCATCCATACAGGCCAGATGCCGGCACACAGCGGAACACATACGCAGGACCAGACTCAGGGGCACTCAGCGACACGGGAGATGACGCTCGCGGTCAGAGCATCCATGCAGCTGCGACTGGGGCCATGACCTCTGGAGGCCTGCACACCAGCGCGCTGGTAAGTGAGACGCAGCTGACCGCCGATTCCTGACAGTACCCCCTCCTTTATGGGTGGGCACCGAACACTAACGAGGCTTGGCAGGGAAGAGTCTGTGGAAGGCTTGTACCAACCGTGGAGCGTGCACATCCATGGCGTTAACCCAACTCCTCGCTTCAGGACCATATCCAGACCAGTCAAATCAGGTATTGCAAACGACCATAGCGATGACGAGAGTCCAAGATCTTTTCCACCTCGTATTCCATGCCCCGATGAGTTTGTACCTTTGGAGCTACTGGAAGCGCTCTCTGGAAACGATTGAGAATTAGTGGTCTGAGGAGAGAAATATGGAATGAGTTGGGAACTTTCAAATAGGAAGGCAGTTTTAATGCCACCAGATTAATAACACTTTCTCTATCGTCCTAAGTGGATGCTGGGGTTCCTGAAAGGACCATGGGGAATAGCGGCTCCGCAGGAGACAGGGCACAAAAGTAAAGCTTTTACAGGTCAGGTGGTGTGTACTGGCTCCTCCCCCTATGACCCTCCTCCAGACTCCAGTTAGATTTTTGTGCCCGGCCGAGAAGGGTGCAATTCTAGGTGGCTCTCATAAAGAGCTGCTTAGAGAGTTTAGCTTAGGTTTTTTATTTTACAGTGATTCCTGCTGGCAACAGGATCACTGCAACGAGGGACAGAGGGGAGAAGAAGTGAACTCACCTGCGTGCAGGATGGATTGGCTTCTTGGCTACTGGACATGAAGCTCCAGAGGGACGATCACAGGTACAGCCTGGATGGTCACCGGAGCCACGCCGCCGGCCCCCTCACAGATGCTGAAGCAAGAAGAGGTCCAGAATCGGCGGCTGAAGACTCCTGCAGTCTTCTTAAGGTAGCGCACAGCACTGCAGCTGTGCGCCATTTTCCTCTCAGCACACTTCACACGGCAGTCACTGAGGGTGCAGGGCGCTGGGGGGGGGCGCCCTGGGAGGCAAATGAAAACCTTTAAAAAGGCTAAAAATACCTCACATATAGCCCCAGAGGCTATATGGAGATATTTACCCCTGCCTAAATGTACTAAATAGCGGGAGACGAGCCCGCCGAAAAAGGGGCGGGGCCTATCTCCTCAGCACACGGCGCCATTTTCTGTCACAGCTCCGCTGGTCAGGAAGGCTCCCAGGTCTCTCCCCTGCACTGCACTACAGAAACAGGGTATAACAGAGAGGGGGGGCAGAATAAATGGCAATATATTAATATAAAAGCAGCTATAAGGGAGCACTTAAGCATAAGGCTATCCCTGTCATATATAGCGCTTTTTGGTGTGTGCTGGCAGACTCTCCCTCTGTCTCCCCAAAGGGCTAGTGGGTCCTGTCTTCGTATAGAGCATTCCCTGTGTGTCTGCTGTGTGTCGGTACGTGTGTGTCGACATGTATGAGGACGTTATTGGTGTGGAGGCGGAGCAATTGCCAAATATGAGGATGTCACCTCCTAGGGGGTCGACACCAGAATGGATGCCTTTATTTGTGGAATTACGGGATAGCGTCAACTCGCTTAAGCAGTCGTTTGCCGACATGAGGCGGCCGGACACTCAATTAGTGTCTGTCCAGGCGCCTCAAACACCGTCAGGGGCTGTAAAACGTCCCTTGCCTCAGTCGGTCGACACAGACCCAGACACAGGCACTGATTCCGGTGGTGAAGGTGACGAATCAACCGTATTTTCCAGTAGGGCCACACGTTATATGATTTTGGCAATAAAGGAGATGTTACATTTAGCTGATACTACAGGTACCACTAAACAGGGTATTATGTGGGGTGTGAAAAAACTACCAGTAGTTTTTACCGAATCAGAAGAATTAAATGACGTGTGTGATGAAGCGTGGGGTGCCCCGATAAAAAACTGCTAATTTCAAAGAAGTTATTGGCTTTATACCCTTTCCCGCCAGAGGTTAGGGAGCGCTGGGAAACACCTCCTAGGGTGGACAAAGCGCTAACACGCTTATCAAAACAAGTGGCGTTACCCTCTCCTGAGACGGACGCACTTAAAGATCCATCAGATAGGAGGATGGAAAATATCCAAAAAGGTATATACACACATGCAGGTGTTATACTACGACCAGCTATTGCGACTGCCTGGATGTGCAGTGCTGGGGTAGTTTGGTCAGAGTCCCTGATCGAAAATATTGATACCCTGGACAGGGACAATATTTTACTGTCGTTAGAACAAATAAAGGATGCATTTCTTTATATGCGTGATGCACAGAGAGATATCTGCACACTGGCATCACGGGTAAGTGCTATGTCCATTTCGGCCAGAAGAGCTTTATGGACACGACAGTGGACAGGCGATGCGTAGAGGAGTTATTTGGGGTCGGTCTATCGGATTTGGTGGCCACGGCTACGGCCGGGAAATCCACCTTTCTACCTCAAGTCACTCCCCAACAGAAAAAGGCACCGACCTTTCAACCGCAGCCTTTTCGTTCCTTTAAAAATAAGAGAGCAAAGGGCTATTCATATCTGCCACGAGGCAGAGGACGAGGGAAGAGACAGCAACAGGCAGCTCCTTCCCAGGAACAGAAGCCCTCCCCGGCTTCTACAAAAGCCTCAGCATGACGCTGGGGCTTCGCAAGCGGACTCGGGGGCGGTAGGCGGTCGTCTCAAGAATTACAGCGCGCAGTGGGCTCACTCGCAGGTAAATCCCTGGATCCTGCAGATAATATCTCAGGGGTACAGGTTGAAATCAGAGACAGAGCCACCTCGCCGTTTCCTGAAGTCTGCTTTACCAACGTCCCCCTCAGAAAGGGAGACGGTTTTGGAAGCCATTCACAAGCTGTATTCTCAGCAGGTGATAGTCAAGGTACCTCTTCTACAACAAGGGAAGGGGTATTATTCCACTCTTTTTGTGGTACCGAAGCCGGATGGCTCGGTAAGGCCTATTCTAAATCTGAAGTCCTTGAACCTGTACATAAAGAAGTTCAAGTTCAAGATGGAGTCACTCAGAGCAGTGATAAGCGAACCTGGAAGAAGGGGACTTTATGGTATCCTTGGACATCAAGGATGCGTATCTCCACGTTCCAATTACCCCTCACACCAGGGGTACCTCAGGTTCGTTGTACAAAACTGTCACTATCAGTTTCAGACGCTGCCGTTTGGTTTGTCCACGGCACCTCGGGTCTTTACAAAGGTAATGGCCGAGATAATATTTCTTCTTCGAAGAAAAGGCGTATTAATTATCCCATACTTGGACGATCTCCTAATAAGGGCAAGGTCCAGAGAACAGCTAGAGATGGGTTTAGCACTATCTCAAGAGGTGCTAAAGCAGCACGGATGGATTCTGAATATTCCAAAATCCCAATTAATGCCGACAACTCGTCTGCTGTTCCTGGGGATGATTCTGGACACAGTTCAGAAAAGGTTTTTCTTCCCGAAGAAAAAGCCAAGGAGTTATCTGACCTGGTCAGGAACCTCCTAAAACCAGGAAAGGTGTCTGTACATCAATGCACAAGAGTCCTGGGAAAAAATGGTAGCTTCTTACGAAGCAATCCCTTTCGGCAGATTCCATGCAAAGGGATCTGTTGGACAAATGGTCAGGGTCGCATCTTCAGATGCACCTGCGGATAACCCTGTCGCCAAGGACAAGGGTATCCTTTCTGTGGTGGTTGCAGGAGGCTCATCTATTGGAGGGCCGCAGATTCGGCATGCAGGATTGGATCCTGGTGACCACGGGTGCCAGCCAGAGAGGCTGGGGAGCAGTCACACAGGGAAGAAATTTCCAGGGAGTGTGGTCGAGCCTGAAAAAGTCTCTTCACATAAGCATTCTGGAACTAAGAGCAATCTACAATGCTCTAAGCCAGGCGGAACCTCTGCTTCAAGGAAGACCGGTGTTGATCCAGTCGGACAACATCACGGCAGTCGCCCATGTAAACAGACAGGGCGGCACAAGAAGCAGGAGGGCAATGGCAGAAGCTGCCAGGATCCTTCGCTGGGGCGGAGAATCACGTGATAGCACTGTCAGCAGTATTCATCCCGGGCGTGGACAACTGGGAAGCAGACTTCCTCAGCAGACACGACCTTCACCCGGGAGAGTGGAGACTTCATCCAGAAGTTTTCCACATGCTATTAAACCGTTTGGTAAAACCAATGGTGGACATGATGGCGTCTCGCCTCAACAAAACACTGGACAGGTATTGCGCCAGGTCAAGAGATCCGCAGGCAATAGCTGTGGACGCGCTGGTAACACCTTGGGTGTACCAGTCGGTATATGTGTTTCCTCCTCTGCCTCTCATACCAAAGGTATTGAGGATTATACGGCAAAGTGGAGTAAGACTAGTGGCTCCGGATTGGCCAAGAAGGACTTGGTACCCGGAACTTCAAGAGATGGTCACGGACGATCCGTGGCCTCTACTTCTGAGAAGGGACCTGCTTCAGCAGGGTACTTGTCTTTTTCAAGACTTACCGCGGCTGCGTTTGACGGCATGGCGTTTGAATGCCAGATCCTAAAAGGAAAAGGCATTCCAGAAGAAGTCATTCCTACCTTGATCAAGGCAAGGAAGGAAGTCACCGCGAAGCTTTATCGCCGTATTTGGCGAAAATATGTTGCGTGGTGCGAGCAGCGGAGTGCTCCGATGGAGGAATTTCAACTGGGTCGTTTTCCTACATTTCCTGCAATCAGGATTGTCTATGGGTCTCAAATTGGGATCTATTAAGGTTCAAATTTCGGCCCTATCAATATTCTTCCAAAAAGAATTGGCCTCAGTCCCTGAGGTCCAGATTTTTATCACAGGAGTACTGCATATACAGCCTCCTGTGGTGCCTAAGGTGGCACCGTGGGATCTAAATGTAGTTTTAGATTTCCTCAAATCAAATTGGTTTGAACCACTAAAGAAGGTGGATTTGAAATATCTCACATGGAAAGTGACTATGTTACTGGCCCTGGCTTCGGCCGGGAGAGTATCTGAACTGGCGGCTTTGTCTTATAAAAGCCCTTATTTAATTTTCCATTCGACATAGGGCAGAGCTGCGGACGCGTCCGCATTTTCTCCCTAAGGTGGTATCAGCGTTTCACCTGAACCAGCCTATTGTAGTGCCTGCGGCTACAGACGACTTGAAGGACTCCAAGTTGTTGGACGTTGTCAGAGCCTTAAAAATATACATTTAAAGGACGGCTGGAGTCAGAAAATCTGACTCGCTGTTTATACTGTATGCACCCAACAAGTTGGGTGCACCTGCTTCTAAGCAGTCGATTGCTCGTTGGTTTTGTAACAAAATTCAACTTGTACATTCTGTGGCAGGCCTGCCACAGCCTAAATCTGTTAAGGCCCATTCCGCAAGGAAGGTGGGCTCATCTTGGGCGGCTGCCCGAGGGGTCTCGGCATTACAACTCTGCCGAGCAGCTACGTGGTCAGGGGAGAACACGTTTGTAAATTTTTACAAATTTGATACCCTGGCAAAGGAGGACCTGGAGTTCTCTCATTCGGTGCTGCAGAGTCATCCGCACTCTCCCGCCCGTTTGGGAGCTTTGGTATAATCCCCATGGTCCTTTCAGGAACCCCAGCATCCACTTAGGACGATAGAGAAAATAAGAATTTACTTACCGATAATTCTATTTCTCGGAGTCCGTAGTGGATGCTGGGCGCCCATCCCAAGTGCGGATTATCTGCAATACTTGTACATAGTTATTGTTAACTAATTCGGGTTATTGTTTAGGAAGCCATCTTTCAGAGGCTCCTCTGTTATCATACTGTTAACTGGGTTTAGATCACAAGTTGTACGGTGTGATTGGTGTGGCTGGTATGAGTCTTACCCGGGATTCAAAATCCTCCCTTATTGTGTACGCTCGTCCGGGCACAGTACCTAACTGGAGTCTGGAGGAGGGTCATAGGGGGAGGAGCCAGTACACACCACCTGACCTGTAAAAGCTTTACTTTTGTGCCCTGTCTCCTGCGGAGCCGCTATTCCCCATGGTCCTTTCAGGAACCCCAGCATCCACTACGGACTCCGAGAAATAGAATTATCGGTAAGTAAATTCTTATTTTCTACTGGAAATGGTCCAATAAACCGCGGAGCAAATTTCATTGACGGAACTCTGAGACGGAGATTCCGGGTAGATAACCAGACTTTGTCGCCTGGCTTTAAATTAGGGACTGCTCGTCTCTTTCGATCAGCCATAAATCTACCCAGTCATCCTGTGAAGAGGAAATATACAGTCTTAGATAGGTCTCAAGCTCTTGATTTACCCTCTCCGTCTGCCCATTTGTTTGAGGGTGATAGGCCGTAGAGAACTTAAGTTTAACCTGCAGCGCAGAACACAGAGCCCTCCAAAACTTTGCCACAAACTGTACACCACGGTCAGATATTATTTCTGTTGGAAGTCCATGTAACCTAAAGATTTCACAAAGAAATAACTGTGCCAGCTTTGGAGCAGAGGGTAACCCCATGAGGAATGAAATGTGCCATTTTTTAAAACCTATCGACCACTACCCAGATGGTATCATACCCGTTATAGGGAGTAAGATCTGAAATAAAATCCATAGATAAATGAGAGCAGGGGCGCTTGGGAATGGAATTTGGTAACAATTGACCTGCGGGAGCCTGACGAGGAACTTTGTGCTGAGCACATTTGGGACATGAAGCTATGAATTCTTGAACATCTACTTTCATATGAGGCCACCAGTAATTTTGGGATAGGAACTTGAAAGTTTTTCGGACTCCAGGGTGACCAGTAAATTTAGACGTATGAGCCCAGGACAGAAGATTTGGACGAAGCTCAGGAGAGACAAACATCTTGCCTGGAGGTGGAACTTGGGACACCCCTGTAGCTGCGAACACCACAGGATTTAACACGGGTCGAGCAGCTTGTTCTGATGATTCCTCAGTTGAACACATAGAGCGAGATAATGCATCTGCCTTAACATTTTGTGAGCCAGGTCTAAACATTAACTTAAAGTCAAAACGAGAAAAGAATACGGCCCACCTTGCTTGTCGGGGATTCAGGCACTGCGCTGCTTTCAAGTAAAGGAGGTTCTTGTGATCCGTGTAGATAGTAATAGGGAATCTCGCACCCTCCAGCAGATACCTCCATTCTTCAAGGGCCAATTTGATTGCCAACAGCTCCTGGTCACCGATGGTATAGTTCATTTCTGCGGGCAAGAATCTACGAGAGAAAAAACCCGCAAGGGTGAGTCTTACCATCAACGCCCACCTGGGACAGGACTGCGCCCACGCCAACCGTTGAGGCGTCTACTTCCAAGACGAAGGCCTTATTGACATCTGGCTGTTGTAACACGGGAGCTGAAATAAAAGCCTGTTTTATTTTATGAAAAGCAGACAGTGCTTCATCAGACCATTGGGAAGGATTTCCCCCTTTTCGAGTAAGGCAGGTAATTGAGGCTATTAATGTGGAAAAGCCCTTAATAAACTTCCTGTAGTAGTTAGTGAAGCCAATAAAACGTTGAACTGACTTGAGTGTTGTTGGAAGAGACCAGTTTTCTATGGCTTCTAATTTAGCCGTGTCCATTTGAAGGTCTGTTCCGGAAATGATGTATCCCAGGAAAGATATTGAAGAAGCTTCAAACGTGCATTTAGATAGTTTGCCATACAGATGATTCTGTCGAAGATGTCGAAGAACCTCTTTTACCTGTTGGCGATGAGAAACTAAATCACGGGAGAATATCAAGATGTCATCGAGGTAAACTAGCACACACTTATACAGGAGATCTCTGAATACTTCGTTGACAAAGTTTTGAAACACAGCCAGGGCATTACTCAAACCGAAGGGCATCACTAGATATTCGTAGTGACCATCACTGAAGGCGGTTTTCCACTCGTCGCCACTTCGAATCCTGATAAGATTGTAAGCCCCGCGAAGATCCAGTTTCGTGAAGATGGAGGCACCTCTGACTCTGTCAAACAGCTCTGTGATAAGTGGTGACGGGTAGCTGTTTTTAATTGTGATGTCATTTAAACCCCGATAATCAATATAGGGGCGTAGTCCTCCATCTTTCTTCTTAACGAAGAAGAACCCCGCACCGGCCGGGAAAGAAGATAGACGGATAAACCCCTTCTATAAATTCTCCTTTATATATTCACTCATTGCTTGGGTCTCTGGAACTGAAAGAGGGTATGTACTAGGTGGCTTGCTCCCTGGAACCAAATCGATGGGACAATCCCATTCTCGATGAGGCGGCAAGACATCCGCAGCTTTCTCACTGAAGACGTCAGTGAATTCCTGATAGGCCTCTGGAAGGCCAGACTGAGGTTTTACACTTGTAGATTTTATTGGACATACTTGAGCTAAACATGAATGAAGACAGGAGGAACTCCACGCCGTCAACTGTAAGGTAGACCAGTCAAATTGTGGATTGTGCAATTGAAGCCAGGAATTTGATGAGCTCAGAATGCAGGAAGCCCACTCCCAGAACTACAGACTTGGTCTGCTGAGTGATGGAACCTTCAGCAATACGGCTTCCGTCTACGGCAGTGAGATAAACCGGACGAGACAGCTTTGACACTGGGAGAGAAAGTCTATCCATTGCAGCTTGTGTAATAAAATTCCCAGCAGCGCCACAATCCACTAAAGCGGACAGAGACTGGAGTCCATCTGGCATTTCCAAAGTGACAGGCAATATAAGGTCTTGAGATGGAGGAGCTTTATTCAAGGCCCTAACTTGACTCCTCCTTTGCAAGTTAGGACCTGGCGTTTCCCGACTGAGCAGGGCAGGAACCAATCAGATGACCATCAGCAGCACAATAGAGACACAGGGGTATATTTACTAAGGTCCCGATTTTGACCGATTTGGTGTTTTTTCTTCAAAGTGTCATCTCGGGAATTTACTAAGCACAAATCTCTGCAGTGATGAGGGCATTCGTATTTTTATTACGGCTGTGTAGTAAAAATATTTGAAATCTTTACCGTGAAAATGGAATTGCGGCCGTTAAAAAATACAAATCGTAAAAAAAGCCTAAAAAAAAGTAGTCCTGCTTTTGAGAAGCGTGTTTACATGTGTTTCAAATTAGACATTACTCACACCTTAATTTTTTGACCTTTAAAAGGGACCCAAGCACATGTTTCAAATCTCTCACTCTGAAATGGCTGCTGCCGTGTGTAGTACAGATTTATTGTTTGCTGGGGGATACCTGAGACTGCTCCAAGAGGCTACAATAAACCAGGACCAGGAAACTGAACATGGTCAGCAGGTTGTACAGGTGCCGCGGAGGCTGCGCAGGCCTCGTTTTTTTAGGGGGCATTTAAACTTGAACGCATTGGCCGATGATCAGGTTATACAGATGTTCCGGCTAAATAGAAACAACATTTTCCGTCTGTATGACCTTGTCAAACTGGACCTAGACCCTGAGACAGCACGCTCTCGCTCTGTCTCAGGCCTGCACAAACTCCTGGCTGTGTTGCACTTTATGGCTACTGGTAGCTTCCAGGCTGTGAGTGGCGATGTAATTGGTATCTCCCAGCCCACCTTTTCTAAATATTTAATTCAGGTGAGTTAAAACATACATACACGTCTATGTCTAAGTGGTGCTTCTGTTATGTAATATAACACAGAATTGTATTTTGTACAGGTCATGACACTCACCTTATATGTTGTAATGTCCACACAGGTTTTGGATGTATTGGATCCCCACATAGATGCCTCTATCTGCTTCCCTACCCAGGAGTCGCAGTGGCATGCAGTCAGGGTAGCTTTCTATGAGCTTGCTGGCATGCCCAATGTGCTGGGTGCCATAGATTGCACACACGTTGAGCTGAGACCACCTAGGGGCAGGCAATATATTTATACGACAAGACATATGGGCCAATCCACTAATGTCCAGTTGGTTTGTGATGCAAATTTAACAATTATGAGTGTTGTTGTGGGTTACCCTGGCGGCTGCCATGACTCCTTCATCCTCAGTCAGTCATCCCTCTTTGATAAGTTTGAGGCAGGACAAATGCCTGATGGCTGGCTGCTGGGTATGTTCCAAGTGTGTTGTGTGTATGTGTGGTTACTTCAACCTCCTCATTTTGTATTTTTATTTCCCATAAACCACATGTCCTAATGTTGCCTATATCTGTCTTTCAGGTGATGGTGGTTATGGCTGCTACTCTTGGCTCCTTACTCCATTGTCCCAACCTGATTCTCCTGCTGAACACAATTATAATAATGCACATAAGTCCACGCGGAATGTGATAGAAAGATGTTTTGGGGTGCTGAAATCTAGGTTTCGGTGTCTGGATAAGTCTGCAGGGCTTTTGTTGTATAGTCCCTCAAAGGTGACTAGGATTGTGTTTTGCTGCTGTTTTCTTCATAACGTGTTTGCGACAACATCTGCCACATGTTGTTGATGAAGAAAACAGTCAGCAAGTAGGTGAGTTAGAAACATCTGGCGACAGTGTGAGTACAGATGTAGGGAGGCAGGTAAGGCAAGAAGTGATTATGCGTTATTTTAATGGTAAGTATTATTTAGTCATAAATAACCTTGGCTAACTACTATTCTAAAATGTTTTATAGGTCTTAATTCTGTTTGTGCTGCGTTATTGTTTGTTATTTCTCATGTTGTTTACAGTTAGCCAATAAAATGTATAACTTACACTGTAACTCATTAGCAAATTAAACAATACACATATTGCGTGTGAAAAATGTATTACCTTGAACACAGGCATTTTTTATGAAACAATTCCCAAAACATTATTTTTAAAGTACTATTTGCTGCAGCCTTCAACATTTTTTTTTTTGTGTGTGCTGGGTGCAGAGGATTGGCCTGGTTCGTTGGTCCGGGTTCTGCTGGAGCGTCTAACTGGGGAGGTAACTGGGATCTGGCTTGGGGTGGTTGTTCTCGAACTTGAGGTTAGTTGGTGTGATGCCAACACTTTAAGGCTTTGGCTCAGGTTGTTTAGGCTTGCAGTGAGTTGTGTATTAGCGGCAGTGTTGTTGGCAATAATTCGGGAGATGTTGTCGTTTAGCAGTTGGTTGTGTTGAATAATTTGAATGAGGGCTTGTTGCTGCCGCTGTTGTTCATCCAGGATTCTGACCAAATTGGCTTGCATTTGGCTGTTGTCTTCCCTCATCTGCTCCATTGAATTGGCAATTCTGCCAACCTGAACTATCAGTCTGCCTGAGTTCCGACTGAGTCTAGGCAGATGATGGGGCAGACTGACAAGGTATTGGGTGTGGGAGTTCAGGCAGGCATAGTGTTGCGCCTGTTGTGTGGCCCAACTGCTTTAAAACTCTGGGGCCATTTGTTGCTGGGGTGGTGTTGTGCTCAATTGGGGGCTGTGGGATGTTTGGGGTGGTTGGGTTATGTCCTGCAGCGTGGTTGGCTGGGTAGGATCTATCGCTTGCAGGTGTAGTGTGTGCGTATCCTGCTGGTCATCCTTGGCCATGATGGGTGGTTCTGTATGGGGTTGAAGACAGCCACTATTTAGTCAATATTTAGCATTGATCTTTTTATAGCTTTATGTCAACATACATTACTTGTTAATATTCATGTTGGAATTGATAAATAGATTGAGGCCTAAATTTGACTATGTAGCTCACCTTTTTGAATAAATCTGTGGCTTCTAACATTCCCTACTCAATTTAAAAATATTAGAGGGAATTGTTGGACTCTGAGCCATAATTAATGTGCGAACACGAAGAACTCTAACAATTTCAAATTAAAACATTTACATATTGTGTATGAAGCTTCCTTTTGTAAAACACACACAATACAATAAATGTGTTGAGCAATACACTCATACATTGTTCAAGGCAGTCAGTGGTCTTGCCAAAACCTTTACAAATATAGTGTGAAAAAATTTAAAATAATAAAATGGTTGCAAATGTCTTAAGGTGGCGTATGTTTAGAACTGGTGATGTTGGCCATGCTAAACAATTGTATTAGACTTAACATTTATGTAGCTGTTTCTACCAAATAAAAAAAAATAAAAATAAAAATTGTTTGCTATGGCCAACATCACATCTGAAAATTAAACCAACCAAAAAAAAAACCCCATGTGCTTGGTGTTGGTGATTATTACAAGGATGACTGTTTATTTTTAACACATTTTTTTTGGCTGTGCACAAACAGTGGGGCAGAAGAATTAACCTGGAGAAGGCATAAGGAAGTGATAAACCAGTGATATGTGCAAGGTGATAAAGGCACCAGCCAAACAGCTCCAATATGTAAATTAACAGTTAGGATCGGTTTGGCTGCTGCCTTTATCACCTTGCACATATCACTGGTTTATCACTTACTTATGCCTTCTCCAGGTTAATACATCTACCCCACTGTTTTTTACATTATTTCAAATTATTTTTTATGTTTACTCAGCAGACAGCTGAGGGGATTGTGGATCCTCGCTTTGCGGACTGGCCAAAATGGCTTGTGGTGGCAGGGACGACACTGTGGAGATGCGCCGTTGTGGTGGTGAGGATGCTGCTGGAGATTCAGCCTCAAGACGGAGTCTCTTGGTAGGCATCCTATGGAGACTATCCGAGCCCTGTGATGTGCGCCTTAGTGGAGGGGGGTTTGATGAAGAAGGACCTATGTGATAAGATAAACATTAACATTCTGCTTTTCTATGTGTTTTCAGATTATGTGTATAGACTACATTCTTTTTTCTAATAGAGTAATTTTTTATTCAACAGCATAATAAAGATACAGACATTTCAGTGAACACTGGGAAGCACGTGTGGTGTTACACAATATTCTGAATCACATTGGTCTCCAAGGGTATACATGTACGAATAACATTCCCCGTATTGCTTTTCCCGTGCAGTTTCCCCACAATATACATATTTTTTCTGAAGTCTGTAAACAGATCATAATTCACATACTTAACGTTTTAGATATTTTCTCCCCAAACCTTTATTGTAATTACCCCGTCTAGTAGGCCTTATATAGCCCACAACCCCTCTACACCCAAACAAAACCCCTTAAAATGAACTCAAGCCTAGTCAAGCCAAGGTGTGTATGGCGCGGTGTGGCAGCTAGATAGTTAAACAACTACGTTAAAAAAGAGATGAAGGTTCGGCCCAGCGCCCCAGGGCCCACATAGCGCATCGCAGCGAAGGCCGTTGCCCTCTAAATCTGAAGGGCAAGGGAGGAATATGTGGAATTGATCCAGGGAGACCATATCTTCTCGTATTTGGTAAGGGCATTATATTTCATATATACATAGCGTTCTTTTAATAGGGTGTCGTTTACCAACCCTTTGAAAGCAGGTATCGTGGGAGGACGCGGGGCCATCCATGTCCGCGCAATACACACCTTTGCAAGAGCGCACATACTGCGGGCATACATGTTTTCCCAACTGGACCCATAGTCAGGATCGCCCACCCCCAAAATACAAAATCTCGGAGTCAGCAAACCTCTCGGTATCCCCGTATGTTCCAGAATCGACCCGACCCCAGCCCAGAACACCTGCAGCAACGGGCATTCCCATGTGAGGTGCCAGAATGTGCCTCCGGCAACCCCGCACTTGGGACAAACATCAGCGCTATCAGACCTAAATCTGGCCAGCCTGCTCGGTGTCATGTATGATCTATGGTGAAAAGCTGTATCTGCTGAAACCGCAGCGATTTGGTGACCTGGCTCGGGTTACCCAGAGCGCCCTCCCAATCTTCCCCATCTATGGGACCCAAATCACACTCCCAGCTCTCCCGAAGATTCGAGAGCGGGTCTGCATGTACTGTTTGAAGAAGGTACGAGTAGGTGAAGGAGATCACCTTGACTCGACCCAGTGAGTGTAGAAATATTTTTATGGGGAAGGGGATGAGCGCTGGGGGAGAATATCCGAACTGTGCCTGCAAAGCGTGCCTGAGCTGTAAAAACCTGTAAAAGTGAGAGTTCGGGAGTCCAAACTCCTCCTTTAATTGCTGAAATGATTTCAATGAATCATCGCTATATATCTGGGACAATGAAACTATCGAATATGGGGCCCACACCTTCTCGCCCTCTAGAGACCCCAGTTCACTAAGCAGTGTGGAGTGCCATAGGGGGGTATCCGGGTCCATACCCTCGTACCCAAGCAGGCCCTTCAATGCTAACCAAATCTTCATAGCCTGAAAAACAATAGGAGGTGAGAATCTAGAAGGGTTTCCCCCCACCAGGACCTGTGCCGGGGAAAGATCCGTGTAATAGCACCTAAGGAACGCCCAGCTTAGTCCCGCCCCCTCCCCTCCTCGGAGCCACATACCAATATGTGATAGCTGAGCAGCATAGTAATACAATTGGAAGTGGGGCAAGGCCAAGCCGCACTCCCTTTTTTGTCTGGTAAGGGTGGATAATTTTATTCTAGATCTTTTATTGGCCCATATCAAGGACGTCATGACACTATTTAATTTCCTGAAGAAGGCTGGAAAGATGTATACAGGGGACTGCAAGAGAACATACAATAGTTTAGGCAAAACTACCATTTCGAAAAAGAATGTGTCTGGCGCTGAGCCTTTCCCAACTGTAGCCTCTAAACAGAGAGGACAACCCAAAACTACCATTTTAATGAGGCCGACCCTGCCCGTCATTGTCAATGGAAGCTTACACCAAGCTCTCGATTTGCGCACTACTGTCTGTACAAGAGGGTCAAGGTTTAAGGGCACAAAGTCTGATGGGTCGTTAGTAACTAAGATCCCGAGGTACTTAAACTGGACTGTCCAACACAACGGTAGGGATATTTTCGGAACCTGGGGGATAGGGCCTATAATGGGCATAATAAATGATTTGGACCAATTTATGCGGAGACCCGAATACCCACCAAAGGTCTCAATGACCCGCAACACAGTGGGCATATCCACCGCGTAGTCTCGGAGAAATAACAGCAGGTCATCCGCATAAAGGGCTATTTTGTCAGTGCAGGAACCCGTATCTATACCCCCAATGTCCGGGTGCGACCTAATCAAACAAGCCAGGGGTTCTATGGCTATGGCAAACGGCAGGAGAGAGGGGGCATCCCTGTTTGGTGCCCCGTGTCAAAGGGAAGGAGGAGGAAATGTAGCCATTCACCAGGACCCTGGCACGTGGATTCTGGTATAACAATTTGATCCATTGTATAAAGTTTGGGCCAAAGCCCATGTTCCCCATGACTCCCCACAGGTAGGGCCACTCAACGCTGTCAAATGCCTTGGCCGCGGCCAATAAGACCACAGCCGCGTCCGAGGGGAAATCATGAGGAGCCTGCAAAATAGTGTACAGCCTGCGCAAATTGATGGATGTGGATTTCCCAGGCATGAAGCCGGTTTGATCCGGGTGAATTATAGATTCAATTACTAGGTTGAGCCGGACCGCAAGAATTTTCGCCAGGATCTTGGCATCGGTGGGAATAAGGGAGATTGGCCTGTAGGACTCCAATAGTTTGGGGTCCTTACCAGGTTTTGGAAGCATTATAAGAATCGCCTCGGACATTGAGGGAGGAAGGCAGTTTGCGGCAAACATATCAACATACGTGTCAAGCAGCTGGGGAGCAAAGAACCCAATGTATTGTTTATATACTTCCGTGGGAATACCGTCACTACCCGGGGATTTACCACTAGGGGACACTTCCACCGCCGATATCACCTCCTCCAGGGTCAGAGGCGCGTCCAAGGCGTCCCTAGCCTCTGGGGAGAGTTTAGAAAGTAGTATATTTGTCAGGCACAGGTCTAAGTCCTCCATGGAGCATGTCAGTCGACTATCATATACCTCCCTAAAGTAACGGAGGAACATTTGTGCGATGTCAGGGGTGTTATTTACCGTGGAGCCGTCGGGGCCAAGCAGCTGCGCTATCGTGGTCCCAGGTCGGTCATAATGCACTAAGTGGGCCAGCAAACTACCTGGTCTGTCCGCCTGCATATAGATATTAGTGGCCCTAAACAAGAGGGAGCGTGCATTTTTGTCTGAAAGGTGAGCCAGCCATGCCTCCTGAGCCACCAGCCAGCGGGCCTTCAGCGCAGGGGTACCCTCAGGTATCGTGTCTCCAGGTCCCTACATTCAATCTCAAGCTGTCTTTCCGTCGCCCTGCGGGCCACCTTGCAGGCAGCAATTTTGCCAATCAATGTACCGCGCAAATACGCTTTGAATGCATCCTAAACGACCGGGGCCGTGCCCGTGTTATCCACGAAAAATCCCTCCCATGTGGGCGCTAAATCCGGGCAATCGCCCAGCTGGGCCAGCCAAGACGGATACAACCGCCAATATGACTGTCCCCTCTGACAGCCCCCATCCAATGTCAGCACCAGAGGTGAATGATCGGACACCCCCCGTGCCTCGTAACGGACATCCATCACGCCAGGCAGAAGCTCAGGCGAGACCAGGGACAGGTCGATTCTGGAAAAGGAGCCATGTGTACCCGAATAACAGGAGTATTGCCGGAGGGTAGGATTCCGAATCCTCCAGGCGTCTACCCACTGCATACTATCTAGAAAATCTGCGAATTTAGATCTAGATGAAATCAAGCCGCCCCCCCGCCCCTTGATCCCGAGGGGCCCTCCATTTATCTAAAGAGGCATCCAAGACAGCGTTGAAGTCCCCCAGGCAGATGACAGGGGTGTGGGGGAAGGAGGCAACAAATGAGGCGGCCTTTTGCAGGACATCATATGAAAACGGGGGGGGGAAACATACACAGACAATAGGAAAAAAATTACGTGAAAACAGTGTACATTCTAGGAACACGTATCTACCATGTGGATCTGTATTTACCCTGATCATCTCAAACTGTACAGTCCTCTTTATCATTACCGACACCCCTCGGGAATAGGAGGAGTGCGAGGAATGATACGCCCACCCCACCCAAGGCCTGCGGAGCGACAACAGCCTGTTCCCCTCCAAGTGGGTTTCACTTAGACAAATGATGTCCGGGCCATATTTCTTGATCCTTTTAAATACTAAGGATCGCTTAACTTTGTTGTTGATGCCCCGGACATTCCATGCCAAGATTTTTAAGGGAGGCATGTCGGCCAAGATATCAACAGGGGCACAGCACTCCTAGCAACCGCCCGTCCACCCGGCGCTCCGCTCACATAATCATGTCGTCCGCAGGCCCCAGACCCCGAGCCGAACCCCAGAAAACAATGCAACCCCACCACACCCTCTAAAGAACAAATGTATAGGCTTCGTAGGTTCAAAACATATAACAAAAAAACTGCTGAGAGGCCAACAGTGGCCACCAAACATCCCCCCACCCCGTATACCTCCCCAAACTGTGGCATACCCATATCCCTAACCAAACTTTAGCCCTGGAGATCCCAAAGCCTACGGCAACACTGTACCAGGCGTACAGTTCAAAACAACCTGTCACAATCCTGACTGTAGGTTTCATATTTGGTGATTTACCCCTGCCATCTGTCCCGGATCCTGTGTCTTTTACTCACTGAGTTAAACAGCTTGTCAGCACTATGAGTTTTCCTGAGTTCTCTGCCTGAAAGGTAATAGTTAATTAGCTCCACCTGGGGTGAGCTCCTGTGTGAGGCTGAATTCAGTAATCTGAAGTTTAGGCCTAAAAGCCAGCATCTTATGTTTTGCAGAAGTTCAGGCTTCAGGGTTCTATCGGCCTGCTAGGCCTCATTCTACATCACAGCCTAGTCTAGAGTAGTCACATGACAGTGACTGTTCACCTGAGCCAGAGTTGTCCAATCCTCTGCCAGCCTGAGACTCTCTGCATCACCTAATCCTGCTCACCAATCACCAAGGACCAGGAAGTATAAGTCAGGAGGCTGAGTTGGAAACTGGGCCAGTTCCTCGTGTCACACACAGCTCTGTGTGAGTCTTAAAGCTGAGCTTACTAAAGGTAACCTTTGTACCTAAGTTCCTGTGGAAACTGTTCCCTTGTTACCCTGTTTGGTTTACTTTTGTGTTGCCACTGATTTCACTGTTTCCATGAGTCTCAATGTAAAGGCACAGCTGTAGTGGTTTATCTTAAAGGCACAGTACTGTATTCCATAGTCTCCATTGAAAACCATAGCTGCAGTGTTTCAGTTTTACTGCTGTTGTAGTTGTGATCTCCAGAGCTCCCGTATCCCTGTGGCTTCCGTGCCTCCAAGAACCTCTGTGCCTCAGAACCTCTGTGCCTCAGAACATCTGTGCCTCAGAACCTCCGTGCCTCAGCACTTCCGTGCCTCCAAGAACCTCCGTGCCTCAGCATCTCCGTGCCTCAGCATCTCCGTGCCTCAGCACTTCCGTGCCTCCAAGAACCTCCTTGCCTCAGCACCTCCGTGCCTCAGCATCTCCGTGCCTCAGCACCTCCGTGCCTTCAAGTATCTCCGTGCTTCCAAGCACCTCCGTGCCTTCAAGTATCTCCGTGCTTCCAAGCACCTCCGTGCCTTCAAGTATCTCCGTGCTTCCAAGCACCTCCGTGCCTTCAAGTACCTCCGTGCCTTCAAGTATCTCCGTGCTTCCAAGCACCTCCGTGCCTTCAAGTATCTCCGTGCTTCCAAGCACCTCAGTGCCTCCAAGCACCTCAGTGCCTCCAGGCACTTCTGCACCTCAGTGCCTCCAAGCAACTCTGTGCCTCCAAGCACCTCAGTGCCTCCAGGCACTTCTGCACCTCAGTGCCTCCAAGCACCTTAGTACCTCCTAGCACCTTAGTACCTACTAGCACCTCAGTGCCTCCTAGCACCTCAGTGCCTCCAAAAACCCAGTGCTCACAAGCGTAGTTGGTGTCTCCAGCATCCGGTACTCCTTAGTTCTTTCCTCAGCACCTTTTCAAGTTCTGTCTTTCAGGAGACCTCCAGCATCCATACCTGCTTCCTGTCTGCCGACCAAATCCTGCATGAGGAAAACCTAGATTTGGTCATCTCTGCTGTGGTTCCTCTTCCTGGTCACCGGAAGAAACCCCGAGCCCACAACTCCTCCAAACCAGGTCAGTGAAAGTATTCATAGTCCTCCAGTCGCCCGCACAGACTTCACTAACACCGGGTTCACAAAACCTCAGTCATGACAGTAGGAACTGGCCCCATGGACCCGGCCGAAAGTGTTTGTCTGACGCAGGACCTCCTAAGCAATATTGCAGGACGCTTGGAAGGTCTGGAGTCGACTCAGCATCAATTGGCACAGTGTCTGCAGCGGAATTCTTTCTCCAGAGATTCTCTGACCTTCTGCACTAAGACTCCTGACCAACTGCAGATTTTCTACCAGATGTTATTACAGTTACAAGAACTTTTGTCTAGTATTCTTTCTGTGATGACTGATCTCTTCAGGAATACTACCAACATTGTTGATCCTGTTTTGTCCCATCCAGTCAATAGAGTCTCTCCCTCTGTGCAAGGAAAAGTTGTTCATCAGAGCTATCCACGGCCCAAGCTCTCTGAAGCTGAACGTCAGCGGCGTAGGGAACTACACCTCTGTCTTTACTGTGGAAATTCCGGTCATTTTGTTAAAGATTGCATTCTTCGTAAGCCAGGGAATGGTGACAAATCTCAGTATCACAGTGCTCATGTCTACAAGTCATCCACAGTAGCCGATCCTGCTACTGCTGACAGGGGTATCAAGATGGCTACTCTGAAAGAGACTCAAATTTATGACTGGGGTCCGGTGATTAAAAGACCTTATCCCAAGTTGGGTGTCCAGAGAAGAATGTTCCAGCCATTTAGAGTCATAGAGGAGTCCGTGTCTTCAGCCCAAGGAGGGGCGTCCGTGTCTTTAGCCCAAGGAGGGGCGTCCGTGTCTTTAGCCCAAGGAGGGGCGTCCGTGTCTTCAGCCCAAGGAGGGGCGTCCGTGTCTTCAGCCCAAGGAGGGGCGTCCGTGTCTTCAGCCCAAGGAGGGGCGTCCGTGTCTTCAGCCCAAGGAGGGGCGTCCGTGTCTTCAGCTCTAGGAGGGGCATCCGTGTCTTCAGCCCCAGTGAGGGGTTCAGAGCATCCAGACCCAGTGAGGGGTTCAGAGGGTCCAGCCCCAGAGAGTCTACAGAGTGCTGCCCAGTCAGAGAGTCTACAGAGTGCTGCCCAGTCAGAGAGTCTACAGAGTGCTGCCCAGTCAGAGAGTCTACAGAGTGCTGCCCAGCCAGAGAGTCTACAGAGTGCTGCCCAGCCCCGTGAAGTGGGGTCTCTTGCCTCAGCCCAGCCCCGTGAAGTGGGGGCTCTTGCCTCAGCCCAGCCCCGTGAAGAGGGGGCTCCTGCCGGTCCAGCAATATTCCAGGCTCCACCTGGTCAGTCCGTCCCGGTTCCATCCGGTCCAGCGATACTCCAGGACCAGCCTGGTCAGTCTCCGTTGGCTCCAGCCAATTCAAGTATCCTCAGATCCAATCCAGTCCTACTCGTCCAGCCAAAGATTTCTCAAGTTTCAGCCTCTAAGCTTTCGTCTGATGGTTTACCACCTATTTACTTTGATGGAGATTTATTGCAATATGCCGCTCTGGTTGAACAATTTCTCTCTCGGATGGAGTCTGATCCTTCAGGTGCAGTAACTCCTTCCAACGTTACTCGATATCTGTTCCTGGCATTCAGAGGAAGAGCTTTGGAGTGGGACAACATGCTTTTTGAGAGTAATGATCCGGTGTTCCATGACTTACAGACTTTTAGTAATGCTGTGGTTAAAGAATTTGGTCCTAAACCTTTGGAATCTGACTCGGTAAAAAAATCATGCTCTAAAGGGAATGCAGAAGGAAGTTTGTGCAGTCCTGCCAAAGATAATCCAAGTATCTCCTTCCGTAAGAATCCGACCATTAAGGTTGGTCATGTAGGAGTCTCTCCTAGCCCAATACTAAGTTCTCCGCCAAAGAATTCAAAGCTACAGTGCACTTCTTGGTCATTTTCAAACTGTGTATCTAAAGGAGATTCGTATTTTCCGTTAGAATTGGACTCAGACTCTGAATTTGATCCAGTTTATGATGCTACTCCTTTCCTGGGAGGTGCTGTTCCTTCCTGTTATGCTTCCACGCATGAAGAGGTTCCAGAATCACCAAAAAGCTCTACAGGTCTCTGTATGAAAGGTCCTCGTTATAGAACAAGATTTAATTTAAGCCTCAGTGGAGTGCTAGCTTCGAAAGCACAATCTTCTCGCACTACAAAACGAGGAGAGGAACCTTCTACAGTTTATTCCTCAGTCCTTTCTGATGAAGGAAATTCCAGTCTTGTCTATGATGGATGGTCTACCTGTTCAGAAGATGAAGATCAGAAAGACTTCTAAAGAATCCAGCTTAAGTTTTGTTTCTGGACCCTCCGGTTTCCACTTTTCAGAAGCTTTGTGTACAAGTTATTTATCAAGTTCCCCTAGGTTTCAAGATGGGTGTCCGGAGTCCACCCTTGAAGAGGGGGATACTGTCACAATCCTGACTGTAGGTTTCATATTTGGTGATTTACCCCTGCCATCTGTCCCGGATCCTGTGTCTTTTACTCACTGAGTTAAACAGCTTGTCAGCACTATGAGTTTTCCTGAGTTCTCTG
The DNA here is from genome assembly GCF_028390025.1 of Pseudophryne corroboree. Classification (NCBI taxonomy): domain Eukaryota; kingdom Metazoa; phylum Chordata; class Amphibia; order Anura; family Myobatrachidae; genus Pseudophryne; species Pseudophryne corroboree. Next base: position 245,741,688 of record NC_086447.1, on the reverse strand, counting down.
CTTGAAAGGTAATAGTTAATTAGCTCCACCTGGGGTGAGCTCCTGTGTGAGGCTGAATTCAGTAATCTGAAGTTTAGGCCTAAAAGCCAGCATCTTATGTTTTGCAGAAGTTCAGGCTTCAGGGTTCTATCGGCCTGCTAGGCCTCATTCTACATCACAGCCTAGTCTAGAGTAGTCACATGACAGTGACTGTTCACCTGAGCCAGAGTTGTCCAATCCTCTGCCAGCCTGAGACTCTCTGCATCACCTAATCCTGCTCACCAATCACCAAGGACCAGGAAGTATAAGTCAGGAGGCTGAGTTGGAAACTGGGCCAGTTCCTCGTGTCACACACAGCTCTGTGTGAGTCTTAAAGCTGAGCTTACTAAAGGTAACCTTTGTACCTAAGTTCCTGTGGAAACTGTTCCCTTGTTACCCTGTTTGGTTTACTTTTGTGTTGCCACTGATTTCACTGTTTCCATGAGTCTCAATGTAAAGGCACAGCTGTAGTGGTTTATCTTAAAGGCACAGTACTGTATTCCATAGTCTCCATTGAAAACCACAGCTGCAGTGTTTCAGTTTTACTGCTGTTGTAGTTGTGATCTCCAGAGCTCCCATATCCCTGTGGCTTCCGTGCCTCCAAGAACCTCTGTGCCTCCAAGAACCTCTGTGCCTCAGAACCTCTGTGCCTCAGAACCTCTGTGCCTCATAACCTCTGTGCCTCAGCATCTCCGTGCCTCAGCATCTCCGTGCCTCCAAGAACCTCCGTGCCTCCAAGAACCTCCGTGCCTCAGCACCTCCGTGCCTCAGCATCTCCGTGCCTCAGCACTTCCGTGCCTCCAAGAACCTCCGTGCCTCAGCACCTCCGTGCCTCAGCATCTCAGTGCCTCAGCACCTCCGTGCCTCAACACCTCCGTGCCTCAGCACCTCCGTGCCTTCAAGTATCTCCGTGCTTCCAAGCACCTCCGTGCCTTCAAGTATCTCCGTGCTTCCAAGCACCTCCGTGCCTTCAAGTATCTCCGTGCCTTCAAGTACCTCCGTGCCTTCAAGTACCTCCGTGCCTTCAAGTACCTCCGTGCCTTCAAGTATCTCCGTGCTTCCAAGCACCTCCGTGCCTTCAAGTATCTCCGTGCTTCCAAGCACCTCAGTGCCTCCAAGCACCTCAGTGCCTCCAGGCACTTCTGCACCTCAGTGCCTCCAAGCACCTCGGTGCCTCCAGGCACTTCTGCACCTCAGTGCCTCCAAGCACCTTAGTACCTCCTAGCACCTCAGTGCCTCCTAGCACCTCAGTGCCTCCAAGCACCTTAGTGCCTCCAAAAACCCAGTGCTCACAAGCGTAGTTGGTGTCTCCAGCATCCGGTACTCCTTAGTTCTTTCCTCAGCACCTTTTCAAGTTCTGTCTTTCAGGAGACCTCCAGCATCCATACCTTCTTCCTGTCTGCCGACCAAATCCTGCATGAGGAAAACCTAGATTTGGTCATCTCTGCTGTGGTTCCTCTTCCTGGTCACCGGAAGAAACCCCGAGCCCACAACACCTCCAAACCAGGTCAGTGAAAGTATTCACATAGTCCTCCAGTCGCCCGCACAGACTTCACTAACACCGGGTTCACAAAACCTCAGTCATGACACAACCCCAATACAAAAACCTTTATGCGTTTATACGTTTGTATCACTTCTCAGCAGAGTCCAGAACCACTAAACGGGAGGAAGCTCCCTGGACTTATACTTGCGGAATGTAGGCCCATAGAGGAGGGCGACCCGATGTCAGTCTGGAGCCAGCTGGCGGACCCCAGGAGCATATCTGTCCAACCAGGAAGCCGCTTCCCTGGGCGAGCTGAAGAACTTAGTCTCCCCGTCCGTCACCACACGCAGCCTGGAGGGAAACAGCATCGAGTAGGGTAGGTTCAGGTCGCGAAGACGTCGCTTAATGGGAAGAAACTGGGCCCGGTCTTTCTGAACGTCCGTTGCAAAGTCCGGAAATGCCGACACCCGGATTCCGTTCCGGATCAGGGGGCCCTTCACGCGTCCCAGGCGCAGGACAGAGTCCCGATCTTTGTAGTGCAGGAATTTTGCTATAAAAGTTCGTGGCGGGGCGCCTGGGGGTAAAGGCCGGAAGGGCACCCGGTGAGCCCGCTCCACTGCAAACTGGGAGGTGAAGGATTCAGCGCCATATACCTCTTTTAGCCAGGACTCCAGGAAATCTTCGGGGTGTGCCCCCTCCTCCTTTTCGGGAAGGCCCACAAATCTCACGTTATTTCTGCGGAGTCTGCCCTCCATGTCCAGGAGTTTGGTTTGCATCGTTGTGACTTGTTGTGTAACTGCAGACACCGATCGTTGTAAAGGGCCGCTGAGGTCCTCCAAGTTGGAGACCCTTGTCTCGGTTTCGCCCACCCTCTCTCGTACTCGCTGGACGTCCTGTCGCAGCAGTGATAAATCACATTGCACCTTCTCCATTTTGTCCGACAGATGTTGTTCACTGGCCGCAATGGCCTCCAAGACCTGCTGGATGGAAGGAGCAGATGGCTGTGCATTCGCCCCTGAGTCGGCCCTGGCCGAGGGATCCATTCTGGCAGGGGGGGAGGGCTTGGGGGATGACTGCGTCGACTGTGTTGCAGGCTGTCGAGCAAACTTCTCCAATTTAGCCACGGCCGCACTCTGGCCGCCCCTCACCATCGTATCAAGGCCCAGCAGTACTCAGAGTCCCGGTATTCAGTATCAAGAAGTATAGCAGTGGGTGGTGAATGCAATATCAGCAGGACGCCAGGCACTGGGATAGCTAGCTGGTATATTGAAGGGAGAAGGGGGGACCAGGGGAGTCCAGTGTTAAATATATATCCAGAGTGTGGTGGTGCAAAAGCAAAAGGCAGGGCAGCTGGGACCAGTCCAAATCTTCCAGCCCAGTGTATCCTTACACACACTGCACCCTGTAGTGAGGAGAGACACAGGAAGCTGTATGTAAAATGGCCGCCCAGCACACTGATTTTTCCCCTCCTCCCTCCCTGCACCAGCCTTCAGGGGAGCAGGATTATATATATGTGGAGCCCTGGGGGTGCAGGAGTGGGGTGCCGCTGTCCTCCGGTGCCGCTGGCCGCTGTGGCCGCCTCGGGTGCGCGATCGCGCACACGCGCCCGGCGGAGCTCCAAAACTGAGGCCGGGGATTGGGTTGCGGCCTAGGCCCGGAGTCCGGGCGGCCGCTGGCGCGAGCCGGGAGCACTTGCACGGGTCAGTGACGGTGCCTGCCGCTTCCCCAACGCCGCCAGAAAGGAGAGGAGTCCAGGGGGGACCACAAAAAGAGCCCCAGGATTGTTACAGGATCTGTGTCCAGGGAGCTCCTCGATCCTGCTTCCTAGTCCCTTGCCGCCGTGGCCACGCCCCTCGTATAGACTACATTCTTACCTGCATCGCCAGCATCTGCATCTCTTGGCAGTGTGGGTTGTGGCCTGGCTGTGCTGCGTCTCTTTCGTACTGTACAAATATGAAGAATGTCCTTATGAACATAATATAATGTTTATATGTTTATGCAAAATCCTTATTGTGATGTAAACATATGAGTAACCTGATGAGAAGTAAACAAAACTATGCTTATGCTTTTCTGTCTGACTTCATTTGGTGTGTATAGTTCAATTCTGAAACAATTACACAAAACAATCCAGACACAAAGGTACAGAATTATCAATATTATACTACTTAAAACACAAATGTGGTAGCTTAACACAACCAGAATATTGCTCTGTATTTTTAATTTTTTTGATGCTAACAAACAAACACTACCCCCAAATATATTTGCGAAATTGTAAGCATCAAAAACAAATATGCATGAAAAATCACATCAACCACACAAAGGACAACCAAGAACAACACACAATAACCATAAGTCCATTGAAAATATTTAAATAAATAAAAATTTGAAAAACACATGACTCACACTTCTTTTAAAGACACCAACAACAATTGACTTTTGTATTAAAACACCATAAAAAGCCAAAGGCCACCTGCTAAATTGACAATACAAAGGCTAAAAACATAACTATTTGTGATTAAAACTACATCACCAACACATTAGAAGAATAAACCAACTTACAATCACAATTAGCTAGAATACATTTCAGACAACTAAGGACAAAGCACAGATGTTTAAATTATAAATAAACCAAAAAATAAAACTCACCATCCTGCCTTGGGCGATCCGAATCCCGGACATGAGTCGCACCAACCACTTCTGGCGGAATCAGAGTACGCACAGGCTCCTCCCAATCCCGATATGACGCTCAGAAGGGGTGTCCACCCCCTGTTTGGCGGGCTGATTTAGCCTCCTTAGACATCTTAGCCTTGACACGGCGCTTGATGTCGTAGAATTGCTTACCACACGTGTCCTTGGTCCTCCTCACCACACCCTCACTATTAACAGCCGCAACGACCTTCCCCCACAGAACAGTCTTCCTGCGTGACAACACCTTAGCAGCATCATAGCCAACCAACTGTCGATGATGCCTCATCAGCTCCCGCACCAAAGCCATATTCTCAGCGTAGCTGAATTTAACATTGCGGCCCGTATTTGTAGTGGTGCGTGGCTGCGGAGCCACAGCACCATCACTGTCAGTATTACTGAAGGCCGCAGCAGCAACCTCCCCCTCCTCCTCACTAACCTCCACCTCACTCACCTCCTCCCTCTCACTCACCTCCTCCACCTCACTCACCTCTGACTGGGACATAATTAGGACAAACAACAAATAACACTGAGAAAAATAAACAGTAAACACACTCCTCCACTACCACTACACACCAAAGACACACACACACACACACACACACACACTCACAAACAATGACAATAGACGTGGAAAAAAAACAATGACAAAAAAATAGACAGACCTTTAAATAACTACACAACAAGTATGACAAGACTACTTACACACACAGTACAGCACTCAACAATCGACAAAAACCTCCTCAAATCCTCCACAAACTCCAAAAAAAACACCAACTCCGAACACACCTTCCTCTCACCTCTCCACTATCTAAACCCACGAGGTGCGGAGGGTTGGGGGCGTTTTTATAGTAATGTGCACAGACACTCCTCCATCACGAATCAAACCAATCACGGACGAGTGACAAAAACGAAACTTAGGAAAAAAACGCGTCCGTGAACGGACAAACACTGCCGTAACCAAAATGTGATGCAGTCGTAAAAAAAACCTCATAACACGGCCGCAAAACCAATAAATCGGCCGCATTCTACCTCACAAAACCACGAATGACATCGACATCGGAAAACACGAAAAATACAAATACGACAGCTTAGTAAATGAGGCGTAACAAATTCAAAAAGTTGCAAATTTACACATTCAATGTCATTCGTGATGAATCTCACTCCAAATCGGTACAAATACGAATTTTAGTAAATATACCCCACAGTCTTTCCTTTAAACTTCTGGACCGCTCCTCAGGTGTTAAACGAAACTTGTTTACCTGCATGGGTTCGTCAGCAGTAATAGGTGGAGACTGTACAGGAGGCATAACTCGGTGCTTGCGAAGATCACCTCGTTCACAGGCTCGCTCGCGTAAACGTAGATCCAACTTGACACATAGAGAGATTAGGGCTTCCAGTTGTTCTGGTAGATCTCGGGTAGTCAACTCGTCCTTTATGCGGTCAGACAGACCATGCCAGAAGGCGGCAACCAATGCCTGGTTGTTCCACTTCACCTCTGATGTCAATGTCTGGAACTGAATGACGTACTGACCCACAGTACGTGTTCCCTGGCGGATCTGAAGGAGGTCTGAAGAAGCAGAGGTCGTACGCCCTGGTTCATCAAAGATGCGTCGGAATGCGGCAACAAACTGTATTATTATTCAGTAGTGCATCTGCTCGCTCCCACAGCGGAGAGACCCAATTCAGAGCAGAACCAGCTAACAGAGAGACAATATATGCAACCTTTGCTGTGGGTGTTGGAAAGTTCTGTGGTTGCAATTCAAAGTGGACTTCGCATTGATTCAAAAATCCACAACACATTTTAGGATTACCATCGAATTTACTTGGTGTAGGAAGGTGGATGCGAGACATTGGAACAGAAGCAACTGGAGAGCTAGAAACTATGGAACTAGGAACAGGAGCAGTAACTGATGAGGACACTGGAGGAGCTGAAGTTGGAAATGATTGTTGCAGAGTATCTAAGCGAGAAGACATTTCTTGCAGGAATTGTATAATCTGCTGCTGCGCAGCCTCTTGACCATCTAGTCGTGACACTAAGCCTTGGAGTGTCCCTGACCCCACACTCTGACCACCGTCCGGGTCCATGGGCCTCGGACAAACTGTCAGGTCTCTGGTTTTGTCTGTCCCCGGCGGGGGTGCTAGTGGGTCAGTGTTGGGGCGATGTACAAAGCGGGGAGGCAATATGAAAGTCCTGCGCATAAGCGCTGATGTTTATTAATGCAAAGCAGATGGTATAATACTGAATACACTGAAACCGGTAATGTGGAAAACAATGACAGGTAACTGAATCCAAACAACTTAAAAGTCTCTTGCAGCAGGATGTAAAATAACTTGATACTGAATGCAGGTGAAATAACAGAACTCCAATATATATTAGAAACTCACAGTCTCTGTAAAGCATAAGTCCATATAGCCACACTTAGGCTAAAGCAGGAGACAGTCTCTAAGCAAGTAGATGTTATTACTGCTGAGTTGCACAGATGGTATGCTGACAATTAGTGCACAGGTAAGGTAATGAGAAAGTACACCTGAGGAGAGTCACTTACTGCTGATGGGTTTGAAGCTGGATGTAGCTGAAGTCCGGAGTAACAGGAGAGCTGTAGAGATGGTAACTGGAACTATGAAGATAACCATAAGGAACGCTGGAAACAGGAACACAGGAACTGGGAGAACTAGACACAGGGTATGTGACTCGTTGTCCGAGGCGATGTGAGTGAGCCCCGGACCAGAACTTATACCCCTTGCTCTGCAGTGATTGGTCACAAGGGCCTGGTTGGAAACACAGCGCTGGATTGGATGCCGGGATCAGCTGAGTGCAGGTGTCATGGCAGCATCCATACAGGCCAGATGCCGGCACACAGCAGAACACATACGCAGGACCAGACTCAGGGGCACTCAGCGACACGGGAGATGACGCTCGCGGTCAGCGCATCCATGCAGCCGCGACTGGGGCCATGGCCTCCGGAGGCCTGCACACCAGCGCGTTGGTAAGTGAGACGCAGCTGACCGCCGATTCCTGGCACTCCACAATGTCATCAAAGTCCTTGGATGTTGTAAAGGCTCTAGAAATCTATGTGAAGAGGACTGCTCATCACAGAAAATTGGACTCTCTGTCCTGCATGATCCCAAGAAACTTGGGTGTCCTGCTTCTAAGCAGACGATCTCTCCCTGGATCAGGTTCACTATCCAGCATGCGTATTCTACGGCAGGATTGCAATGTCCTAAGTCTGTTAAGGCCCCCTCTACTCGTAAGGTGGGCTCTTCTTGGGCGGCTGCCCGGGGTGTCTCGGCTTTACAGCTTTGCCGAGCGGCTATTTGGTCGGGGTCGAACACGTTTGCAAAGTTCTACAAGTTTGATACCTTGGCCGCTGAGGACCTGAAGTTTGGTGAATCAGTTCTGCAGTAGCCTCCGCGCTCTCCCTCCCATTCTGGGAGCTTTGGTACATCCCCATGGTACTAATGTGGACCTCGGGATCCTCTAGGACGTAAGAAATTAGGATTTTAATTACCTACCGGTAAATCCTTTTCTCGTAGTCCGTAGAGGATGCTTGGCGCCTGCTCAGCGCTTCGTGATCCTGCAGTGGTTACTTTGTTCAGTACTGCTTAGTTTTTGGTTTAGTACTGTTTTGTTACTTGGTTGAGTAATATTATTCAGCCGTTGCCGATGTTTCAAGCTAGCTTGGTTTGCCTTTTATGTGTGAGCTGGTGTGAATCTCGCCAATATCTGTTTAAAATCCTTCTCTCTAAGTTGTCCGTCTCCTCAGGCACAGTTTCTAGACTGAGCCTGGTAGGAGGGGCATAGAGGGAGGAGCCAGCCCACACTCTCAAACTCATAAAGTGCCAGTGGCTCCTAGTTGACCCGTCTATACCCCATGGTACTAATGTGGATCCCAGCATCCTCTACGGACTACGAGAAAAGGATTTACTGGTAGGTAATTAAAATCCTATTTATTCCTTTCTTTCATCTTACAGAACATCTCATCAGAGGTGAGAATTTGTGAATAAATGCACACTAATGACATAATTTATGAAAATGACATGTCAGAATGGCAAAAGTAGTTAATACTTTTCATGGCCACTATGTAAATAATACATACATAGATAAATCATTTCAGGCCTCCCCTTTCCACACATAAAACATATGTGCTTGGCACTACAAGATCTAAATTCAATAAGGCATTTTTAAAAAAAAAACCTAACACACCACTATAACAAAAATGCCTAAAAAATTCATGTTGTGTATAATGTTGGCATGGCAGCTGTCCACAAGATGGCAGCAGCTAACGAGACAAAACAACCAAGACACTACATGAGATTAAAATACACATTATAATGCCTCCAGGATTCTGGGCCGTCAGGGTGCAGGGGGGCACAAAATGGGGGCGTGCCCGACTGGGGAGGGGGGTGGCTCCACTGGCGTCGCAATTGGGGGCAGGCGTTCCCTTACACTTCACTTATGGGGCTGTGTCAGAGTAGTCCACATCAGTGATGGCAGCATGCATGCTGGGCTTCCCCCAAGCACCTCCTGTCCAGTGAATAAATGCTATGCGCACGGCATCTATGCACGTGGTGGAGGCACGGCAGGCTGTTTTAGCAGGGCGCCGCAGAAAGGGAAGGGTGCATTTTGCCCTTTAAAAATCGGGCAGGGCGCATTATGGCCAGAAAGGAAACTAACATCTTCATTGTTCTGGAAGAGGGTGCAGTTGCATATGCATTGTTGGATATTTATTTTACACCATTCTAAAAGCAGTTAAAATAATCCTATTGATGCCGTACTACCACATGTCAATACATGATCAGATTCTAGAGGGCCACATGGGACGGTGTTGGCATGGCCACTGAGCACAGCATACCATTTAGGGAGCACCAAGGTAGGCGTTCTACCCCAGCAGCTGAGTTTCTAGTAGTTTTCATTTTATTGTCTCCTCTCACTGCAGATTTTGCAGTAAACTGCCTGGAGGTGAGTTTATATAGCTAGAGGGGCCATGGGCCAGTGTTGGAGTACTCCTCTTGTCATGGACATTATGTCTTCTAAGGGCTTCTTGTCCAAGGCCTCCCAAAAGTAGAAGGGTCCTTTGGTGCTTATTGTTCTTCAGTGGAACTTCCTAATGATCGTGCCTGATCTCCTGTTTCCTTTTGCCAGTATTGTCAGGGTAATGTGCACAGCTCAGAGTTTTACATTACTAATCTACTGTGGATTGCATCAATGAGGCTGATAGCAGCAGGGGTTGTAGAACCAGCAAAAATGTAGACTGTTTTTGTTTGTTTGTTTGTTTGTTTTTTTCATTTATAACATGGCAGCCTTTTTGCTGTTATACCACTGAATAGTTTATATTATGTGATACAATCTCCCCATGAATGGTGGCTTTTAGGATATAACCAGGCCCGGCGCTACCCGTCAGCAAAGGTATGCAAAGCAGGAAGGCGCCATGCAAGAGAGGCGCTCTCCCTGCTCTGCATCCCTGCTGCTGCGCCTGTCCCCTGTTTCAAGTTTTTCACTATTTTTAATTTGTAGCTGTAGTATTATAAGGGTTAAGTAGAGTTGGGCCACAACATTGACACTTAAAAATCAACAAAGTGGTCACTTACATTTAATTTAGCACTTTTTTAACACTCTTAATATATATTTTTTAAACTTTTATTAATACTACACCTTTTTCTTTTCTTTTTTTTCTTAACACCTTTCACCTGTGTAACACTGTGGGGGTAATTCCAAGTTGATCGCAGCAGGATTTTTTTTTTGCAGTTGGGCGAAACCATGTGCACTGCAGGGGAGGCAGATTTAACATGTGCAGAGAGAGTTAGATTTGGGTGGGGTGTGTTCAATCTGCAATCTAAATTGCAGTGTAAAAATAAAGCAGACAGTATTTACCCTGCACAGAAACAAAATAACCCAACCAAATCTAAGTCTTTCTGCACATGTTATAGCTGTCCCCCCTGCAGTGCACATGGTTTTGCCCAACTGCCTAAAAAATTCCTGCTGCGATCAACTTGGAATTACCCCCTTTGTATTTCCACTCTTGTGTTTCCCTTTTTCCCCCAATATTATAACCCAGGCATGTCCAAACTGCGGCCCTCCAGCTGTTGAAAAACTACACATCCCAGCATGCCCTGACACAGCTTTAGCATTCTCTGACAGCAAAACTGTGTCAGGGCATGCTGGGATATGTCGTTTCACAACAGCTGGAGGGCCGCAGTTTGAACATGCCTTTTATAACCTTAATGCTGGGTACACACTGGTAGATATATCTACAGACGGACCAAGCAGTGTGTTGAGCACACACACTGCCCTATCCGTCGGGACTGATGTCACGAACTGCAGTTCAGCTGTTAGTCACCGTCGGCACACAGCATGATGTGCCAATTTATCGTTAGTTATATTGGCCGTCAGTTGTGCTGCAGGGCCGACGCAATATGTCTGTGAATGACAGCGTTCACAGACATATCGCTCGTACACACTGGCCGATGGACCTGCGATATATCAGCCGGTCAATAGTGTGTACGCACCTTAAGACTCAAAGCCAAAATCTAGATGTTTACAAAAGACCTAATTACCATAACGCTAAGTCCTAATATATAAAGAGGGCCCTTGTATTCACAACTTTTTTTCAATATCCTGACAGTTTGCTATCAATAAAAAAAGACAACTGAGTGTTATGATTGAATTGCTTTTATTTTTATTTGATTTTATTGAATGCAGGAGACTGTGGGGATATTTCATAAACAATTATCTCATAAAAGCTGAAAATTGTGGAGATGGAGGCACTGTAAGTTTGTTTAAGAAAAAAAAAGAGAGAAATATTTCTTCTTCAGGTTACATAACCCTTCAACATGTCGGAGGGTATGTAATCTGGAGAAGAAATATTTATCTTTTTTTGCCAGAAAACATCTCTATCACATTTTACAGCATTTATGAGATAAATATGTTTCTTAAATATCCCCGTGAGCTTACTTCTTGTATGTAGATGGTGGGGCAAGTCCATGCGGCTGTACACTGGTGGCATGTCCACCCAATGCAGTGGTGGCAGGATCACCCGGTGTGGTGGTGGCAGGACAACCCTGTGCTCTGGTGGCAGGACGACCCGGTGTGGTGGTGGCAGGACCACCCAGTGCGGTGGTGGCAGGATGACCTGGTGCGGAGGTGGCAGGTTCAAACTGCGTGGTGGTGGCAGTTTCAGTTTGCATGGTGGTAGCTTCAAACTGCGTGGTGGTGGTAAATTCAAACTGATTGGTGGTAAGTTCAAACTGTGTGGAGGTGGTAAGTTCAAACTGATTGGTGGTAAGTTCAAACTGCGTGGTGGTGGCAAGTTCAAACTGCGTGGTGGTGGCAGGTTCAAACTGCACGATGGTGCCAGGTCCACATGGTGCGGTGGTGGCAGGTACAAACTGCGTGGTGGTGGCAGGTTCAAAGCGCGCGGTTGTGCCATGTTCAAATTTAGGGAGCACCAAGACGCTCCACCACAGTAGCTGTCTCCTCTCACTGCTGTTATGGCAGTAAACTGCCTGGAGGTGAGCTTTTACAGCTACAGGAGCAATGGGCCAGTGACATCACAATGACATCACGATGCAGTACAGATACAGACAATGGACTACAGATTACAGGCAAAAAAAAGTTTAGGAAATATATATTCCTGCAGTACTAAAACCCAATACATACAGGGAAAGCTACGTACATTGGCGAGACAGACAGAAATAAACATTAACGCTCAGGAGTGGCCCAGCCAAAAGCCCAAACCTCAATTAAATTGAGAACCTGGAAAATGTGTAAATCGATTGCATCCATGCTCCCTATTTTAGACCTTCATGAAAAAAGAATAGTGCAAAGAGGAATAGCAGCGGCCAGATGTGAAAATAATTATTATTCCTTTCTTTCATATTACAGAACATCTCATCAGAGGTGAGAATTTGTGAATAAATGCACACTAATGACATCATTTCTGAAAATGACATGTCAAAATGGCAAATGTAGTTAATACTTTTTATGGCCACTATGTAAATAATACATACATAGATAAATCATTTCAGGCCTTCACTTTCCACACATAAAACATATGTGCTTGGCACTACAAGATCTAAATTCAATAAGGCATTTAAAAAAAAAACCCTAACACACCACTTTAACAAAAATCCCTCAAAAATTCATGTTGTGTATAATGTTGGCATGGCAGCTGTCCACAAGATGGCAGCAGCTAACGAGACAAAACAACCAAGGCACTACATGAGATTAAACAATACATTATAATCCCTCCAGGATTCTGGGCCGTCAGGGTGCAGGAGGGCACAAAATGGGGGCGTGCCCGGCCGGGGAGGGGGGTGGCCCCACTGGCGTCTCAATTGGGGGCAGGCATTCCCTTACACGTCACTTATGGGGCTGTGCCAGAGTAGTCCGCATCAGTGATGGCAGCATGCGTGCTGGGCTTCCCCTAAGCACCTCCTGTCCAGTGAATAGATGCTGTGTGCACGGCATCTATGCACGTGGTGGAGGCACGGCAGGCTGTTTTAGCAGGGCGCCGCAGAAAGGGAAGGGTGCATTATGCCCTTTAAAAATCGGGCAGGGCGCATTATGGCCAGAAAGGAAACTAACATCTTCATTGTTCTGGAAGAGGGTGCAGTTGCATATGCATTGTTGGATATTTATTTTACACCATTCTAAAGGCAGTTAAAATTAGAGATGAGCGGGTTCGGTTCCTCGGAATCCGAACCCGCCCGAACTTCGGCTTTTTTTACACGGATCCGAGCGACTCGGATCTTCCCGCCTTGCTCGGTTAACCCGAGCGCGCCCGAACGTCATCATGACGCTGTCGGATTCTCGCGAGGCTCGGATTCTATCGCGAGACTCGGATTCTATATAAGGAGCCGCGCGTCGCCGCCATTTTCACACGTGCATTGAGATTGATAGGGAGAGGACGTGGCTGGCGTCCTCTCCATTTAGATTAGAAGAGAGAGAGTGAGATTGAGACAGAGACACTTGATTTACTGGAGTTTAGGAGTACTAGAGAGTGCAGAGTTTACTAGTGACTGACCACTGACCAGTGACCACCAGTGCAGTTTTATTTAATATAATCCGTTCTCTGCCTGAAAAAAACTATACACAGTGACTCAGTCACATACCATATCTGTGCTCAGCCCAGTGTGCTGCATCATCTATGTATAATATCTGACTGTGCTCACACAGCTTAATTGTGGGGGAGACTGGGGAGCAGTTATAGGTTATAGCAGGAGCCAGGAGTACATATTATTAAAATTAAACAGTGCACACTTTTGCTGCAGGAGTGCCACTGCCAGTGTGACTGACCAGTGACCTGACCACACTGACCACCAGTATAGTATACTATATTGTGATTGCCTGAAAAAGTTAAACACTCGTCGTGTGACTTGTGTGGTGTTTTTTTATTCTATAAAAAACTCATTCTGCTGACAGACAGTGTCCAGCAGGTCCGTCATTATATAATATATACCTGTCCGGCTGCAGTAGTGATATATATATATTTTTTATATCATTATTTATCATCCAGTCGCAGCAGACACAGTACGGTAGTTCACGGCTGTAGCTACCTCTGTGTCGGCACTCGGCAGTCCATCCATAATTGTATACCACCTACCCGTGGTTTTTTTTTCTTTCTTCTTTATACATACTACATCTCATTATCATCCAGTCTATATTAGCAGCAGACACAGTACAGTACGGTAGTCCACGGCTGTAGCTACCTCTGTGTCGGCACTCGGCAGTCCATCCATAATTGTATACCACCTACCCGTGTTTTTTTTTTCTTCTTTATACATACTACATCTCATTATCATCCAGTCTATATTAGCAGCAGACACAGTACAGTACGGTAGTCCACGGCTGTAGCTACCTCTGTGTCGGCACTCGGCAGTCCATCCATAATTGTATACCACCTACCCGTGGTTTTTTTTTCTTTCTTCTTTATACATACTACATCTCATTATCAACCAGTCTATATTAGCAGCAGACACAGTACAGTACGGTAGTCCACGGCTGTAGCTACCTCTGTGTCGGCACTTGGCAGTCCGTCCATAATTGTATACCACCTACCCGTGGTTTTTTTTTCTTTCTTCTTTATACATACTACATCTCATTATCATCCAGTCTATATTAGCAGCAGACACAGTACAGTACGGTAGTCCACGGCTGTAGCTACCTCTGTGTCGGCACTCGGCAGTCCATCCATAATTGTATACCACCTACCCGTGGTTTTTTTTTCCTTCTTTATACATACTACATCTCATTATCATCCAGTCTATATTAGCAGCAGACACAGTACAGTACGGTAGTCCACGGCTGTAGCTACCTCTGTGTCGGCACTCGGCAGTCCATCCATAATTGTATACCACCTACCCGTGGTTTTTTTTCTTTCTTCTTTATACATACTACATCTCATTATCAACCAGTCTATATTAGCAGCAGACACAGTACAGTACGGTAGTCCACGGCTGTAGCTACCTCTGTGTCGGCACTCGGCAGTCCGTCCATAATTGTATACCACCTACCCGTGGTTTTTTTTTCTTTCTTCTTTATACATACTACATCTCATTATCATCCAGTCTATATTAGCAGCAGACACAGTACAGTACGGTAGTCCACGGCTGTAGCTACCTCTGTGTCGGCACTCGGCAGTCCATCCATAATTGTATACCACCTACCCGTGGTTTTTTTTCTCTTCTTTATACATACTACATCTCATTATCATCCAGTCTATATTAGCAGCAGACACAGTACAGTATGGTAGTCCACGGCTGTAGCTACCTCTGTGTCGGCACTCGGCAGTCCATCCATAATTGTATACCACCTACCCGTGGTTTTTTTTTCTTTCTTCTTTATACATACTACATCTCATTATCATCCAGTCTATATTAGCAGCAGACACAGTACAGTACGGTAGTCCACGGCTGTAGCTACCTCTGTGTCGGCACTCGGCAGTCCGTCCATAATTGTATACCACCTACCCGTGGTTTTTTTTTCTTTCTTCTTTATACATACTACATCTCATTATCATCCAGTCTATATTAGCAGCAGACACAGTACAGTACGGTAGTCCACGGCTGTAGCTACCTCTGTGTCGGCACTCGGCAGTCCATCCATAATTGTATACCACCTACCCGTGGTTTTTTTTTTCTTCTTTATACATACTACATCTCATTATCATCCAGTCTATATTAGCAGCAGACACAGTACAGTATGGTAGTCCACGGCTGTAGCTACCTCTGTGTCGGCACTTGGCAGTCCATCCATAATTGTATACCACCTACCCGTGGTTTTTTTTCTTTCTTCTTTATACATACTACATCTCATTATCATCCAGTCTATATTAGCAGCAGACACAGTACAGTACGGTAGTCCACGGCTGTAGCTACCTCTGTGTCGGCACTCGGCAGTCCGTCCATAATTGTATACCACCTACCCGTGGTTTTTTTTTCTTTCTTCTTTATACATACATACTACATCTCTTTATCAACCAGTCTATATTAGCAGCAGACACAGTACAGTACGGTAGTCCACGGCTGTAGCTACCTCTGTGTCGGCACTCGGCAGTCCATCCATAATTGTATACTAGTATACATCCATCTCCATTGTTTACCTGAGGTGCCTTTTAGTTGTGCCTATGAAAATATGGAGAACAAAAATGTTGAGGTTCCAAAATTAGGGAAAGATCAAGATCCACTTCCACCTCGTGCTGAAGCTGCTGCCACTAGTCATGGCCGAGACGATGAAATGCCAGCAACGTCGTCTGCCAAGGCCGATGCCCAATGTCATAGTACAGAGCATGTCAAATCTAAAACACCAAATATCTGTAAAAAAAGGACTCCAAAACCTAAAATAAAATTGTCGGAGGAGAAGCGTAAACTTGCCAATATGCCATTTACCACACGGAGTGGCAAGGAACGGCTGAGGCCCTGGCCTATGTTCATGGCTAGTGGTTCAGCTTCACATGAGGATGGAAGCACTCAGCCTCTCGCTAGAAAAATGAAAAGACTCAAGCTGGAAAAAGAACAGCAAAGAACTGTGCGTTCTTCGAAATCCCAAATCCACAAGGAGAGTCCAATTGTGTCGGTTGCGATGCCTGACCTTCCCAACACTGGACGTGAAGAGCATGCGCCTTCCACCATTTGCACGCCCCCTGCAAGTGCTGGAAGGAGCACCCGCAGTCCAGTTCCTGATAGTCAGATTGAAGATGTCAGTGTTGAAGTACACCAGGATGAGGAGGATATGGGTGTTGCTGGCGCTGGGGAGGAAATTGACCAGGAGGATTCTGATGGTGAGGTGGTTTGTTTAAGTCAGGCACCCGGGGAGACACCTGTTGTCCGTGGGAGGAATATGGCCGTTGACATGCCTGGTGAAAATACCAAAAAAATCAGCTCTTCGGTGTGGAAGTATTTCACCAGAAATGCAGACAACATTTGTCAAGCCGTGTGTTCCCTTTGTCAAGCTGTAATAAGTAGGGGTAAGGACGTTAACCACCTCGGAACATCCTCCCTTATACGTCACCTGCAGCGCATTCATAATAAGTCAGTGACAAGTTCAAAAACTTTGGCCGACAGCGGAAGCAGTCCACTGACCAGTAAATCCCTTCCTCTTGTAGCCAAGCTCACGCAAACCACCCCACCAACTCCCTCAGTGTCAATTTCCTCCTTCCCCAGGAATGCCAATAGTCCTGCAGGCCATGTCACTGGCAATTCTGATGATTCCTCTCCTGCCTGGGATTCCTCCGATGCATCCTTGCGTGTAACGCCTACTGCTGCTGGCGCTGCTGTTGTTGCTGCTGGGAGTCGATGGTCATCCCAGAGGGGAAGTCGTAAGCCCACTTGTACTACTTCCAGTAAGCAATTGACTGTTCAACAGTCCTTTGCGAGGAAGATGAAATATCACAGCAGTCATCCTACTGCAAAGCGGATAACTGAGGCCTTGGCATCCTGGGTGGTGAGAAACGTGGTTCCGGTATCCATCATTACTGCAGAGCCAACTAGAGACTTGTTGGAGGTACTGTGTCCCCGGTACCAAATACCATCTAGGTTCCATTTCTCTAGGCAGGCGATACCGAAAATGTACACAGACCTCAGAAAAAGAGTCACCAGTGTCCTAAAAAATGCAGCTTTACCCAATGTCCACTTAACCACGGACATGTGGACAAGTGGAGCAGGGCAGGGTCAGGACTATATGACTGTGACAGCCCACTGGGTAGATGTATGGACTCCCGCCGCAAGAACAGCAGCGGCGGCACCAGTAGCAGCATCTCGCAAACGCCAACTCTTTCCTAGGCAGGCTACGCTTTGTATCACCGGTTTCCAGAATACGCACACAGCTGAAAACCTCTTACGGCAACTGAGGAAGATCATCGCGGAATGGCTTACCCCAATTGGACTCTCCTGTGGATTTGTGGCATCGGACAACGCCAGCAATATTGTGTGTGCATTAAATATGGGCAAATTCCAGTACGTCCCATGTTTTGCACATACCTTGAATTTGGTGGTGCAGAATTTTTTAAAAAAACGACAGGGGCGTGCAAGAGATGCTGTCGGTGGCTAGAAGAATTGCGGGACACTTTCGGCGTACAGGCACCACGTACAGAAGACTGGAGCACCACCAAAAACTACTGAACCTGCCCTGCCATCATCTGAAGCAAGAAGTGGTAACGAGGTGGAATTCAACCCTCTATATGCTTCAGAGGTTGGAGGAGCAGCAAAAGGCCATTCAAGCCTATACAATTGAGCACGATATAGGAGGTGGAATGCACCTGTCTCAAGCGCAGTGGAGAATGATTTCAACGTTGTGCAAGGTTCTGATGCCCTTTGAACTTGCCACACGTGAAGTCAGTTCAGACACTGCCAGCCTGAGTCAGGTCATTCCCCTCATCAGGCTTTTGCAGAAGAAGCTGGAGACATTGAAGGAGGAGCTAACACGGAGCGATTCCGCTAGGCATGTGGGACTTGTGGATGGAGCCCTTAATTCGCTTAACAAGGATTCACGGGTGGTCAATCTGTTGAAATCAGAGCACTACATTTTGGCCACCATGCTCGATCCTAGATTTAAAGCCTACCTTGGATCTCTCTTTCCGGCAGACACAAGTCTGCTGGGGTTGAAAGACCAGCTGGTGAGAAAATTGTCAAGTCAAGCGGAACGCGACCTGTCAACATCTCCTCCTTCACATTCTCCCGCAACTGGGGGTGCGAGGAAAAGGCTCAGAATTCCGAGCCCACCCGCTGGCGGTGATGCAGGGCAGTCTGGAGCGACTGCTGATGCTGACATCTGGTCCGGACTGAAGGACCTGACAACGATTACGGACATGTCGTCTACTGTCACTGCATATGATTCTCTCAACATTGAAAGAATGGTGGAGGATTATATGAGTGACCGCATCCAAGTAGGCACGTCACACAGTCCGTACTTATACTGGCAGGAAAAAGAGGCAATTTGGAGGCCCTTGCACAAACTGGCTTTATTCTACCTAAGTTGCCCTCCCACAAGTGTGTACTCCGAAAGAGTGTTTAGTGCCGCCGCTCACCTTGTCAGCAATCGGCGTACGAGGTTACATCCAGAAAATGTGGAGAAGATGATGTTCATTAAAATGAATTATGGCCCTCATTCCGAGTTGATCGGTCGCAAGGCGAATTTAGCAGAGTTACACACGCTATGCCGCCGCCTACTGGGAGTGAATCTTAGCTTCTTAAAATTCCGACCGATGTATTCGCAATATTGCGATTACTAACTACTTAGCAGTTTCAGAGTAGCTCCAGACTTACTCTGCCTGTGCGATCAGTTCAGTGCTTGTCGTTCCTGGTTGACGTCACAAACACACCCAGCGTTCGCCCAGGCACTCCCACCGTTTCTCCGGCCACTCCTGCGTTTTTTCCGGAAACGGTAGCGTTTTCAGCCACACGCCCCTGAAACGCCGTGTTTCCGCCCAGTAACACCCATTTCCTGTCAATCACATTACGATCGCCGGAGCGAAGAAAAAGCCGTGAGTAAAAATACTTTCTTCATAGTAAAGTTACTTGGCGCAGTCGCAGTGCGAACTTTGCGCATGCGTACTAAGCGGATTTTCACTGCGATGCGATGAAAAAGAACGAGCGAACAACTCGGAATGAGGGCCTATAATCAATTCCTCCGCGGAGACATTGACCAGCAGCAATTGCCTCCACAAAGTACACAGGGAGCTGAGATGGTGGATTCCAGTGGGGACGAATTGATAATCTGTGAGGAGGGGGATGTACACGGTGATATATCGGAGGATGATGATGAGGTGGACATCTTGCCTCTGTAGAGCCAGTTTGTGCAAGGAGAGATTAATTGCTTCTTTTTTGGGGGTGGTCCAAACCAACCCGTCATATCAGTCACAGTCGTGTGGCAGACCCTGTCACTGAAATTATGGGTTGGTTAAAGTGTGCATGTCCTGTTTTGTTTATACAGCATAAGGGTGGGTGGGAGGGCCCAAGGACAATTCCATCTTGCACCTCTTTTTTCTTTTATTTTTCTTTGCGTCATGTGCTGTTTGGGGAGGGTTTTTTGGAAGGGCCATCCTGCGTGACACTGCAGTGCCACTCCTAGATGGGCCCGGTGTTTGTGTCGGCCACTAGGGTCGCTTATCTTACTCACACAGTCAGCTACCTCATTGCGCCTCTTTTTTTCTTTGCGTCATGTGCTGTTTGGGGAGGGTTTTTTGGAAGGGACATCCTGCGTGACACTGCAGTGCCACTCCTAGATGGGCCCGGTGTTTGTGTCGGCCACTAGGGTCGCTTATCTTACTCACACAGTCAGCTACCTCATTGCGCCTCTTTTTTTCTTTGCGTCATGTGCTGTTTGGGGAGGGTTTTTTGGAAGGGACATCCTGCGTGACACTGCAGTGCCACTCCTAGATGGGCCCGGTGTTTGTGTCGGCCACTAGGGTCGCTTATCTTACTCACACAGCTACCTCATTGCGCCTCTTTTTTTCTTTGCGTCATGTGCTGTTTGGGGAGGGTTTTTTGGAAGGGACATCCTGCGTGACACTGCAGTGCCACTCCTAGATGGGCCCGGTGTTTGTGTCGGCCACTAGGGTCGCTTATCTTACTCACACAGCGACCTCGGTGCAAATTTTAGGACTAAAAATAATATTGTGAGGTGTGAGGTATTCAGAATAGACTGAAAATGAGTGGAAATTATGGTTTTTGAGGTTAATAATACTTTGGGATCAAAATGACCCCCAAATTCTATGATTTAAGCTGTTTTTTAGGGTTTTTTGAAAAAAACACCCGAATCCAAAACACACCCGAATCCGACAAAAAAAAATTCAGTGAGGTTTTGCCAAAATGCGGTCGAACCCAAAACACGGCCGCGGAACCGAACCCAAAACCAAAACACAAAACCCGAAAAATTTCCGGCGCTCATCTCTAGTTAAAATAATCCTATTGATGCCGTACTACCACATGTCAATACATGATCAGATTCTAGAGGGCCACATGGGATGGTGATGGCATGGCCACTGAGCACAGCATACCATTTAGGGAGCACCAAGGTAGGCGTTCTACCCCAGCAGCTGAGTTTCTAGTAGTTTTCATTTTATTGTCTCCTCTTACTGCATATATTGCAGTAAACTGCCTGGAGGTGAGTTTATATAGCTAGAGGGGCCATGGGCCAGTGTTGGAGTACTCCTCTTGTCATGGACATTATGTCTACTAAGGGCTTCTTGTCCAAGGCCTCCCAAAAGTAGAAGGGTCCTTTGGTGCTTATTGTTCTTCACTGGAACTTCGTAATGATCCTGCCTGATCGTGCCTGATCTCCCGTTTCTTTTTGCCAGTATTGTCAGAGTAATGTTCACAGGGGGTCATTCCGAATTGTTCGCTCGCAAGCTGCTTTTAGCAGCTTTGCACACGCTAAGCCGCCGCCTACTGGGAGTGAATCTTAGCTTTTTAAAATTGCGAACGAAAGATTAGCAGAATTGCGAATAGACACTTCTTAGCAGTTTCTGAGTAGCTCCAGACTTACTCGGCATCTGCGATCAGTTCAGTCAGTTTCGTTCCTGGTTTGACGTCACAAACACACCCAGCGTTCGCCCAGACACTCCTCCGTTTCTCCAGCCACTCCCGCGTTTTTCCCAGAAACGGTAGCATTTTTTCGCACACACCCATAAAACGGCCTGTTTCCGCCCAGAAACACCCACTTCCTGTCAATCACATTACGATCACCAGAACGAAGAAAAAAACCTTGTAATGCCGTGAGTAAAATACCTAACTGCATAGCAAATTTACTTGGCGCAGTCGCACTGCGGGCATTGCGCATGCGCATTAGCGACTAATCGCTCCGTTGCGAGAAAAAAATACAGAGCGAACAACTCGGAATGACCCCCACAGCTCAGAGTTTTACATTACTAATCTGCTGTGGATTGCATCACTGAGGCTCAGTGGCATAAGTTCACCCCAGTCGCCCGTAGGCATGATAAATGTTGGTGCCCCCCTACATATATACACACACACACCATATGTAGCTATCCGGCATTCAGGGTAAACAGTAGCAGCGTGCTCAGGTGCTTTTCCCAATAGTAATATAGATACACAAGCAAAGTGAACGGCACTCCAAGTCAGTCATCACTATAAAATAGACATCAGCATACCTTTATAGCACAACCACAGTACTCCCTCCCCCACCAGCGGGTCCCAATGGAGATGCTTTGGTGCAGTGGTGTGCCAGCACGGCACTCCAGAATTTAATTCAAAGCTTTTTTATAGAAAAGTAATAAATGGTACAAGCATAATATATTTGTTATGTAGCTCACAGTCTTTGTGGAATCCTCAACATTGGACTAGCTCTCTCTCCTCAGTCCTGATGACGGGGTCCGCAAACGTTGGCATTAATGAGGATTCCACAAAGACTGTGAGCTACATAACAAATATATTATGCTTGTACCATTTATTAATTTTCTATAAAAAAAAAAAGCTATGAATTAAATCCTGCAGTGCCGTGCTTTCAGCCAGCTCATGCAGCTGCCTGTACTGGATCTATGCAATTACAGTAAAGGCACCCAGGTAGAAGTCATTCTATATCTCAGAGTGCCGGATTTCTTGGACATATATATATATATATATATATATATATATATATACGTAGCAAGGGTACCGGCACTCCGTCTCCAGGCTGTATAGGTGCCTCGGTGCCTCCAATGCAGTGCTGGGCAGCAAGGCAATATAGTGTAGAGGAGAAAAGTGGCACTCGAACGGACTTCTTACTTCACATAAACAGAATGGGCGCCGCACGCTACAATGGGTTAACGTTTCAGTTTTATTTTACAAAACTTTCGTCTGACGAAAGTTTTGTAAAATAAAACTGAAACGTTAACCCATTGTGGCGTGCGGCGCCCATTCTGTTTATGTGAAGTAAGAAGTCCGTTCGAGTGCCACTTTTCTCCTCTACACTATATATATATATATATATAAAACACACAAACGCCTTTCACTTAAAACCACACACACGCGCCTCTCTCACACAAACGCTTCTTTCACTTAAAAACACATAAACGCCTATTTCAATTAAAAACACACTTCTTTCACTTAAAAACACACAAACGCCTATTTCAATTAAAAACACACAAACACCTCTGTCACTTAAACACAAACGCGCGCCTCTCACACATGCCTCTTTCTCAAAGACACATACACGCCTCCTTCACTTAAAAACACACAAATGCCTTACACACACACACACACACACACACACACACACACACACACACACACACACACACACGAATCTTTCACTTAAAAACACACAGCTCTCACAAGCTTCCTTCACTTAAACACACACACACACTTCACTTACACACACACATACACCTCCCTTACACACATGCCTCTCACTTACAAAAGCCTCCTTCACTTAAACACACACACCTCGCTTAAACACACACATCACTTAAAAACATGCACACACAAAACAGAGCTGCCAACATTTATTAAATACCCCCCAGCATCCCCCCTCCCACTACTAACACCCCCTAGTGCAGCTTGAGGCAAGTGCTGCCAGTGCCTACCTGCTGCTAGCCCAACGGAGGAACAGAGATCTTCACTGAGGGAGGAGATGCGCTCTGTCTGGAGCTCCTCCTAGCTGCAGCCAGAGTCTGCTCTGTATATACAACGAGGAGGCAGCTTCCGTGTCACTGGCACAGCTCCTCCGCAGCGAACGATTTAGGCTGCAGAAGAAAATGGAGATGTGCCCCCTGGAGGTCAGGAGCCCGGCGGCAGCCGACTCCACTGCCTCCCACAGTTCCGCCACTGCTGAGGCTGATAGCAGCAGGGATTGTAGAACCAGCAAAAATGTAGACTTTGTTTGTTTTTTTCATTTATAACATGGCAGCCTTTTTGCTGATATACCACTAAATAGTTTATATTATGTGATACAATCTCCCCATGAATGGTGGCTTTTAGGATATAACCAGGCCCGGCGCTACCCGTCAGCAAAGGTATGCAAAGCAGGAAGGTGCCATGCTAGAGAGGCGCTCTCCCTGCTCTGCATCCCTGCTGCTGCGCCTGTCCCCTGTTTCAAGTATTTGACTATATTTAATTTGTAGCTGTAGGTTTATAAGGGTTAAATAGAGTTGGGCCACAACATTGACACTTAAAAACCAACAAAGTGGTCACTTACATTTAATTTAGCACTTTTTTTAACACTCTTAATATATATTTTTTAAACTTTTATTAATACTACACTTTTCTTTTTTTCTTAACACCTTTCACCTGTGTAACACTTTGTATTTCCACTCTTGTGTTTCCCTTTTCCCCCCAATATTATAACCCAGGCATGTCCAAACTGCGGCCCTCCAGCTGTTGAAAAACTACACATCCCAGCATGCCCTGACACAGCTTTAGCATTCTCTGACAGCAAAACTGTGACAGGGCATGCTGGGATATGTAGTTTCACAACAGCTGGAGGACCGCAGTTTGGACATGTCTGTTATAACCTTAATGCTGGGTACACACTGGTAGATATATCTGCAGATCAATTGATCTGCAGATATATCTACAGATGGACCAAGCAGTATGTTGAGCATACACACTGCCCTATCCGTCGGGACTGATGTCACGAACTGGGTGGGCGTTTACATTCGCCCGCCCATTTCAGCTGTTAGTCACCGCCGGCACACAGCATGATGTGCCAATATATCGTTAGTTATATCGTCCGTCAGTTGTGCTGCAGGGCCGACGCAATATGTCTGTGAACGACGGCGTTCACAAACATATCACTCATTCACACTGGCCGATGGACCTGCGATATATCGGCCGTTCGATAGTGTGTACGCACCTTAAGACTCAAAGCCAAAATCTAGATGTTTACAAAAGACCTAATTACCATAACGCTAAGTCCTAGTATATAAAGAGGGCCCTTGTATTCACAACTTTTTTTCAATATCCTGACAGTTTGCTATCAATAAAAAAAGACAACTGAGTGTTATGATTTAATTGCTTTTCTTTTTATTTGATTTTATTGAATGCAGGAGACTGGGGATATTTCATAAACAATTATCTCATAAAAGCTGAAAATTGTGGAGATGGAGGCACTGTAAGTTTGTTTAAGAAAAAAAAAAAAAGAGAAATATTTCTTCTTCAGGTTACATAACCCTTCAACATGTCGGAGGGTATGTAATCTGGAGAAGAAATATTTATCTTTTTTTGCCAGAAAACATCTCAATCACATTTTACAGCATTTATGAGATAAATATGTTTCTTAAATATCCCCGTGAGCTATCATCGTCTTACTTCTTGTATGTAGGTGGTGGGGGCAGGTCCATGCGGCTGTACACTGGCGGCATGTCCACCCGGTGTGGTGGTGGCAGGACAACCCTTTGCGGTGGTGGCAGGACGACCCGGTGAGGTGGTGGCAGGACCACCCAGTGCGGTGGTGGCAGGACCACCCGGTGCGGACGTGGCAGGTTTAAACTGCGTGGTGGTGGCAGGTTCAGTTTGCATGGTGGTAGCTTCAAACTGTATGGTGATGGTAAGTTCAAAATGAGTGGTGGTAAGTTCAAAATGAGTGGTGGTAAGTTCAGACTGGTGGTGGTGGCAATATAAACTGCGTGGTGGTGGCAGGTTCAAACTGCGCGATGTTGCCAGGTCCACGTGGTGCGGTGATGGCAGGTACATATAAATAAACAATACATACATACATACAATGAATAAATGCACACTAATGACATAATTTATGAAAATGGCATGTCAACATGGCAAAAGTAGTTAATACTTTTTATGGCCACTATGTAAATAATACATACATAGATAAATCATTTCAGGCCTCCCCTTTCCACACATAAAACATATGTGCTTGGCACTATAAAATCTAAATTCAATAACGCATTTAAAAAAAAAAAAACCTAACACACCACTATAACAAAAAAATCTCAAAAATTCATGTTGTGTATAATGTTGGCATGGCAGCTGTCCACAAGATGGCAGCAGCTAACGAGACAAAACAACCAAGACACTACATGAGATTAAACAACACATTATAATGCCGTGAAAAAAATTCTGATATTCTAGGGCGCCGTGATTCAAAAAAGTTTGGAAACCACTGGACTACAGATTACAGGCAAAAAAAGTTTAGGAAATATATATTCATGCAGTACTAAAACAAAATACATACAGGGAAAGCTACGTACATTGGAGAGACAGACAGAAATAAACATTAACGTTCAGGAGTGGCCCAGCCAAAAGCCCAAACCTCAATTAAATAGAGAACCTGAAAAATGTGTAAATCGATTGCATCCATGCTCCCTATTTTAGTACTTCATGAAAAAAGAATAGTGCAAAGAGGAATAGCAGTGGGCAGATGTGAAAAGAATTATTATTCCTTTCTTTCATATTACAGAACATCTCATCAGAGGTGAGAATTTGTGAATAAATGCACACTAATGACATCATTTCTGAAAATGACATGTCAAAATGGCAAAAGTAATTAATACTTTATATGGCCACTATGTAAATAATACATACATAGATAAATCATTTCAGGCCTCCACTTTCCACACATAAAACATATGTGCTTGGCACTGCAAGATCTAAATTCAATAAGGCATTTAAAAAAAACCCTAACACACCACTTTAACAAAAATCCCTCAAAAATTCATGTTGTGTATAATGTTGGCATGGCAGCTGTCCACAAGATAGCAGCAGCTAATGAGACAAAACAACCAAGGCACTACATGAGATTAAACAATACATTATAATCTCTCCAGGATTCTGGGCCGTCAGGGTGCAGGGGGGCACAAAATGGGGGCGTGCCCGGCCAGGGAGGGGGGGTTGCCCCACTGGTGTTGCATTTGGCGGCACGCGTGCCCTTACACGTCACTTATGAGGGTGTGCCAGAGTAGTTCGCATCAGTGATGGCAGCTTGCCGCTTCCCCCAAGCACCTCCTGTCCTGTTAATAGATGCTATGCGCACGGCATCTATGCAACGGTGGAGGCACGGCAGGCTGTTTTAGCAGGGTGCTGCAGAAAAGGAAGGGTGCATTTTGCCCTTTAAAAATCAGACAGGGCGTGTTATGGGCAGAAAGGAAACTAACATCTTCCTTGTTCTGGAAGAGGGTGCAGTTGCATATGCATTGTTGGATATTTATTTTACACCATTCTAAAAATACAATGTTCAATTTCTAGAGGGCCACATGGCACGGTGATGGCATGGCGCTACATGTAAGCAACGGGATGCAAAGCAGGTATGCGTCATGCTTGAGAGGCGCTCTCCCTGCTCTGCATCCCTGCTGCTGCGCCTGTCCTGTTTCAAGCACCAGCTGCTTGAAGCCTCTAGTTCTCACCTGACAGCAGCAGCGTTCGGCAGAAAAGGGTGCAGAGCTTCACTGGACTGAGGGGGAAGAGCTTCACGGGACTGAGGAAGATGAGCTACAATGGACCAGGGTGCAAAGGAGGACACATTTCTACAGATCCGGCCAGCCAAATGGTAAGTGTAGGGAGAGTGAGTTAGAAAGTGTATCTATGTGTGCAGTGTTCGCAAATATGCGCTGGAGCCAGCGGAGGAAGCAGTTTGCGGGGATCATGATCGGGGAAGATGCCAGCGGTAGGTGGCAGGACAGCAGTTGCCTGGGGGCACTGGCGCACGCAGGGGAAGTGGGGTGTGTGCTGCTGCGCCGATAGTTTCTTTCTCCAGATACAGCCGCAGTACTGCACTCGGGGCTTCAGTCAGGGATTGTGGCCGTGGGTAGCCATGGAGGTTCCGGGAAGCTGCTACAGCGCAAACTGTATCTCCTTACAGCGCACAAGCTGACTTACTGCACTCCTCAGCTCTGCTCCGGACACAAGGTGAGAGTGCGGGGCTGGTGAGTGAAGCGGGTGAGTGGCTGGGCTTGATCTGGGGGGTTCCCACGATGTCTGGGGACGACAAATGGGGTCTGAGGTGGTGGCTGCAATGTGTAAGTGCTCTACCTGGTGCAATGTGTATAAAGTGCTCTACTTGGTGCAATGTGTATAACGTGCTCTGCCTGGCACAATGTGTATAACGTGCTCTACCTGGCGCAATGTGTATAAAGTGCTCTACCTGGTGCAATGTGTATAATGTGCTCTGCCTTGTGCAATGTGTATGAAGTGCTCTATCTGGTGCAATGTGTATAACATGCACTGTCTGGCGCAATGTGTATAATGTGCTTTACCTGGTGCAATGTGTGTAAGTGCTCTACCTGGCGCAAAGTGTAGAACGTGTTCTATATGGCCCAATATGTATAACGTGCTCTACCTGGCGCAGTGTGTATAGGAGGTTCTACCTGATGCAATGTGTATAAGCGGCACTACTGTGTGGTGTAAAGTAAATTGGTACTATTATGTGGCCATGCCCCTAAAGTTTTGCTGCGTGCCTCCGGTGCGCACGGTCCATGCTTTGAAAATAGGAGGGGGAGCACCAATTCACTTTATGCCAAAAGGCACCAAAATGTCTAGTTACAGCTCTGGTGCAGTGTCCTGCATGCTACACAGCCCAGCAGCATTGTCACCCCATCCTCCCCCTTGCAGCACTTTTGTAGTGTCCAAATCAAGTGTGTTTTTATATTTGAATCATTAATAAGACTAATAAGAACCTTCATTCCGATGGGACCCATAAAAGGACAGGTAGGACCCCAATTTTTAAAAGACCCACTTTTTTTTCCGTCTCAGCGCGATCACTGGTGTGTGTGTGTCTGTGTGTGTAAGGGGAGGCATAATGTGTATATGAACAAAGAAAGAAGAGAGTGGTCCACCAGCGCTGTTTGTATATAACTCCGTACAAGTATTCTTCTGTCTGAAATGTCCTGAACACTCAATAAAGCAGAAAAGGCAGGGAAATTGATCAGACACCAGAGAATGGTATTAATCTTTTTAAGGTTTAACCCTTGAATTTGTCTAACTCACCTAAGGTCAGTGACTTGCATACACAAAAAGGTATCTTTCAATTTTTGCTTTATCCTTACATTAGACAACACGATGGTCATATGATAACACATACTAGAATACATCTACAAATGAGCAGCACGGAGGGCGGAGCTTGGAGCAACATGGAGTAGGTAGCACAGCCTGCAAGCTCCCGCACAACATCCTATATTTATCCGCTATACGCCTGATGCTGCCTGATTTAAAGTGCTCACACATCGCCCTGAGTGCTAGAGACTCTCCTGACACACTGTCTCCCACCTACGGATCGGTGCTGCTGCCGTGGAACGTTGCTCCCTGCCCAGGGTACCCCGACGCTGCTCCCGGCGGCCATCTTGCCAGTGCGGTACGGGACATCTGCCTTGCACTCACCCCTGTGCTGCCTGACCGCTCGTCTCCGCCGTCCGGCCGCAGCGCCTGTGACACAGCCGGCTGCCCTTCCTCCTCCGCTACCGATCCTCGTGACTCATCGGGACGTCTGCCGTACCTGGCGTCCGTCCTGTGCTGCCTGACCGCTCGTCTCTGCCCTCCGGCCGCGGCACCTGTGAAGCCGCCGGCTGCCGATCCCCTCGATACATCGGGACCGGCGCTGCTTTCCTGCCACGTGGTGCCTGAGGGGAACGGCTCTCTGCTGCTGTGTTTCCGAGCAGCCTGCCTCCTGTTCCTTCACTGCACCTCGCCAGTACTTGTGTCCACCTGAAGCTCACAGTGCTCATATTGTACAAGCCAGCTGAGATTCCTGCAATAAGATCCTCTTATGATATATGCTGGACCTTACTCTCCTGGTACCTGGGATCACTTACTCATCAATCCAGGATTATTACAGTCATAAGCTGCGTGGGGTATAGTGTCGTCTGGTACATATTGTGCGCACTGACCCATCTGGCCCTCCTTGTTGGCACCTACACTGGTGCTGCATTTATTTGTCTTCCATACTGGGTGCTGCTGCTGCTCCTCCTTACTTGTCACCCTGCCTGGCTCTACACATATCCTGCACTAATCTTGTATTCTATATTGGGCGCTACAATGGGGAAAACAGGTGCGGCTGCAAAGCTGCAAAAATATGCAAGGGACTCCTCCTCTTCCCAATCCACCTCCTCTGCAACCCGCGACCCCCCTTCGCAGCACTCCGAGGGTGATGATTTAGCCCCGACAGACTCAGCACACTCTACGCAGAAAATAATACAGGCAATTGCCGCCTCTGAGCAACGTGTCTCCGATAAAATTGAGCGTGTTCAGATAGATGTCTCTTTCCTTCGCCAGGATCTCCAAAAGATTCGTGAAAGGGTGAGTGAGTCGGAACATCGTATTTCGGACCTAGAGGACACCACCTCTCCGCTCAAAACCAGGGTGGATGACCTGTCCACACAACTGTCGTCGGCACATGCCAAATTATCCGATATAGAGGGCAGGCTTCGCCGGAATAACGTTCGCCTGGTCGGGCTGCCCGAGAGGGCGGAGGGAACGGCTCCGGAGAAATTCTTGGAGGACTGGCTGATTAAGCTGTTTACGCGTGAAGCCTTTAGCCCGCAATTCGCGGTGGAAAGGGCGCACCGTCTCCCATCTCATCCTCCTCCACCTGGCGCTCCTGCTCGGACGTTTATTGCCCGTCTTCTTCATTTTAAGGATAGAGACACTATACTTCGTCTGGCTCGGCTCCAAGGCCCGCTGCTGTTTGACAATCACACAGTCTCAGTCTTCCCGGACTTTGCTCTCGAGGTTCAGAAGTCCCGTGCCCAGTTCTCTCTTGTCAAGCGTAAACTCAGGGATCGGAACATCCAATACTCAATGTTGTTTCCGGCACGTCTGAGGGTTATATTTAATGACACCACGCACTTCTTCTCTAACCCGGGGGATGTGGAGACCTGGCTGGAGCGGAGGCCTCCGGCTCCCGAATGAACTTGCATTGAATATACATTCTTGGCGTGTGGAAATTATTTCAGCGTGAACCCTATGGTTCCTATTGTCTCTGCCCTTGTGGGATGATGAGTGTCGTCTACTTGTTTACTTGCCATTCTACTGTAGCATCAGGCTGCTACTTTCTGTTAAGTTGTATGTGCGGGAGTCCCTTGCTGTAGATAGCTTAGGGTTTAGTTTAATTTAGTTTTGTTAGGGTGTAGGTATGACACTAGGTTGTTTATTGGTCATACAGGGTGGGTGCGGGATGGGATGTTTCATTGTTGTTGTTACTTTCCTTTTCTTTACTCTTTCCTCTCTTTTTTTTCTCTCTGCAACTGATCATGGTGCTCTAACGCTATGGAAATGTATGGCTTTTCAGATGTCACATTTGGAGTGTGCTCGGCCTCGGCCTCCCGGCCCTGATCGGGTTTTCTATGTTAGGGAGTATGGTTTTATTATAATACGATTCACTGAGTACCCTATCTCACACGCTATACCTTTTCCGTCTCCCACGATTTATCTCCTTGTGCCCATGCAAAGCGATCTACGGTATGGGTTCTAACACAGACGCCATGGGGAGGGACACGATTAGACTGATGGGATGGAATGTCCGTGGTTTAAATGATAAAATTAAACGCTCTCTTGTCCTGAAACAACTTCAAAAGTACAGAGTTGACATAGCATGTCTCTCTGAGACTCATCTGTATGGTAGTAGGGTCATGGCCATTAAGAGGCCATGGGTTGGATGGGCCTACCACTCCACGTTCTCCTCCAGTGCCAGAGGGGTGTCGATATTGGTTAAAAAATCGGTACATTTTCACCTGGAGCATAGCAGTGTGGACCCTCAGGGTCGTTATGTTTTTTTACGTGCCGTCATACATCACGCACTGTATCATATCATGGCTATATACATCCCCCCTCCCTATAACAGTGAAGTTTTACGCAGGGCAGCTGACTTTATAGCCCAGTCCCCTGATACACCGGTTATTAGTGTGGGTGACTTCAACAACGTCATGGACCTGTCTATTGATCGCTGGCGGGAATCTCGCGACTCCACCTCTCTCCCCCCTGCCCCGACCCCTTTTGCAAGAATTGTTGCTGAACTTGGCTGGATGGATGTCTGGAGAATGCGAAACCCTACTATGGCGCATTATTCCTGTCATTCCGCTACCCACAACACACTGTCACGGATAGACTTGTGCCTTATTTCCCCGACATTATCGCCTAGAATTTCTGAACTAACATATTTGTCTAGGGGTATATCGGACCACTCACCGGTTTTACTAGAACTGTCTATGACGCACGATAGGGGCAGCAGTCAGTGGAAATTGCACCCATTTTGGTTGAATTTAATGGGAGAGGGCTCCGACCTTATCTCGGACTGGAAAGACTTCCTTGATTACAACCCCCCAGACTCCTCCCCCACTGTCCGACATGATGCATATAAAGCATATATTAGAGGTACCTTTATCAAACGAATAGCGGGCATCAAGTCGTTTAACAGGAGGGAGGAAGCGAGACTTGAACAGACTTGCCGTGATTTGGAATCTGTATATATAGAATCACATTCCCGGTCGGATCGGGAGGCGTGGCTACACGCACAGGGAGAGTGGGCCGATTACCTCTTTGATAAATCCAAGCGCAGGCTGCTGTTTTCCAGTCACAGGCAGTATTTTCAGGCGGAGTTGGGGGGCAGTTGCCTGGCTTTCTTGGCCAGGGATGAATCCCATTCCCGCACTGTTCAATGTATTGCCGATGGGGATGGCGGTCTTTGCTACTCGGGGAAAGACATAGCTGGGGTATTTAAAATCTTTTATTCCAAACTGTACTCGTCAGGAGTTTCCCATTCCGATGAGCAGCTGCACTCCTACCTCTCGCGGGTAAATTTACCCAAATTGTCGCAGGAGGCGCTTGAAACACTTGAGGCTCCTTTCACCCTAGAGGAGGTGGAGTGCGCTGTGTCGTCACTCCCTTCTTCCAAGGCACCTGGTGGGGATGGTCTCCCAGTGGAGATTTATAAAAAATTTAACTCCCACTTCAGTCCCTATTTATTAGAACTATTTAATACCTTGTTTGAATCTGGTGAACTCCCCCCGTCCATGTCTGAGGCCACTATTATAGTATTGCCCAAACCGGGGAAGGATCCCAAGGCTCCCGAATCCTACCGCCCTATTTCACTGCTGTCTACTGATGTTAAAATTCTTGCAAAGATGCTTGCCATTCGTCTGAACGCGGTCATCGGTTCTATTATACATCAGGACCAGACGGGCTTCATGCCGGGGAGGTCCACTATGCAAAACCTGCGAAAACTGTTCTATCACTTGCAGGGGGATTGCTTGCTGGGTTCGGGGGCAGTGGTGGTGTCTCTCGACGCCGCCAAGGCCTTCAACTCGGTTGAGTGGTCCTACCTGTGGCAGGTGCTGCATGGGTTTGGCTTGGGCCCTGTGTTCATCGGGTGGGTTCGGTTATTATACTCCTCTCCAGTGGCCCGTGTCTCTGTTAATGGGTATACCTCGTCCTCATTTTCTCTGGCCAGGGGCACGCGTCAGGGTTGCCCGCTGTCCCCGGCCCTGTTTGCACTGGCTATAGAGCCACTGGCTTGTATGATACGGGACAACCCGGATATTCAGGGATTGGCGGCCGGCTCCACGGTGGATAAGATCTCACTGTATGCCGACGATATGTTACTGTTCCTGAGGGACTCAGATGTCTCTCTCCGGTCTATGCTCCACACAATTAATGAATTTGGGGAATACTCTGGCCTATGTATAAATTGGGACAAATCCTTTATTTTTCCCATTTCAGGACATATCCCGGAGAGGGTATGCACGTCACATTCCCTGCAATGGACTCTGAAATTTAAATACCTGGGTGTTTGGGTCACGGGGCCAGCGTCAGAATACGCCAGATGGAACATAGACCCTATTACAGCCCTTTTTAAACGTAAAATCCACACATGGAAGGCACTGCCACTGACAGTATTGGGACGCATCAATCTCTTTAAGATGTCCATCCAGCCTAAATACCTATATGTCCTGCAACACTCCCCCATTTACCTCCCTAAAAAAATATTTGCTAACATTGACAGTCTCATATCTTCCTTTATCTGGGGTCATAAACCGGCTAGGATAGCTATAAAAAAACTTTGTAGGACCAAACTCACTGGGGGGGCGGGCCTGCCTAACCTCAGGCTGTACTATCTAGCGGCACAGCTGGTGCACCTCTCCGGCTGGGTCACAGGAATGGGTGGCCCGACCTTACAGGGACACTTGACAGACTGGGTTGGACCCTACTTCACCCCCCTCCTTTTCTTGCTTTCGGGAATGTCAGTGACTGGTCTTCCTCCTATCCTGCGACAGGCTCTTCTGGTCTGGAAGCAAGTGCACAACCTTTATGACTGGTCCGACCTAGAAACAGACTCGCCCTTATGGTTTAACAGTTCTTATATGGAACTTCAGAAGCTGTCGATAGACAATATTTGGATAAAAAGCGGGGTGATCTCCCTGGGACAACTATATGTGGATGGTTATCTTAAATCATTCGCGCAACTACAGGTTGATTTTGAGCTCCCAAACACAGCCCTATTTAGATACTTCCAATTAAGACATGCCATACAGACCCAGTTCAAAACGGCCCCTTCCATCTCCCCTTCTCCAGTTAAACTTATGCTACAACGCTTGCCCTCCGCAGGCAAAATCTCTACAATATATGCCTCACTAAACAATAGAACCCTACCTGCCTCTTTAGACCCGCTTAGGCTGAACTGGGAAGATGATATAGGCCCCTTGTCAGACGAGCAATGGTTACAAATACTGGGCTCCGCCAGGTCTACCACTCCTTGCATCAGATATCAACAGGTACATCTCTTTATCCTGCACAGGGTTTACCGAACCCCTTTACTTCTCCAACGAGCTGGTTTAAGGCCTGACGCTCTGTGCCCCAAATGTCGGATGGCAGATGCTGGTTTCTGGCATCTGTTATGGAACTGTCCGAAAATCTATGAATTTTGGACTCGGGTTTGGTCTGACATATTAACTACTGACCCATCTCTTCCCCAAATTAACCCCAGGACCTGCCTCTTTGGGGTGGACCTGGAAGAAACCCACTCGTTGCTCACATATCAGTATGTCCTGTGTCTGACCACGCTTGCCAAGGTTATCATTGCACGCTCCTGGTTTGCAGAGACCCCTCCCAGAGCATCGGAATGGAGAGCCCTGGTGACCTTGGTCATAGGGCATGAAAGGCTTATGTACTTATCCCGCAACTCTGTATCCAGGTTTCATCGTAAGTGGGATAGATGGACTCTGGCACGGCCGGGTGCGGAACTGACGGAGCCCGATGATAGGCGGAGAATGTAGACACACACAACCCTATATTTGTGAAGGTGACCTCCCCTCTACTCACGTATACTAAACAGGCAATAACGATAATGTCTTAGTGACCAGACCGAGCGCTCCGAGCACTATCCACCCCTTTCAAGCACCACAAGCTTTATGTTTTATTTTATACTGAAAATCAATGTAACACCTATTGACCAGCACAATGCATTGTATTGTAAAGTTGCATGTTTTGAACTGTTGTCTTCTTTCTTTTCTTTCTTTTATTGCTTTTCTCTCTTTTGTTTCATTTATGTAACCAAATGAAAAACTTCAATAAAAACTTACTTGATTAAAAAAAAACAAATGAGCAGCACAGCTAAAGATACCTTTTGGTGAACATAGGGTCTGTGATGAGTGTGTTTTCATATGACCATCAAGAGTGGTGTCTGATCAAGTTCCCCGTCTTTTCTGCTTTATTGAGTGTTCAGGACAGAATAATACTTGTACGGAGTTATGTACAAACAGCTCTGATGGACCACTCTCTTCTTTCTTTGTTCATAAGCCTTGCCGAGATTTGGTACCCTCGTGAGTTGGAATTCAGCAGCAGTTTGTGTGGTCCAATTTTACACCTATCTGTATATTTGTTAAAGTCTATAATGTGTATATGTGGCACTTCTGTGGGCATTATATGTTAGCGGCACTATTACTGGGGGCAGTGCCAGCAGTACCCGCTCAGCAAAGGGATGCAGAGCAGGGAGACGTGGGCTACAGAGGTGCTCTCCCTGCCACTGCGCTGGTCAGTCAAACTGTGTGACAAGCACCGGCAGCGTGAATTCTGAAGCGCTCAGCTCTTCAGTCTCGAGTACTTCATCCCTCTCTGTTCTTCCCCGCTGATACAGGATGACAATATGGTGGATCTGTGATTAGTAAGCGAGTCTATGGGGGAGATTCAAATGTTTGAAAAATCAGTTGGGAGTCTGGTTTTTCCTATCTAATAGACAGGAAAAAACAGACGCCCAACCGACTTTTCAAACATTTGAATCTCCCCCTGAGGACCACATTACTGAGCGTCTGCATCCTCAGACAGATCATACATCAAACACATTTCTTTTGTATGTGCAAAATATCAAATACCAAACACGTGCAGCAGCAGCCTCAAGTCAGCTTCTATAACCCTGGATGTCAGAGCACTGCTTGGGATAATATATGCTCATTAGTAGCCGGCTACTTGTGGGTCAGGGTAGGTGCAATCTCGGCCTGAATCACAGTTACATTACAGACATGTAGAGGACTTAGTGAAGTAGTGAATGATGGTCTGTCCCGGAACTAAGCCGCTGTAAATCTTTGTGTCTGTCGGATGCTGGAACAGACCAGGTCATTATCAGAAGTATGCACATATATGGAAATATGCTACTGGTGAGTCACACTGTATTAAATTATGGTGACAGCAGTCATTGTCCCATCTCTGTCTCTTCCTATTTGTGTAAATCCTTCCCAAACCCAACACCAACTGGACAAGATATCTGAATAATAACTGAGATTTGCTTTGTTGCATAGATGTCACACCTGTCCAGGTGACCCTGACATGACACTTCTAACACTTTTGTCACCTGCATGCTCCACGCGAATGGTATAACAGTCTCTAGATTTATACATAGGCTGGTGTTATATAGATGGATCTCCCACTGCACAATATTTACACAGCCAGTGGTAGTGTCTCAGTGAGGGTCTAACCAACTGACTATGAGCAAAGTGTCTGAGTACAGTAGAGAAGAGTGACAGGCGCCATGATTACAGTCGAGAAATGTGACAGAAGGAGACACAAGAGGCGCACAATGGAAAACAGTAGCTGTAGCCGGCCAGGTCAGTAGCTAATGAGGCGAGAGGGGTTAGTAGGAAAAGTACTATCTGGGATGGCAAAACCGCAGTAAGGGGGGCACACGGGGAACATGCATTGTCACTTTGTGCATGACCCACTGTCCTTCGTCCCATATATATGGCCCACTGTCACTGTGTATGCCCCTCTGTCACCCCACATATAGGATTCTCTCTAACCCCATGTATATGTGTCACTGTCACACCATGTATGTCCCTCTGTAACTCCAGGTATATGTGCAACTGTCACCCTGTGTATGTCCCTCTGTCATCCTGTGTATATGACCCTGTCACCCCATGTATATGTGCAACTGTCACCCTTTGTATGCCCCTCTACCACCCCTTTTTCTAGTGCCACTAGCCTCCCCCATTCCCCTATCATGGTGCTTCCCCTGATTTCTTCTGGGTCTGCCTGTGTCAAGCTGTATGACAGACTGGCATCAGCGGCAGAATAAATAAGATTTTACTTACCGGTAAATCTATTTTTTGTAGTCCGTAGTGGATGCTGGGGACTCCGTAAGGACCATGGGGAATAGACGGGCTCCGCAGGAGACAGGGCACTTTAAGAAAGAATTAGGAATACTGGTGTGCACTGGCTCCTCCCTCTATGTCCCTCCTCCAGACCTCAGTTAAGGAAACTGTGCCCGGAAGAGCTGACAGTACAAGGAAAGGATTTTGGAATCCAGGGTAAGACTTATACCAGCCACACCAATCACACCGTATAACTCGTGAGAAACTTACCCAGTTAACAGTATGAACAACAACAGAGCATCAGATAACCCTGATGCAACCATAACATAACCCTTATTTAAGCAATAACTATATACAAGTATTGCAGAAGAAGTCCGCACTTGGGACGGGCGCCCAGCATCCACTACGGACTACGAGAAATAGATTTACCGGTAAGTAAAATCTTATTTTCTCTAACGTCCTAGTGGATGCTGGGGACTCCGTAAGGACCATGGGGATTATACCAAAGCTCCCAAACGGGCGGGAGAGTGCGGATGACTCTGCAGCACCGAATGAGCAAACACAAGGTCCTCCTCAGCCAGGGTATCAAACTTGTAGAACTTTGCAAAAGTGTTTGAACCTGACCAAGTAGCCGCTCGGCAAAGCTGTAATGCCGAGACCCCTCGGGCAGCCGCCCAAGAAGAGCCCACCTTCCTTGTGGAATGGGCTTTTACTGATTTTGGAGGCGGCAATCCAGCCGCAGAATGAGCCTGCTGAATCGTGTTACAGATCCAGCGAGCAATAGTTTGCTTTGAAGCAGGAGCACCCAGCTTGTTGGATGCATACAGGATAAACAGCGACTCAGTTTTCCTGACTCCAGCCATTCTGGCTACATAAACCTTCAAAGCCCTGACTACATCTAGTAACTTGGCATCCTCCAAGTCACGAGTAGCCGCAGGCACCACAATAGGTTGGTTCAAATGAAAAGATGACACCACTTTTGGCAGAAATTGCGGACGAGTCCGTAATTCTGCCCTGTCCATATGGAAAACCAGATAGGGGCTTTTATGTGACAAAGCCGCCAATTCTGACACACGCCTAGCCGAAGCTAAGGCCAATAGCATGACCACCTTCCACGTGAGATATTTTAACTCCACGGTTTTAAGTGGCTCAAACCAGTGTGATTTCAGGAAACTCAACACCACGTTAAGATCCCAAGGTGCCACTGGTGGCACAAAAGGGGGCTGAATATGCAGCACTCCCTTTACAAACGTCTGAACTTCAGGAAGAGAAGCCAGTTCCTTTTGAAAGAAAATGGATAGGGCTGAAATCTAGACCTTAATGGACCCCAATTTTAAGCCCAAAGTCACTCCCGACTGTAGGAAGTGAAGGAAACGGCCCAGCTGGAATTCCTCTGTAGGGGCATTCCTGGCCTCACACCAAGCAACATATTTTCGCCATATACGGTGATAATGCTTAGCCGTCACGTCCTTCCTAGCCTTTATTAGCGTAGGAATAACCTCATCCGGAATGCCTTTTTCTGCTAGGATCCGGCGTTCAACCGCCATGCCGTCAAACGCAGCCGCGGTAAGTCTTGGAACAGACAGGGCCCCTGTTGCAACAGATCCTGTCTGAGAGGCAGAGGCCATGGGTCCTCTGTGAGCATTTCTTGCAGTTCCGGATACCAAGTCCTTCTTGGCCAATCCGGAACAATGAGTATTGTTCTCACTCCTCTCTTTCTTGCGATTCTCAGCACCTTGGGTATGAGAGGAAGAGGAGGAAACACATAAACCGACTGGAACACCCACAGTGTCACTAGTGCGTCCACAGCTATCGCCTGAGGGTCTCTTGACCTGGCGCAATACATTTGTAGCTTTTTGTTGAGGCGGGATGTCATCATGTCCACCTGTGGCAGTTCCCAACGACTTGCAATCTTCGTGAAGACTTCTTGATGAAGTCCCCACTCTCCCGGGTGGAGGTCGTGCCTGCTGAGGAAGTCTGCTTCCCAGTTGTCCACTCCCGGAATGAACACTGCTGACAGTGCTTTTACGTGATTCTCCGCCCAGCGAAGAATTCTGGTGGCCTCCGCCATCGCCACCCTGCTCCTTGTGCCGCCTTGGCGGTTTACATGAGCCACTGCTGTGATGTTGTCTGACTGAATCAGCACCGGTTGGTTGCGAAGCAGAGGCTCCGCTTGACTTAGGGCGTTGTATATGGCCCTTAGTTCCAGGATATTGATGTGCAGACAAGTCTCCTGACTTGACCACAGACCCTGGAAATTTCTTCCCTGTGTGACTGCCCCCCACCCTCGGAGGCTTGCATCCGTGGTCACCAGGACCCAGTCCTGAATGCCGAACCTGCGACCCTCGAGAAGGTGAGCACTTTGCAGCCACCACAGAAGAGACACCCTGGCCCTGGGGGATAGGGTGATCAGCCGCTGCATCTGAAGATGCGATCCGGACCACTTGTCCAACAGATCCCACTGAAATGTCCTCGCATGGAACCTGCCGAAGGGAATGGCTTCGTATGACGCCACCATCATTCCCAGGACTCGCGTGCATTGATGCACCGACACCTGTTTTGGTTTTCGGAGGCCTCTGACCAGAGTCACGAGCTCCTGAGCCTTCTCCGCCGGGAGAAAAACCTTCTTCTGGTCTGTGTCCAGAATCATGCCCAGGAAGGGCAGACGCGTCGTAGGAATTAGCTGCGACTTTGGAATATTCAGAATCCAGCCGTGCTGTTGCAACACTTCCCGATAGTGTGCTACGCTGATCAGCAAC
Organism: Pseudophryne corroboree; assembly: GCF_028390025.1. NCBI lineage: Eukaryota > Metazoa > Chordata > Amphibia > Anura > Myobatrachidae > Pseudophryne > Pseudophryne corroboree. The sequence goes on along the minus strand of NC_086447.1, from coordinate 245,701,789 downwards.
TGCTCGTCCAAGTATAGGATAATTGTGACTCCCTGCTTTCGCAGAAGCACCATCATTTCTGCCATTACCTTGGTAAATATTCTCGGTGCCGTGGACAGACCAAACGACAACGTCTGGAATTGGTAATGACAGTCCTGTACCACAAATCTGAGGTACTCCTGATGAGGTGGATAAATGGGGACATGCAGGTAAGCATCCTTTATGTCCAGAGACACCATAAAATCCCCCTCTTCCAGGCTTGCAATGACCGCTCTGAGCGACTCCATCTTGAACTTGAACCTTTTCAGGTAAATGTTCAGGGATTTTAAATTCAATATGGGTCTGACCGAACCGTCCGGTTTCGGTACCACAAACACTGTGGAATAGTAACCCCTTCCCTGTTGAAGGAGGGGAACCCTTACCACCACCTGCTGGAGATATAATTTGTGAATTGCCGCTAACACTATTTCCCGAATTGAGGTAACGGTGCGGGGGCATCACTTCGAATTCCAGCTTGTATTCCTGAGACACAATCTGTATAGCCCAGGGATCCACCCGTGAGCGAACCCACTGGTGGCTGAAATTTCGGAGACGCGCCCCCACCGATCCTGGCTCCACCTGTGGAGCCCCAGCGTCATGCGGTGGATTTAGTGGAAGCCGGGGAGGACTTCTGTTCCTGGGAACTAGCTGTATTGTGCAGCATCTTTCCTCTACCCCTGCCTCTGGCAAGAAAGGACGCAACTCGGACTTTCTTGCCTCTTTGTGAACGAAAGGACTGCATTTGGTAATATGGTGCTTTCTTAGGCTGTGAGGGGATATATGGCAAAAAATTTGACTTCCCAGCCGTAGCTGTGGAAACTAGGTCCGAGAGACCGTCCCCAAACAATTCCTCACCCTTATAAGGTAAAACCTCCATGTGCCTTTTTGAGTCGGCCTCACCTGTCCATTGCCGAGTCCACAGGACCCTTCTGGCAGAAATCGACATTGCATTTATTCTAGAGCCCAGTAGGCTAATGTCTCTCTGGGCATCTCTCATATATAGGACAGCGTCTTTTATATGCCCCAGGGTCAGTAATATAGTGTCCTTGTCCAAGGTATCAAGTTCCTCAGATAAAGTATCTGTCCATGCTGCTACAGCACTACACATCCAGGCCGACGCAATTGCCGGCCTTAGTATGGTACCTGAATGTGTATAAACGGACTTCAGGATACCTTCCTGCTTTCTATCCGCAGGATCTTTTAGGGTAGCCGTATCCTGTGACGGCAGGGCTACCTTCTTAGATAAGCGTGTCAAAGCTTTGTCTACCCTAGGGGAGGATTCCCAGCGTAACCTGTCCGCTGGCGGGATAGGATACGCTATAAGCAACCGTTTGGAAATCTGCATTTTTCTATCTGGAGATTCCCAAGCTTTTTCACATAACTCATTTAACTCATGTGAAGGGGGAAAAGTCACCTCATGCCTTTTTTCCCCAAACATATAAACCCTCTTGTCAGGGACTGGGTTTTCCTCTGAGATGTGCAATACATCCTTCATTGCTATAATCATGTAGCGGATGGCTTTAGCCATTTTAGGCTGCAACTTTGCATCATCGCCATCGACACTGGAGTCAGAATCCGTGTCAACAATTTGGGATAGTGGACGCTTCTGAGACCCTGACGGCCTCTGCGCTGTAGGATCAGGCATGGGTTGAGACCCTGACTCTCCCAAGGCTTCAGCTTTATCCAACCTTTTATGCAAGGAAGTTACATTATCATTTAAAACCTTCCACATATCCATCCAATCGGGTGTCGGCGGCGATCCCACATTCATTTGTACCTGCTCTGCTTCCACAAAGCCTTCCTCGTCAAACATGTCGACACAAGCGTACCGACACACCACACACACACAGGGGATGCTCTATTTGAGGACAGAACCCCCACAAGGCCTTTTGGAGAGACAGAGAGAGAGTATGCCAGCACACACCCCAGCGCTATATGACCCAGGAATTACACAGTAACTTAGTGTTTACCCAGTAGCTGCTGTATATACTGATTTTGCACTAAATTTATGTGCCCCCCCTCTCTTTTTACCCTCTTTCTACCGTGAATCTGCAGGGGAGAGCCTGGGGAGCTTCCTCTCAGCGGAGCTGTGGAGAGAAAATGGCGCTGGTGAGTGCTGAGGAAGAAGCACCGCCCCCTCAGCGGCGGGTTTCTGTCCCGCGATTTTGTGTAAAATAATGGCGGGGGCTCATGCATATATACAGTGCCCAACTGTATATATGCTGCTTTTTGCCAAGAGGTTCTCAATTGCTGCCCAGGGCGCCCCCCATCCCCTGCGCCCTGCAGTGACCGGAGTGTGTGGGTTTAATGTGGGAGCAATGGCGCACAGCTGCAGTGCTGTGCGCTACCTCATATGAAGACTGGAGTCTTCTGCCGCCGCTTTTGACGTCTTCTTGCTTCTCACGCCGGCTTCTGGCTCTGCGAGGGGGACGGCGGCGCGGCTCCGGGATCGGACGACCAAGGGTGCCTTTCTGTGTTCGATCCCTCTGGAGCTAATGGTGTCCAGTAGCCTAAGAAGCATGACCTATCCGCAGTTAGTAGGGCTGCTTCTCTCCCCTCAGTCCCACGTAGCAGAGAGTCTGTTGCCAGCAGATCTCTCTGAAAATAAAAAATCCTAACAAAATACTTTCTATTTAGCAAGCTCAGGAGAGCTCACTAAGGTGCACCCAGCTCGTCCGGGCACAGATTCAAACTGAGGTCTGGAGGAGAGACATAGAGGGAGGAGCCAGTGCACACCAGTATTCCTAATTCTTTCTTAAAGTGCCCTGTCTCCTGCGGAGCCCGTCTATTCCCCATGGTCCTTACGGAGTCCCCAGCATCCACTAGGACGTTAGAGAAAAGTTGATTACACAATAGATGATTTTGTAGATGACGTGCCAACTGCCACATCATTCACCTCATAACATCTCTGCCATAGTGCCAGGCACGAGGAGCTGTTAGACGGCAGTGGGCTCAGGAGATGGGATTCAGGTAAGCACATTGCTGTGTCTGTGTGGCATAATGTGTAAGCAACATTACTGTAGACATTATGTGTAAGCGGCACTGCTACTGTGAGCATTATATGTATATGGTGCACTACTGCTGTGTGCATTGTGTATAAGGGGCACTTCGGTGTGTGGTGTAACGTATAAAGGGCACTACTATATTACATGCGGTGTAATGTGAATAAATTGTGCTACTGTGTGGCATCATTTGAAATTATGGTACTACTCTTATACCACACTTCAGTGCACGCTGCTCCCTTATTAAGTATGGGAGGGATTTGCACAAATGTATAGTTTGCAGGGGGCGCCAAACACCCTAACACCAGCCCTGTATATATCAAGCAGTTATGTGTCGCTGGGAACAGCTGTTGCTATCGTCTGTGTCTAAATTATTTGATTTTTGAATATTTAAACCAGTGGTAGACAGGGAATGCTGAGACTAGTAGTTCAGACTGCTGAAAAGGTTGGTTATGTTTGATTGAAACACTTTCATATTAAACCTTTTTCTTTCTAGAAATGTGCAATATTATTGCTTCTCTTGACAGTAAAATGTTAAAAAACGTATTTTATAAATTCACGTTTTTTCCTTTAACTCCAAAGTAACAGATTGGGGTGTCCATTATTTATTCAGAAACTTGGTGCACATGTAGATAACTTAAATTTAACTGCATAAATGTTGAAGTGTCTGTATTCGGTTATAAGGACTGTCTTGTAACTTTTGTCATGGAACATCCCTCATTATTGTACATTTAAAAAAAAAAAATTATTTTACTTGGACAGGTCAGTGCACACATTTTTGACTTCATTGTGAAATGTAGATAGGTTGTATATAATCTAATGTGAAAAATTCCATGCAACAGCGTGTCAAATAATGTGGGGATTTCTCTTACGTCCTAGAGGATACTGGGGGTCCACTAGGAGCCTTGGGCACTTTAAGAAATCAATAGTGTACACTATCTCCTCCCTCCATGCCCCTCGCACCAGACTCAGTTTAGAAAATGTGCCCGGAGGAGCCAGGCACGCTTGGGAAGCTCCTGAAGAGTTTTCTGCATTTATTTTCTTTTTTATTATTTTCAGGCAGCTCTGGCTGACACCAGCCTGCCTGCTTCGTGGGACTTAGGGGTGGAAACGGTCCAACCTCCCTAGGATTAATGGTCCCGTTCCCCGCTGACAGGACATTGAGATCCTGAGGGTCCTATTCGTAAGCCCCACCACGGCGAGCGTACATTCCCGCAGCACGCCGCCAGCCCAGGCAATCTGTAGATGACCTGATGAATAGAGATTCAGTGGTCGTTCCAGCGTCTCAGACTACTGCTATTTGTCTACAGAAGCGTACTCTGGCCCAAATCATGCAGGCTGATACCGATGATGATGTATCAGACCCAGAGGAGGGGGAGGTGGACTTAATGGGGGATGCAGCTTTAGCACAGGGAATACATGCCCTGCTTGAAGTTATGAGAGGTTTTGCATACTCTTGACAAGGTGTCAGAGGACGAGGAGGAATCCTTTTTTAATGTAATAAAGAAATCCTCTGCTGCTTTTCCTGCTTCCAAGGAATTCATTTTCCTTTTTGAAGCAACTTGGGTTAATCCTGACGGGAAGTTTCAGATTCCAAAATGGTTGATTACATCCTTCCCGTTTCCTTAGGATGACAGAAAAAAAATAAGATTTTACTTACCGATAAATCTATTTCTCGTAGTCCGTAGTGGATGCTGGGACTCCGTCAGGACCATGGGGATTAGCGGCTCCGCAGGAGACAGGGCACAAAAATAAAAGCTTTAGGACTAGGTGGTGTGCACTGGCTCCTCCCCCTATGACCCTCCTCCAAGCCTCAGTTAGGATACTGTGCCCGGACGAGCGTACACAATAAGGAAGGATTTTGAATCCCGGGTAAGACTCATACCAGCCACACCAATCACACCGTACAACTTGTGATCTGAACCCAGTTAACAGTATGACAAACGTAGGAGCCTCTGAACAGACGGCTCACAACAATAACAACCCGATTTTTTTGTAACAATAACTATGTACAAGTATTGCAGACAATCCGCACTTGGGATGGGCGCCCAGCATCCACTACGGACTACGAGAAATAGATTTATCGGTAAGTAAAATCTTATTTTCTCTGACGTCCTAGTGGATGCTGGGACTCCGTCAGGACCATGGGGATTATACCAAAGCTCCCAAACGGGCGGGAGAGTGCGGATGACTCTGCAGCACCGAATGAGAGAACTCCAGGTCCTCTTTAGCCAGGGTATCAAATTTGTAGAATTTTACAAACGTGTTCTCCCCCGACCACGTAGCTGCTCGGCAGAGTTGTAATGCCGAGACCCCTCGGGCAGCCGCCCAAGATGAGCCCACCTTCCTTGTGGAATGGGCCTTGATAGATTTAGGCTGTGGCAGGCCTGCCACAGAATGTGCAAGTTGAATTGTGCTACAAATCCAACGAGCAATCGTCTGCTTAGAAGCAGGAGCACCCAGCTTGTTGGGTGCATACAGTATAAACAGCGAGTCAGATTTTCTGACTCCAGCCGTCCTTGAAATATATATTTTCAATGCCCTGACAACGTCCAGCAACTTGGAATCCTCCAAATCGCTAGTAGCCGCAGGCACCACAATAGGCTGGTTCAGGTGAAACGCTGAAACCACCTTAGGCAGAAACTGAGGACGCGTCCGCAGTTCTGCCCTGTCCGAATGGAAAATCAGATATGGGCTTTTATACGATAAAGCCGCCAATTCTGACACTCTCCTGGCTGAAGCCAGGGCCAGTAGCATGGTTACTTTCCATGTAAGATATTTCAAATCCACCGATTTGAGTGGCTCAAACCAATGGGATTTGAGAAAATCCAAAACTACATTAAGATCCCACGGAGCCACTGGGGGCACAACCGGGGGCTGTATATGTAGTACTCCTTTTACAAAAGTCTGGACTTCAGGAACTGAAGCCAATTCTTTCTGGAAGAAAATCGACAGGGCCGAAATTTGAACCTTAATGGACCCTAATTTGAGGCCCATAGACAATCCTGTTTGCAGGAAATGTAGGAATCGACCCAGTTGAAATTCCTCCGTCGGGGCCTTCCTGGCCTCACACCACGCAACATATTTTCTCCAAATGCGGTGATAATGTTGTGCAGTCACCTCCTTCCTGGCTTTTACCAGGGTAGGGATGACCTCTTCCGGAATGCCTTTTTCCCTTAGAATTCGGCGTTCAACCGCCATGCCGTCAAACGCAGCCGCGGTAAGTCTTGGAATAGACACGGTCCCTGCTGAAGCAGGTCCCGTCTTAGAGGTAGAGGCCACGGATCTTCCGTGAGCATCTCCTGAAGTTCCGGGTACCAAGTTCTTCTTGGCCAATCCGGAGCCACGAGTATCGTTCTTACTCCCCTTTGCCGTATAATTCTCAGTACTTTTGGTATGAGAGGCAGAGGAGGAAACACATACACTGACTGGAACACCCACGGTGTTACCAGAGCGTCCACAGCTATTGCCTGAGGGTCTCTTGACCTGGCGCAATACCTGTCCAGTTTTTTGTTGAGGCGGGACGCCATCATATCCACCTTTGGTTTTTCCCAACAGTTCACAATCATGTGGAAGACTTCTGGATGAAGTCCCCACTCTCCCGGGTGTAGATCGTGTCTGCTGAGGAAGTCCGCTTCCCAGTTGTCCACTCCCGGAATGAACACTGCTGACAGTGCTATCACATGATCTTCCGCCCAGCGAAGAATCCTTGCAGCTTCTGCCATTGCCCTCCTGCTTCTTGTGCCGCCCTGTCTGTTTACGTGGGCGACTGCCGTGATGTTGTCCGACTGGATCAACACCGGCTGACCCTGAAGCAGGGGTTTTGCCAGGCTTAGAGCATTGTAAATCGCTCTTAGCTCCAGTATATTTATGTGAAGAGACATCTCCAGGCTTGACCACACTCCCTGGAAGTTTCTTCCCTGTGTGACCGCTCCCCAGCCTCTCAGACTGGCATCCGTGGTCACCAGGACCCAGTCCTGTATGCCGAATCTGCGGCCCTCTAACAGATGAGCACTCTGCAACCACCACAGAAGAGACACCCTTGTCCGTGGAGACAAAGTTATCCGCTGATGCATCTGCAGATGCGATCCGGACCATTTGTCCAGCAGATCCCACTGAAAAGTTTGTGCGTGGAATCTGCCGAATGGAATCGCTTCGTAAGAAGCCACCATTTTTCCCAGGACTCTTGTGCATTGATGCACAGACACTTTTCCTGGTTTTAGGAGGTTCCTGACAAGTTCGGATAACTCCCTGGCTTTCTCCTCCGGAAGAAACACCTTTTTCTGAACCGTGTCCAGAATCATTCCCAGGAACAGCAGACGTGTCGTCGGGGTCAATTGAGATTTTGGAAAATTCAGAATCCACCCGTGCTGTTGCAGCACTACTTGGGTTAGTGCTACTACGTCCCCCAGCTGTTCCCTGGACCTTGCCCTTATCAGGAGATCGTCCAAGTAAGGGATAATTAATACGCCTTTTCTTCGCAGAAGAAACATCATTTCGGCCATTACCTTGGTAAAGACCCGAGGTGCCGTGGACAATCCAAACGGCAGCGTCTGAAACTGATAATGACAGTTTTGCACCACGAACCTGAGGTACCCTTGATGTGAAGGGCAAATTGGGACATGCAGGTAAGCATCCTTGATGTCCAGGGACACCATAAAGTCCCCTTCTTCCAGATTCGCTATCACTGCTCTGAGTGACTCCATCTTGAACTTGAATTTTTGTATGTACAGGTTCAAAGATTTCAGATTTAGAATAGGTCTTACCGAGCCGTCCGGCTTCGGTACCACAAATAGTGTGGAATAATACCCCTTTCCCTGTTGTAGGAGGGGTACCTTGACTATCACCTGCTGAGAATACAGCTTGTGAATGGCTTCCAATACCGTCGCCCTGTCTGAGGGAGACGTTGGCAGAGCAGACTTTAGGAACCGGCGAGGGGGAGACTTCTCGAATTCCAACCTGTAACCCTGAGATACTACCTGCAGGATCCAGGGGTCCACCTGTGAGTGAGCCCACTATGCGCTGAAATTCTTGAGTCGACCCCCCACCGCCCCTGAGTCCGCTTGTAAAGCCCCAACGTCATGCTGAGGGCTTTGCAGAAGCCGGGGAGGGCTTCTGCTCCTGGGAGGGAGCTGCTTGGTGCACTCTCTTACCCTTTCCTTTGCCTCGGGGCAGATATGACTGTCCTTTTGCCCGCTTGTTCTTATAGGAACGAAAGGACTGCGGCTGAAAAGACGGTGTCTTTTTCTGTTGGGAGGGGACCTGAGGTAAAAAGGTGGATTTCCCGGCTGTTGCCGTTGCCACCAAATCCGATAGACCGACCCCAAATAATTCCTCCCCTTTATACGGCAATACTTCCATATGCCGTTTGGAATCCGCATCACCTGACCACTGTCGCGTCCATAAACTTCTTCTGGCAGATATGGACATCGCACTTACTCTCGATGCCAGAGTGCAAATATCCCTCTGAGCATCTCGCATATAAAGAAAAGCATCCTTTAAGTGCTCTATAGTCAATAAAATACTGTCCCTATCCAGGGTATCAATATTTTCAGTCAGGGAATCCGACCAAACCACCCCAGCACTGCACATCCATGCAGAGGCGATGGCTGGTCGCAGTATAACACCAGTATGAGTGTATATACTTTTCAGGGTAGTTTCCAGCCTCCTATCAGCTGGATCCTTGAGGGCGGCCGTTTCAGGAGACGGTAACGCTACTTGTTTTGATAAGCGTGTGAGTGCCTTATCCACCCTAGGGGGTGTTTCCCAGCGCGCCCTAACCTCTGGCGGGAAAGGATATAATGCCAATGACTTCTTTGAAATTAGCAGTTTTCTATCGGGGTTAACCCACGCTTCATCACACACTTCATTCAATTCCTCTGATTCAGGAAAAACTACAGGTAGTTTTTTCAGACCCCACATAATACCCCTTTTTTGTGGTACTTGCAGTATCAGAGATATGCAAAGCCTCCTTCATTGCCGTGATCATATAACGTGTGGCCCTACTGGAAAATACGTTTGTTTCTTCACCGTCGACACTAGATTCGGTGTCCGTGTCTGTGTCGACCGACTGAGGTAAAGGGCGTTTTACAGCCCCTGACGGTGTCTGAGACGCCTGGACAGGTACTAACTGGTTTGCCGGCCGTCTCATGTCGTCAACTGATTTTTGTAACGTGCTGACATTATCACGTAATTCCATAAACAAAGCCATCCATTCCGGTGTCGACTCCCTAGGGGGTGACATCACCATTACCGGCAATTGCTCCGCCTCCACACCAACATCGTCCTCATACATGTCGACACACACGTACCGACACACAGCAGACACACAGGGAATGCTCTTATCGAAGACAGGACCCCACTAGCCCTTTGGGGAGACAGAGGGAGAGTTTGCCAGCACACACCCAAGCGCTATAAATATATAGGAACAACCCTACAGAAGTGTTGTTTCCTTTATAGCAGCTTAATATATCAATATCGCCAAAAAAGTGCCCCCCCTCTCTGTTTTTTTAACCCTGTTTCTGTAGTGCAGTGCAGGGGAGAGTCCTGGGAGCCTTCCTCGCAGCGGAGCTGTGCAGGAAAATGGCGCTGTGTGCTGAGGAGATAGGCCCCGCCCCCTATTTCGGCGGGCTCTTCTCCCGGTGTTTGTGAGACCTGGCAGGGGTTAAATACATCCATATAGCCCCAGGGGCTATATGTGATGTATTTTTAGCCAGAACAAGGTATTATCATTGCTGCCCAGGGTGCCCCCCCCCAGCGCCCTGCACCCTCAGTGACCGCTGGTGTGAAGTGTGCTGACAACAATGGCGCACAGCTGCAGTGCTGTGCGCTACCTCATGAAGACTGAAAAGTCTTCTGCCGCCGGTTTCTGGACCTCTTCACTTTTCGGCATCTGCAAGGGGGTCGGCGGCGCGGCTCCGGGACCGGACTCCATGGCTGGGCCTGTGTTCGATCCCTCTGGAGCTAATGGTGTCCAGTAGCCTAAGAAGCCAATCCATCCTGCACGCAGGTGAGTTCACTTCTTCTCCCCTAAGTCCCTCGTTGCAGTGAGCCTGTTGCCAGCAGGACTCACTGAAAATAAAAAACCTAATAACTTTTTCTAAGCAGCTCTTTAGGAGAGCCACCTAGATTGCACCCTGCTCGGACGGGCACAAAAACCTAACTGAGGCTTGGAGGAGGGTCATAGGGGGAGGAGCCAGTGCACACCACCTAGTCCTAAAGCTTTTATTTTTGTGCCCTGTCTCCTGCGGAGCCGCTAATCCCCATGGTCCTGACGGAGTCCCAGCATCCACTAGGACGTCAGAGAAAATGGGAAAACCCGCCGATAGTTGACACATCAGTTTCCAGGCTGTCACGTAAGACTGTTTTACCAGTTCCTGGGGCAGGTTCGTTGAAGGATGCTGCAGACCACAAAATTGAGACCACTCTCAAATCTCTGTACACAGCAGCGGGGGTGGCCCAAAGACCCACTATAGCTTGTGCATGGATCACTAGGGCCATTGCAAAATTAACGGGTTAGATTCCTTGTCCAGGGGGGAGATTATTTTACTCCTACAGCATATACAGGATTCTGTTAACTTTATGGTGGAGGCCATAAAGGAGATTGGATTGCTCAACGTGCGTACTACTGCCATGGCAGTGTCAGCAGGTAGGGGCTTGTGGCTACACCAGTGGACTGCAGATGCGGATTCCAGGAAAGGCGTGGAAAGCCTACCTTTCACAAGAGAAGCCCTTTTTGGAGATGAACTGGATACGTGGATATCCAAGGCTACGGAGGGAAAGTCTACATATCTTCCTTCTGCAGCTCCCCTAGCTAGGGAATCCTACTCTGCACCAACGTTGTAGTCCTTTCGGACAGCAAAGTTTAAAGGCAAGGCCAAAGGCTCTTCTACTGCCTTCAAGGGCAATACAGGTAAGCCCAGAAAGCCTACAAATACACAGACCTCCGGTTCTGGGTCCGCAAAGCCTTCAGCATGACAGCGGACCGCACTACCTGGTCAACAGGCAGGTGGGAGCCCAGGTTACGATATTTCAGTCACATATGGACCACCATAGAATTGGAAAAAGAAATAACAAATCTGACATCATTGATAGAACCATTTAGAAAGCTAAAGGAATGTCAGGAATTAGAAAAAGAAATGGAATCGAGAGTCATTATTAAAGAAAAAGAACACATATTTAGAAAACAAAAAAAATACATTAGGGACAAAGCAGAAATTACAGAGGAGGATGGAGAAAGTATGATTGATATAAAGGAGGATGAAGTGTTGAGTGATTAAGGAAATGACACCCCAGTAAAAACACAGAAATATAAAACAACAGGAAGGGGGATAGATAATAGTCACGAAAGAGAAAGAGACAGATACTATAAAGAGTACAGGAGAGACCAATATCCAAGAAATCATAATGAACATAACTATGGAACAATATAAAATCATGGGTACCGGCAGGTAGACAAAATCATAGGTATCAGGACAACTGGAGACAACCCTTGAGGTATAATACTTATAATGAGGAGAGAATCACCCATGAAAATGCTTGGACCCCATACAAAGTAAGAGAGAGGGGAATAGCGCCGACCCAGAATAGATATGAAGTGTTGGGAAAGGAACATTTTTTAGACAGGAGAGGGAGGAGGAAGAATTGGTAAGGAAAAAGTTTAAAAAAAACACGTAGAGGGAAAAGAGGAAAAGGAGGAAATAAACGAATTGAAAAGGAACATACAGGAGAGGTAAAAAACACAATAGGGGACAATTCGGACATTAAAATATTCAATTTAAGCCAATACTCTCTTAGTGCAGATGAGACATCAGTCCTAAAAAAAGGACTAAAATTCGCCCCAAAGAGTAAATTAAATAAATTCGAGACATATATAGATATCCAGAAATATGTACGAAATTTATCCCTCAAAAAATATTTTGTGGGTCAGAAAGTGGATACCAATAATCAACCGAATCCCTTTAAACCAAAATCCACTTTCAATCCTGTTTTTAGTAGAGGATGTTTAGTCGAGAGCTTTAACAAAATGGTATGTGCAGATTTAGAAAAATTGCCTCATCGGATAGATAAGAAACCCAATTTAACAGGGAGAGAGAAATTAGCATTACAAAAATTAGGAAATAATCCAGATATTATTGTAAAACCAGCGGACAAGGGGGGGGTGTTGTTGTAATGGATACCATTAAGTATAATAATGAGGTTTTAGGACAGTTGAATGATCAAGAAACGTATAGCATTTTAAAAGGTAATCCCAGCGAAAGAATAGAGAATAATCTCAAACTTTTCATAACCAAATCACAAAACAATGGAATTACAGAACAAGAAGCTAAGTATATCATTAAAGATAATCCGGTATTACCAGTAATGTACTGTAAGGATTGCTCCTCTATTCTTTAACCCTCGATGTGATAGTCTCTTAGACGTCCGTGAGTGTAAACCTTATGCTACAAGTAACATGCAAAACACAAGCAGTAAAGATTCACACTGTTTATTGTTTGTTTAACAAAAGTATATAAAAGAAAGGATTTAGGGCGTGTATGTCCCAAGTCAATAACTAATTGGACAGAACACAAAAGGGGGTTAACATAACATGATTGGCTAGGAACTGCCGCAGCGGAAGGATATACATATATGGGCAAGTTTGTACTCAAATAGAAAAGTTATTCACACGGTATAAAAAGATAACAGACAAAGACAGTAGCAAAAATGTGCTGGAACAAACAGTTCTGTAACACAAACAATCCTATGACATGTGAAGCAGAGACGAGCTTTAACCCTTTCATTCCCCTCTTAGAATCATTAATCTATATAATATGATTCTCATTTAATTGTTTCCTTCTAGACCTCCATCTTCTCCTTGTTGGAGGTCAGGGCTGTCTGCCCCCGTTAGTACCTCGCGGGAATCACTTGCTTCTTCTTCAAGGTCTGGTCTGGGAACTTTCTTTACTCGGGATGCATGAATCCAAGTGGGCCCCTCGTCAGTCAGGACTGCTGTTCTGGTCACTGCTACGACTTCTGTCTCGGGACCATAGGTGAAGTCTCCTGGGCTCTTGTTCCTGGGGAGCACCTTTACCACGACTCTGTCTCCAACCTTGAAAGGGTGTGTTGGTTCCTGTGGATTCAAAGGATTTTTACAAACAACTTCATGTTCTATTTCCTCAAGTCTGGTTATAAGGGCCCTGACATACTCTTCCCTTATAAGTTCTAGATCTCCTTCCTGTATTATCAACGGTTTCTTAGCCCAGGGTGTGGGGAAGGGTCTACCCATTAGTATTTCAAAGGGTGAGTATCCTAGAGTTTTCTGTGGGGTCATTCTGATTTCTGCTAGGATAATGGGAAGGACCTGCTTCCATTTGTGGAAGGTACCTCCTGTGGCCTTCCTTAGTTTGTCTTTGAGGGTCCTATTCATTCTTTCTACGACCCCTGAACTCTGCAGGTGGTACGGGATGTGAAACTTCCACTCCACCTGCAGAGCTTTTACTAAGGCCTGTGTGATTTTGGCTGTAAAGGCTGAGCCTTTATCACTATTTATTTGCAGGGGGCACCCCCATCTAGGGATGATTTTCTGTGTTAGGATTCTTGCTACTGTCTTGGCATCCTCTGACTTAGTTAGGAATACTTCTGGCCAGCGAGAGAACATATCTACAATGACCAGGGCATATTCTTGTTTGCCTATGCCAGGGATATGGGTAAAATCAATTTGTAAGTGTGTAAAAGGGGTGGTGGGGTATTCAAGATGCTGGTGTTTCGCTTTATTAGGGTTGTTAGGGTTGCTCCTGAGGCAGGTGATGCATCTGCTAACATATTGGTCCACAAGTGTTTTGGCCTTAGTAACATAAAAATCCTTGGTTAGTAGGAGGAGTGTTGTGGCTTTACTATGGTGACCAACACCATGGTAATGGGCAATGAGCAAAGGGGCACTGGACTGGGGTATACAGGGTTTCCCCTCTTTGCAGATTAATCCTGATTTAGGATTTTTCTGCAGGATTGGGTAAGTCCAGTCGGAGAGATCAGTATTAGTTGCAGCAGCTTGAAGTTGAGTGAGCAGATGGACGTTGTCAAGGGAGGGAGGGGTCATGACTGCCATGTGAGAATGGGCAGTAGGCTGTAAGGCTGCTTGTTTGGCAGTAGTGTCTGCGAGGGCGTTGCCAAGAGAGATATCATCCTTGCCGCCAGTATGTGCCTTGCAGTGGATAATGGCAATGTCAGAAGGGAGGGTAATGGCATGTAACAGATCAGAGATGAGCTGCGCATGCGAGATACCCTTACCATCTGCCCCGAGAAAGCCACGGCGTTGCCAAATGACCCCATGGTCATGAACAACGCCGTGGGCGTATCTGGAGTCAGTGTAAATGGTAACAGGCTTGTTCTGGTAGAGCTGACATGCTCTAGTGAGTGCAATGAGTTCTGCAGCTTGCGCGGACTGATAAGGTATTGGTAGGGCTTCCAACACAGTGTCAGGGAGGGTGACAATGGCATAGCCAGCTTGGTATGTATTGTCATTGGGCCTACTACAGGAGCCATCAACAAAAACTATGTCTGCGCCTGGTATGGGAACGGGAGACATGTCAAGTCTGGGAGAGGTTTCAGCTTCAATGGAAGCAGCACAGTCATGGAGGTCGGGTGGTTCATCCTCGGGACCTTTCAAGCCTAAAAGGGCATTGAGAATGGGTGTAGGGCCAGAAGAACTGGCAGTGTACTTGATGGTAAGTGTAGGGTTGCCCAAAAGAAGTACTTCATATCCACTAAGGCGTTGTGCTGACATGTGCTGTGTGTGTAAGCCTTTAAGTATTGCCAGGACATCATGTGTGGTGTGGAGTACTGTGGTGTGGCCTAAAGTGAGGGTAGTGGCCATTTCTGCAACCATTGCACAGGCTGCCAAAGCCCTGAGGCAGGCAGGCATACCTTGCACAGACACTGGCATGACTTTGGAAAAAAATGCCACGGGGCGCAACTTCCCTCCATGAAACTGTGTGAGCACCCCCGCCATGGTTTTACAATTGTCCCTTGCATATAGATGGAAAGGTAGTACATAATTGGGGAGGCCAAGTGCCGGACTTTTCATCAACATACATTTTAAACTTTCATATGCAGTTAACATTTCTTGTGACCATTGTACAGTTTTAGGTTTGTCCTTCAGTGTGGCTTGTCTCAAAATGTTATCATAATAGGAGCAATCAGATATCCACTGTCTGCAGTAATTTACCATACCCAGGAAGGACAGTAGTTCCTTCTGGGTAGTTTGGGTGACCAGGCCCAATACAGACTGTATGCGTTGTGGACTGATTTTCCTCTCTCCCTGAGTGAGCACAAAACCTAAGTAATCAACATGCTTTTTACACCATTGCATTTTTGTTTTGGACACCTTGTGTCCACATTCACAAAGCCAGTTTAGTAATGAAACACCATCCTCTCGGCAGGCCTCCTCAGTTTGACTACAGAGCAGCAGATCATCTGCATACTGTAGCAGGACTGAACCATGGTGAGGTTGCCAGGGCCTCAATGTGGCCTGGAGTACAATGCTATAGACAACGGGTGAGTCAATATAGCCCATGGGTAATCTGCACCAGGTAAGTTGTTTACCCTCAAAAGAAAAGGCAAAAAGTAATTGTGTCTGTGAATCTACAGGTATGCTGAAAAAGGCATTCTTCAAATCAATTACAGAGAAGAACGCAGCATCTGCAGGGATTGCAGAAATGAGTGAGTTTACGTCTGGAACAATTGGTGCAATTGGGACTATTAGCTGATTGATCGCTCTGAGATCCTGTACAAATCTTATACTGCCATCAGCTTTGGCAACAGGGTTTACAGGAGTACAGTATGGTGATACAATATGTCTGAGAATACCCTGTTGTAAGAATTGCTGTATCATGGGGCGGAGACCTTCTATCTTTTCTGGTGAGAGGGGATACTGCTTTTGATAAACAGGTTGTGAGTCGGGTTTGAGATTGGCCTTATATGGTGTGCATGAGATTAGGCCAGTGTCATATGGACCTTCTGACCAAAGAGCGGGGTTTACTTGGGCGAGGTCAGGCATGTTGGTAGTCATTTCCCAAATTGGAAAATGAGGGGATTCAATATCCAACCCAGTACCAGTAGGTGAGGGCAGAATAGAGATGGAAAGTTTGCTAAGCAGGTCCCTACCTAGTAGGTTGATGGGGCACTCAGGTATGACTGTGAACCTATGTTTGCCCATGCGCAACCCCTTTGTTGTGGAGACAGAGAGGGCCTTGGTTAGGTAGGCATTGGTGGGTATCCCATTGATTCCCATTGAAGGAGCAGTCTTTTCCAAATCACCATCATATAGGTCAGAACACAAAACACTGGTTGTTGCACCGCTGTCCACTAAAAAGGGAATTTTACTTCCATTTATAATAAGTGGCAGCAGAGGTGAATCTTTCCAATGACGGGTGAGTTGAATAAAGGCTGGGATACCCTCCTCCGGGCCCCGTCAGTGCGCGGGGTCTTGCCAGTCAACTCTGAAACGTACATGATCAGAGAGAGGGTTGTCATGGCGTGGGCGGGGGTGTTGTTGGGGGGCAGGATTCAGAGCAGGCTGTCGAGGTGTCTGAGGGGGCTGGGGGCAATCTCTTGCCCAGTGACCATCCTGGCCACAGTTGTAACAGGAGGTGTGCCGTTTGCCGGCCATGTCTCCTGTAGGTGATTTATGTTGGGGTCTTTGGAATCTTCCCTGACTGCGGGGTTGGTTCTGTCTGTCAAAGCGTCTGGAGTTCTGATAGTTATGAGTGGGTGCAGGTTTCTTTACATCAAAACACCCTGCAGCCTCTTTCTCATACAGATGTTTTTTTAAAATCTTTCGTACTATCAGAAGTCCAAGAGGAGACGCTTTGCTTAACAGAAACTATGACAGAAGGTAGAAGGTTGTTAATGAAGGTGGAAATGAGTAAGCTTTCCGAGTTAAGCAAAGGTAAGCCAGCGTCATCTGTCCAGCAGTCCTTAAACCTTTTCCAAAACTCAGTAACAGA